>NC_061066.1:2398385-2735539 GCF_021917145.1 Hypomesus transpacificus
AAAAATAGCATATCAAAAATTTCAGGCATTCTAATTTGAATAATTCATTGTCACTTTAGCTAGTGAAGTAGATGTGGAGAGGGGGGAGGCACAGACAGTTTAATCCACACCAGACACAGCGCTGCCGGTTTACATGGCATCCGAAGGTCTACCAGAACGAGAGGTAAAACACAGTCATGTCCATCCGCCCGTAGCCTACTGTGCCATATCCGCTGTGGGGCAATTAAAGATGAAAGGAGGCAGCCCATTAGCTAGTTCGTAACTGTCAGTTATCAAAGAAGCACGACGGGTGGAAAGTTTTACAAATGCACAATACAGGTCAGAGACACACACTATGCCCATGTACAATGCCCATGTACCACACGACAACAGTTATAAATACACAAGGAGCTCGGTGTCCCCATAGGACAATGGCTGATGCTGAAGTCTCAGCTGTTTCTATACAAAGGATGTCTGCATAGATTAACATACTGTATGCAACACCATACATGTCAGTCGATTACCAGTGTCTTTGCAATGGATGTGCCAGGAGGGGCCTGTCGAATGGCATCTCATCACGTTGTTTAACAGCTTGGCAGACATAATAGTACACACTCAACCCGGACTTCACATAAACACGGGCTAGTGTGAATAGATCATGTACTGATCGTTCCGTTGGCTGACGTCATCTGAAGAGGATAGCGTAGCTGAAAGATCCTTTTTCAGGCCAAATAATCAGAGCCACTTTCTGTGTGGCTAATGTGTTTTGTGTGTCTGCTCAGAGCAGAGCCCAGACCTCACATCAATGGGGCCTTTCATGGAACCTCATTTGACTGAGGAGATGTACGGGAGGCGGAAGGGGCAGCCATGTTAATGGATGGCAGAGGTAAAGATCAGTCACTGACATTCAACAACTCCACTTTATAATGTCTGCAACCACATCTTGGTCCAAGTTCTATGATCCATGATTTGACCACAAACAAAAAAGCAGCAATCTCTCGAGAAAGATCAAATGTGATTTGATATAGTTGTATAAGTAGAGACAGAATGACTAAATGTTTGATCATTCCTACTTACAGTAATTCCCACCCTTCCGTTTTCTTCTTCCTCTCTTTCTTTATTCTATTCCTCTGTCCTTTGTGTGTACAGTATGTGTGTGTGTGTTCATGAGGATGTGTATGTGGCTGTGTGTATGGTTGTAAATGCACGTGCACAAATGTATGTGTATTTGAGTGGGTGTCAGAATCTAGACTTCTGATGCGATAAATACCAGCCCATGAAGTCAGCCCTTCATGGGTTCCTGAATACATGAATATATCATTGTCATTTTAAAACTAACAAACACACTATCAAAGTACAGGGATATGTAATGAAAAAAAGAAGGCTCTGACAAAACTTTTGCGTCTCCTCCCATATAACCAAGCGCCACACTTCCTCCCCCCCCCCCCCCCACACACACACACACTAAACCCTTGATCATTTATTGCTGAGAACAACCAGTCGCTCCTCGACTAAACAGGGCTGTTATTTGTCACTCATGTTCTCAGATGAGTAGTCTGCTCCATATTGGCTGTGCTTTATTTAGTAAAGCACCACCCAAGTGGGTCAGGCACAAATAGCAGGGTTGGGAGGGTCAGCTGCACAGCATTCTGGGTACTTTCTGGGGGTATGGACCCCCGGTTCTCCCCCCCAGGTGGGCCAGAGAAATGGAGCAGGGGCCAAGCGCCCCCTAGTCTGGTGGCATAAGGGAACTCTGTTTATGGTGCAGCCCCCACCTCACCTCACCCCCCCACCAACCTCACCCCCCCCCCCCACCCCACCACCCCTGAAGAACAGCATTCTAACAAATCATGATTGATTTTCAAAAGTGATGTGTTATAAATTCCCCCCCACACCCCTAGTCCCCCACCCACCCCACCCACCCAAAGGAAGCAAGGACATCTAAAAATAAACATTTCAGGGTTCAGATGAGACACAGGATATGATGCCCCGTGCAGGGCCTCGGATCACAGTTCAAAAAGGAAAAACCCTTCTCTTTCCTTTGTCGTGTCATTTCAGAAAATCATCTATATTTATCTTTGCCATTATTGCTGGGCTGTGGCCTGTGGCTAGAAGAGGATGACGACAGGGGTACGCCTGTTTCGGGGGTCAGATGGCTGAGCAGTTAAGGAGTCGGGCTATTAATCAGAAGGTTGTTGGTACGATTCCCGGCCGTGCCGAATGACGTTGTGTCCTTGGCCAAGGCCCTTCACCCTACTTGCGTCGGGGAGAATGTCCATGTACTTACTCTGGATAAGAATGTCTGCTCAATGACAAAATGTAATGTCAATGTAAATGTTTCTATGGCGACATCGGTCAGTGCAAAGGAGGTGATGTGAGTTGACGTCAAGGAGTGTTCTCATGACAAAACCAGGTGTGACAATGCCTGGGCCGTTGTCCCGACAACCGGCGGGAGAATGTATATGACAGCTTGGCCCCCGGGGTCCACGTCCAGACGACCTTATCGCTACTGCTTACTGTTCACAACAGTCAGGCACCGTTGGATGCCGCTGTACCCATGGTAACGGCCAGGGGGATGAGTTTGGCGGATGGGCTAGCCCCTCACAAAGCTCTTATCATTCCCTCCAGGCTGGTTGATATGACAGCCACCAACACCACAAAAACACACAGCACGGTAGCCACGTTGAGCCAGTACTCCATATTGTTTTGTTTTGACCGGTCATTTGATCCCTGCTGGGTGGTTTGCCGTTGACTCACTGAAGGTCACTGTGTGAAGGCTATCCTTAGAGTCGGTATCACGCAGGCTTTGAATTACACATCCACTCATGGGGGTGTCCCGGAAATGGTGAAGTAAGCAATTTCAAATGAATTGATGGGGGTGCCGTGTAATATTTATAAGCATATGGGCTGGTGTGATTAGTCAAGGGAATGCCCAAAGCCCCTGAGGCACATGGATGGTCATTTGAAACAGGCATGAAGCGACGTGCAGTATCAGAATCCCCTCAGAGACAGGAACGATGCTCGGAAAGATCCAGTGAGGGAGCCACTGAAACAATCCATGTTCACTCTTTCTCCTCACTCTGGCCCAACGACACACACACACACACACACACCAGCAAAGTCCACACAAGGCCTCTCTGCCTGCATGTATGATGCAGGCCGTGGGGATACATTCATAAATTACTCCTATCCTGGACCTCAAGACTTTTACAGTAAAAGCGACGCTGCCTGTGGCACAATGTAAAAGAACTTCCTATTTGCCAGTCTCATAGAGTAATGCAGTACAGCTTGCCTGCTCCCACAGGAGTTTCCAGAATAGAGAAAGGATCATGCCTAGTCACTGCAATAAATATATGAGTTGGTGTCATGTGCCGTCTGTTGACACCATTGGCACAGCACTTCTGTTTGAGGACAATATTTCCTTGCATGGAGGACATCACGGAATTTAAAAGCTACTACAGTAATTACCGGGAGATGATAAAAACACTGACCTCTGTGTAAATAATCAGTGCTCAAACAATTACTACGTATCAGTAAATCATTGATTAGTGAGTGTATTTACTCAGTACTCAATGTAAATATTGTTCCAGTCAGCTTTCATTCCCTCTCTCAGTCTGACCCACCATCATATCAGGTTCTGTGGCTTTGTTTGATATTTAGTACTATGGGTGGATACTGTGTGCATTTTTGGATACAGACAGACAGAGACAGAGACAGAGACAGAGACAGAGACAGAGACAGAGACAGAGACAGAGACAGAGACAGAGACAGAGACAGAGACAGAGACAGAGACAGAGACAGAGACAGAGACAGAGACAGAGACAGAGACAGAGACAGAGACAGACATACATACATACATACAGACAGATAGATACCTTATTCATACCCTTGGAGAAATTACGGAAAGTACAGTAGGGTACTGTGGGTATACAGTACAGTATGGTGGGCAGGAATTTCTAATAGGGTTTCTTGAGCTTTTGCAGCCATTTGTTCCTGATACAAGATCAAAGCGATCAGCACAACACACGTCTGTTTGGTGCGTCGTCGCTAATCTATTTATGGTGCGCTCCCTGAATTATTAATACAAGTAGTGCTTTCAGCCTGCACAGATTGGCCCACAGGTAAGATAGCTGTCTATTTGTAGCACACGTATAGATCCAACTTGATAATGTAAAAAATACTACAGTCCGTTTTATGATTTAAGGAAATAGTTGAATTCTAATCATTGAAAAGTATTGCAAATTGGTAAAAATTGACATATTCAAAAATCTATATAAGAACATAATATAACAGTAAAGATAACAATTCAGCCTACATCTACAGTATAGGCAGTGTACAAAGCATTCGTACTATTCTGTGAACAATGACTGATATCCAGCTAGTTTTCGAGCCGGTAACCGATAAGCAGGAAGACCCCTAATGGAGACAAGAAATGATGGATGAGTCCATCTCCTCCAGCTCAAGAGAACCGGCCCAACTATTCACCCTGGCACCACTTTTGTTAAATAATGGAATTACTAAGCTAGATTGTTCATATCCATTTAGCCAAATAGCACTCAAAATTAATGATTCATGAAGTTATTTTCATTATTATCATGCCAGATTTTGGAGAAGTGCTGAGCTGTACTGGGAAGAGCACAGTATGAGTCATGTAATTCAAGCCCAGGTTACACAGATGAAGGAGTCTGATGATTGTAAGGAGGTTGGATATCCCAGCGCAGGTCTACCCTAAAACGAAGAGGTCTACCCTAATGGAGAGTCTGTTGACTTCTGTTCACTTCCTAGCCGTTTCAACAAAGTTGAATACACAGCGTGCTATGAATACTAAAGACATTTAAAAAATGGTCTAGACAGGAGGACATGTCAGTGCCCAGTCTAACCTTGTGTTGTTCTGTGTACCTGACAAATAAAAGACTTGACTTAAATAATACCACACTCAGGAATTAATCAAGAAGTGCCAATGAGTTACCAATTGGAACCAATTTCATTGTAACCAAGTAACAATGAAAGCCGACCCACCCTCATTCGCCCCACCTCACCCTGCTCCTCTCTCCCCACCCAAAAACAAACAACATCACCCAGTGAAGGGATCTCCTCACCCAGTTCAGCCTTATCATGCAAGAGGGGTGTCACCAAACAGACCTTGGGAAGACAGTGAATCCAAGAAGAGATTTGCTCATTTTTCCATCAGCCCCCTCGAGACAAAAGCTTGAGGCCCGATGAGGTGTCTGCTTGTACCTCACCTCGGTCAAACGCCCATTACCTGTGTCAGCCTACACTGATTCAAAGGTGCTTTGTGTAATGTTACATAAATGACCAGAGAAACTCTTTGTTGTTGGCAGAGGAGAGTGAAGGCCTGCGGTGTTGTTCTCCAGCAGAATGGGAGACGCACGGCCGGGGTGTGTCACGGCACAGGAGAGCTCTGTCTGATAAACACAGAAGAGGATCGCTAGAGGGAGATGGACAGCACCACAGTTCTGAGGGGATAAAGGGAAAGATAGAAGGAAAAAATATCTAAAAAAAATATTTACATATATAATATATATAGAGAGAGAGACATGGAAACCATTTTAAGACAAAAGTCAAATAGTTCCATAGTTGTTTGTGCAGTACTTGTATGTACATGTGATGGAATGGAGCGAGAGAACAAGAAAAGGAGACAGAGAACACAAAGGAGAGAGAGCGAAAACAGACAGATAATGCTGAGAAGATTCACATTACCCATATTGGACTTCGTACTAATCTATCCAGCTTTCTGCCCTTGCTCTCATCCTTTTCTTTGGGTATCGGCTTCCGTAACTAAACCACACACCTCGCCCTTCCCCAAATCCCGGATGAAGTCTCCAAGACAAAGTACTGGAATCCTTCACCAGCCCGCACCCCTCCCTCCATCCCCCACAACTGCACTCAAAGCCCCACAAAGTGGAAAAAGCCAGGGATTCTCAATGATTATTTCTTCTCAAGGTCGGACAGAGAGATAAAGCGTAAGAAAGAGAGAGAGAGAGAGAGAGAGAGAGAGAGAGAGAGAGAGAGAGAGAGAGAGAGAGAGAGAGAGAGAGAGAGAGAGAGAAAGAGTGAGAGAGAGAGAGAGAGAGAGAGAGAGAGAGAGAGAGAGAGAGAGAGAGAGAGAGAGAGAGAGAGAGAGAGAACGATAGAAGGGTGGGATGGAAAAATGTAAACACACAGGAATGGAGAGAGCAAGAAATGGTGGAAGGGGAAGGTCTGGGTGCATCCATCCATCCCCAGTCTTCCTCGGCCAGTATAAAACCTATCTTTTAAAACTCCAAAGTGGTCATCAGTCACACCCGCGCTAGTCGCTAGCTGGAGATGAGGGATGACCAATGGGCTCGTCTGTTGTTGTGGAGTGTGCGCCACATCCCAGTAGTCCTGGCCATTCTGGGGAAACGACACCACATGAATCAACACCCCCCCACGCCCCCCCAACCCCCCTTCCCCACGCCCCCCCCCCCCCCTCACTCCCTTTCACACTCCCAGTCCTGATTTAACCTCACAGGGAGGCGAAAAGGGATTTACAATTGCCTTTACAATTGCAGGTGGACAATGGGGACAATTTTTATCAACTGACAAGTTGAGTGATAGAGGCAGTTGTGCTGTTGCCTGTGGCTTCACAGTGCTGGGGTTACGCATTTGACCCTCAGGCCAAAACACAATCCCAACAAAACGACTTTGTCCACAGCAATGCGAGTGTCAAGGAGTGTTAGGTTAGCCTTAGAAGCAAAGTCTGAATCAAGAACAGACTTAATCGTTAAGTTGAGACAAGCAGTAAATTACAAATAGAAAAACACTAATGCTTATCATTTTGACAGTCATACTCCAACAGTACGACGTGAAGAGATAGCATTCTACACACAACGACACTCCAACATCCAAAAGGACTTCATACGTATTGTACGACAGAAGCACATGCCTAGGCGTTTGTGTGCGTGTGCTGTGTGACAAGTGTGGATGAAGGAGGACTCCAAAGAAGAAGAAGAGGTCAGTGACCCGGCCAAGCCCACGCCAGACCCTTTATTCCCAGTGTTACGCCTGATTGGCTTGATATGACAGTGCTATTTCTGTCCTCAGAGCTCACTAACTTCTGCCCGGTGACAAATCACCAATCTCACACCCCCCTGGCAGCCATTTTACACCTAAACTCTTCCTTGTCTGTTGGCGTTCCAGGACTATAAATAGACAGGCTCCAAATAACAACACAGGAGATTATGAAAGAAAAAGAGAAAAAGAAAGTACAAAAAGAAAGACTTGAACAGGTGAAGAATCAAACGCCTGAAGAAGGCTATAAATAAAGAGAGAGGAATAAATGGGCCAACCAGACACTTTCCCGGGATTGATCACTGTTGTTTGCAGTAGGAAAGTGCAAAGCGGAGACGTGCTGTCCCATAGAGCAGTGAGAAAGTATTTCCTTCAAAGGAGAAAGTGAAGAGGAGAGGGCTTGCCAATAAGGATCAGTTCCAGGACGGCCGACTCGATGCAAAAAGGGCACACATCTCATCCTACCCTGTGTGCTGGGCAGGTGTATAATGTTACACCACTAATATGGGGCAGAGGGGGAGGCAGGAGGGGAAGAAGGGGGGAAGGATGACCACACAAGACAGGAGTGCACTGCTTCGTCCACACTTACCAGAGTCTAACAAGGACAGGACATTTTTAAAGTTGTCGCAAGGTGCTTTTAAAAATATCTTATGAACCCAAAGAGCAACGACTTATACCCTTACTGTAATATCACGGGGTAGACCTAGTTAAAATAAAATCCGGCTTGCTTATGTAGGTCAGGCTAAAAAGTGTCAAAGTCACAGAGGACACCGAGAGAAACACGAGGTAGAACCCAGGGTTCCCGTTTCTCCCTGGAGTGTAGAACGTTCCTCCTCTCCCGAACAGATCACCTGAGGTTCCTTGAGGTGACACAGGGGTGCTCTATTTTCACCACCTGCACCGGAACACTCCTGCTGCCGAACAGGACGGAGGAGAGAGAGCTTCGAGGAGTAACACACATACAGTAAGCACACAGTCAACACACCACACACACACACTGTACACATCACAATGGAAGACATGAATGAGTAATGGTGGATGGGATTAGGAAAACCTGGATGGATGAATGGTAGGATGGGTGAAGAAAATGATCTCACAAAACGTTATCATTACTGGACCAGAGAGCTGACAGATCGGGATGATGCGTTGGGCCAGAGTTGGTTAATTATTCTGCCCGAGTTCATCTTACCCCTCCCACCCATTTAGAGAGAGGCCGCTTGTCTCTGCAACATCAAAGTGTAAAACACATCCTACATCACATCACCCATTTCCCCTGTAGGCTTGGCCTCTGTTCAGGGCCTTTGTTAATTATGCTTGCCGAACAGGAAAGTGCCACTAAGAGGTTTGGAGTCCTTCCTGTTGTGTTACATGTAACAGCTCCTAGCACTTAAACAGTAGCCTTACGGTTTAATGGCTATTGATCACTAGACCCCAGCGTTCACAGTTTCATAAACCCCATCCCTGAAGTGAGTAGCTAGCCAGGGGGAAGTTTAGTAGGCCAAGATGGCAAGCTATTCAAAGACTGTAAACCATTCATGTGCATTATTACTGTAATATGGATACTTTGAAAATGATTGGGAAAACACATAGATTTGGCGAACAAAATAGATCTGTATCAAACAAATACACCACATGTATTTGAATGCAACGTGCGTTGTTCCACAGCCACAAACCCAACCCAGTGTCAGAGAGAATGTCAGCCTGACAGCCGTCCATCAGAGGTGTCGGTCGTGGTGAGAAAGAGGCACATAACTCATCTCGAGAGCATCAACCAAGCGCTCTGACCACAGCGCTCCCTGGGCGATGACACAGCGGAGGATATGATAGGAGCAGCCCAGTGACTCATGGGGGCTAGCTGGACGGGGGGGGGGGGGGGGGCAAAGTAGTCAGTCACAGGACCAATACGGGTGACACACACCAGCCGGCGGATGCACTGTAGCAGGGACACATGAGGTGTGCTGCTATTATGAGAGCGTCTGGGTTTCGAGGTGAACAATGAGGTAGGTCACAGGGACGCCGGATTCCGACCCCTGCACGCACGCACGCACACACACTTAAACACACGCACACCCCATAATCACCTCTATTTGGAGGGGTTAAGAAAGAGCCTCATAAAATGTGGCCTTTACTAGACATTAACGTGTCCCCGGGCCCCAGGACTCCCATTCCACCCTGACAGGTTTACACATCCCTTGTGACATGACCCCTCAGTGTGCCCAGGGACACTGAGCACGTGTGGCCATAGGCATGGATCCTCAGGGACAGAGGGTGGGGAGGAGAGAGCAGTCAGTATAGGGGAGAAAAAAGAGGGAGAGCGTGAGGGGAAGCGAGAGGGGGGACTGGTGTGAGGAGAGAGAGAGAGAGAGAGAGAGAGAGAGAGAGAGAGAGAGAGAGAGAGAGAGAGAGAGAGAGGGGGGACTGGTGTGAAGAGAGAGAGAGGGAGAGAGGGGGGTGAGTGAACAACAGGTAGGGGTGAGGGGAAGAGAGAGAGGAGTCGAGAGAAATGGAGAGACGGGGGTGAGGGGAATAGAGGGGGGGGGGGAGAGGGGGGGGAGAAGAGGGGGGGGGGGGAGGCAGTGGCGGAGTGTTTAGGAAGTGTAGCCAGGGTGTATTCCCAGTCGATGAAACCTTATCCAAGAATGTTTCAGGACATGGAGCCATTTACCCATGAGAACTTGCGAGGGCCATGATTTACTACTTGTTGAAAAAAATCCTGTCCTCGGGTTTGCCAGTGTTTTCTCGTCTTTCTTTTTTTACTCTTACTGTAGTAAGCAAGCCAGACAATACAAATGCCCCATGGTCCGATTGCTGATCGTAAAAGACGGTTTTCTTGAGCCTACCGAAACATAAACATTGTTGGGTTCCAATGAAACAGCTCAGAGCCGCTCCAATACTTCATCCTTTCTTCCCCTGTCATTTCAGCTCCAGCCAAGAATATTCCTCCAATCTGGGTTTGTAAAGGAAACAGAGCACATGCTACCTTTGGAGTGAGAAAAGAGTGTGTGTGTGTGTGTGTGTGAGAGAGAGAGAGAAGGAGTGAGAAAGGAGAGTGGGTGGATTTGCGTGTTGGGTGTGTGTGTGTGTGTGTGTGTGTGAAAGAGAGAGTGTGCATAGTGAGAGAAAGAGAGAGAAGGTGAAAAGGAGAATGAGGAGAGGAGACAGGAAAGAGAAGAAGAAATATGAGCGGGAAAAGGGAAGGAGACAGAGGAGAGAGACACACTAGAGAAAGAGGAGAAAAGGAGAAACAGGAGAGAGAGAAGGAAGGACAAAGAGGAGAGTGAGTAAAGCAGAGAGATGGAAACCATGTTCCCTTCCCCCCAAGGACCTCACTCAGGGCCAGGGGGTCTGTGTCATGCATTATAGAAATACGGCATTCTCCCCGTCATCAGCCTGTGCAGTGCTTCACTGAATGGCCCCTGCAAACCGCTCGGAGGATGTGGATTTTTAAATAGCTCCACACAGCCCCTTTCCAGGCCAGGTAATACCCTACTATCAAACCTTCTAGAGGACACCATGGCCTCAATACATTGCAAAGGAGATCCCTTTTCTCCAAAGGACTACTTTGAGAGTGCTTTTGATCAGTACCCAAAAGCTTTTTCCTCTTCTCAAACTGCTTACAGAGGCGCAGTGGTGGAACATAATTGTTGGGGAATAATGCTAACATGTCAGTCAGTGTGATTGACAACTTGGACCAGGATGCCAGCCCTTTGGTGTGACACTGAAGATGACATTTACCCTCAGAGGTACCAAGTAATATCTATGCAAATGGAGATATTTTGAGTCAGATCACTGAACATATTTCCATGACTTGTCCTGTAGCATCGAAACACGACCACAGTGTGAGATTTCTTGTGTTTCTCTCTTTCTCTCCTTTCTCTCCCGATCCACATTTTTCTAATTGTCTCATAGATTTAGCAGGTACATTAAAGCAGGAAATCTATCACACTACAACCAAGATCAAAGGTTTTTGACACAATGCAATTTCAAGAAAAAGAGTCTGTAGTTCTGGATTCCAGAATGACCCTTAAGACTCCACAACTACTTGTACCCTCTAGAATCTTCTATAATCTCATACGAAATGTCACTCAGCAGTCTATACAGTTTATTCAGACCTGCTGGAATACCTGCTTGGTATTTGTTCTGGGACTTTCCTCTGCATTCAGACCATGTGGAGCTCTGTAACACTCGTACTCACTCTGACTCCACTCTCTTAGCTTTTCACTCGTCATTTGGCACAACCCAGTTTGCACCTGTGTGAGTGCCTGGGAGATCTGTCGCAGTCCACAGGGATTAGCCTCGAGGCGGGGGGGTCCCCATTCCACCACTCAAACACTGTGAGTATGTGAGGGCGTGAGGCCCCAGGGCAAAAGGGAAAGTCCCGGAATATCTCCACGATGGCTGGGAAGATTCATCTGCCTTTCCCCCCAGTCAGGCTCACTCCCACCCCCACCACCACCCCCACCACCTGGGCCTGGGGCTGTGACTGCAGGCCAGACCTCCTGAGTGTTTTCACATGTCACTGTACATTACAGGGCCTGCAGGTTCCATCAGGAGCAAGGCCTGGAGAACTGGAGTCTGGGAGACACGGTGTGAACACTGCTGCGGATGGATAGGGAGGATCCTCCAGAGATACTGAACACTGGGATGGACATGTTTTGATGGCGAGGGTTGTGTTTACAAAGAGTTTCAATTCTGATCTCACAAATTGAGAGACAGAGGGAACAACAAAGAGAAGGGAGGGGGAGGATTCTAAGACGATCAGGACGGAGAGAGAAAGAAAGGGAGAAAGAGAGAGAGAGAGCCGGAGAGAGGTAGACAGGGAGAGAGAGACACATAAGGAGACATGGAGAGAGGGAAATGAAGAAAAAGAGAGAGAGAGAGAGAGAGAGAGAGGGCTAAAGAGGGAAAAAGGGAGAGAGAGAGGAGGAACTACGGTCATGTATAACCCATGGTTATCGCCTCCGCTCATCACTGCAGTGTTATTCTCAGACGTCAGGGTGCTGGTTCCATGTCGACGGGCCACAACAGACACATTGCAGGACAGATCAAAGCAGCAACTCTGACAAGTTCAGAAAAGGGAGGCTTCGATGTGACGCCAGCAATTAAGCTGAGAGATGGGAGACGGCCAGGCCTTCTCCTGATGGGTAGTGACCTCGTCTTTTAGCATTTGGTGAAGACGTTTCTTCATTTATTTATTTAATGATCTTTTTTTTTCTTTTTGTCCGTTCTACTTATGTCACGTCAAAAGCTCATGGGTTTGATGCTTGCTGGTGTGTGCGTGCATACAGTACCTGCATATGTGCCTGTGCTTGAGCGTGCATATGCATGTGTGGGTCCCTGTGTATGCCTGTGCATGTGTGCGTGTGCACGGGTGTGTGTGCGTACGCCTGAATTTGTGTCCAGGCCAGTTTGACTGTGTGTGGCGGCCCACGTGTGTGTGCCTGTGTGTGCTTGTGAATGCCTGTGTGTATGTATGTGTGTGTTTGTGAGTGCCCGTGTGTATGTATGTGTGTGTTTGTGAGTGCCCGTGTGTATGTGTGTGTGAGTTTTAAGCTCCCGTGGTCCGAGTTGCAGGAGTGACGTTAGTGGAGGATCATGTGATGTTGGGCTTGGTGGGCTAGGCCAAGCGTGGCACAGATGGTGTCAATGCAGGACTTCTCCCGTGTCATGGGTCTCCTGAGGCATGTCAGTCAGACCCAGCCTATCCACACACGAGGGGCGAGAACACAACACAGTATACTGTCCTAGGACCGCTCACTAGACTTACTGCTGGAGGAACAAGAGTGTTGAGAACCCAGCTGAGCCCCAGTAGTCATACACCTGGTCCTGCTACAGGTCATATTTTTCCCCTAACACCCTACTGACTTTGTGAAAGGCAACTTCTTAAATTGGGGCGTTTCTGTGATTGTTATACTACCAAATTACCTTAATTCTGCAGCAGAGAAGGAGAAAGAGAGAGAGAGGGAGAGACAGAGAGAAAGAAAGGTAGAGAAACAGAGACAGGGGGAGAGATACGGACAGAAAGGGACAGATGGAGAGACAGCCAGAGGCTGAGGAAGCTACCCAGATGTAGCCTCTCCGAGAGCTTTGACACTTAATAGAAATCCCTAATGAGCAAACAGGCAGATGAGAGATGAGAGAACCAACGCTCGACGGCGAGCGCCTGCCACCGCCGCCACCGTCCAATCGGATCTCGAGACTTGGGGTGCAGAGGACAAGGTGTGTAATGGTCTCAGACACGG
This sequence comes from Hypomesus transpacificus, assembly GCF_021917145.1. NCBI lineage: Eukaryota > Metazoa > Chordata > Actinopteri > Osmeriformes > Osmeridae > Hypomesus > Hypomesus transpacificus. The sequence continues at coordinate 2,411,660 of NC_061066.1, forward strand.
ATGGGGGGGGGTTGTTACAAAGGGCTGAGGGGTAAGTGTGGGGGGGGGGGCTTGCGGAGGGTGGGAGGGGATGGGGGAGCTTGCAGAGGGTGGGAGGGGTGATTTGAAGGAGTCAGGGCTCCCCATCACTCCTGGCGATGTCTCTTGGTCAGTTTGGATGGCCGCCCCATCAAGCCAGCGGCAGCAGCGTGGCGTGGAGGCGTGGAGAGCCGCCATCTCTCCACATCCACGACTCCGGCTCTGGGTCCTAGTGCTCAAGGAATCACGGTTCAGTGCACGGCTGCGAGTGAATGGCATAATTGGCTGTGTCTGAAGGGGGGCGGAGATATGATGGTGCTAGTAAGAAAAGGCTGTATTTACATGCTGGGTTGGTGAGTGTATTTAGACACACCATGGCATTTATATCTGACACAGTAGTCAGGGGAGCTGACACATATAGTCAGAAGTCAGCGTCAAAGGAGCTACATCATGAGCTGTGATATTGACAGTTATTCACTAGTAGGCTTCTTGTGGAGCTTGCATTTCAGCACCCTGCAGTATGAGTTGGAACTCTGTAAAGTTCAGAGTCTAAAGATCCTTGGTATCCTTTCGTCCAAACAGTCTGTCTGAGTTACACTTGAGCTTGGCTTTTGGCAGCAGGAATTCAGGCTTTCGGACTCTAGTTTTTTGCTACAGCAAGCTCAAAAGTGTAATCCCTCCAAAGTCAAGCTGTTTACTTCAAATCAGGCTTCATTCAGCATTTGGCAGAACGTGATATCAGGGGTCATTTAGATAAGCCCTAAACACATGGGTGACTTTGTTTCCTTTTCCCACCCGCTCTCGATTTTATCTCTCTCTCTCTTTCTTGTCTCCTCTCTTCTTCTTCTCCTCCTTATCTCTGATTCTCTTTCTCTCGCAATACCACTGTTCCCCCCCCCCTCTCTCTATGTCTCTCTCTCACACACACACACACACACACACTGGACTACTGGCCCTTTTCAGGGTTTAAACTGTGCTGCTGTGGAAGAGGCGGTGGATATTTCGAGGAGATGCTTTAGAGTCCAACCCTGATGAGAGTTCACCCAGATCCTGGAGAAATGAGCCCAAAAAAGGAAACCTCCCTGGGCAGGGTTGGTCTGACAGAGCACCATGGAAAACCAGAGGCGAGGGCAAAAGTAAACACACCGATCTCTCAGATGGTTTTCACTGATGCATCTGCTTATCAATATAATAGTAAATACTGATATTACAAGTATTACTAGTATTACTGTAAAGCTACCTTGGCCACGCCAACACAGCAGGACTAGGAACAGTATGATGACAGAAATGGGTTTTTACGGAAAAAAATAGGTTTTTGGTTCCAGTCCAAATATGCATTTCAGGCTACATAAACAAGCACAATATTTCTTATCATCTCCTTTTCCTGCATGCATGAGCACCTGCAAAGCCAAGAAGCAGGTTTTAAAAGGCTCCTAGTTGACACAGGTGTCTATTTTAAACACTTTCTTTTCATAATGACTAGGTAAGAGAGCTGGTAACTGAAGAAGCAGACGAATGCCAAGAAGCTTCATGGGCTAGCGGTGGCACGCATCCGCTAGCTGAAGCCTCTCAAACTCTTGTCAAATATCTCTGCTCACCACCAGAACATAAACAACACGCCGCTAAGCTAATGTCAGCCATAGCCATGAGAAACGTTCTCTCCCACATGTGATATTTAAATGAAGCTTTAAAATAGCCTGAGTCCTTGGCCCAACAGGAGTCTACAAACCCAAATTCCATTCCCTTTTTCCCAATTTGAGTCCAGGCCCAAGAAAAAGCATCAAAAGGCTCTTTGTTTTAACGATCGTGGCAGTCAAGACAATCTCGAGGCATGCTACTAGAACATGCCGTGATAATGTTGACAGATACTTTGATATAAATAGGTAGGCATCTTATCAACTGACATTTAAGACTGTGCTACTGTATGCTGATCAGTTTAAAGATCCTAACCACTATTTGATGGACTGTCTGTTATAATTTGTACACCTAATGGCAGATGACACAATATTTGTCTTTCTACAGATCTACCTCAGTTTTCCCATCTCTCCTTGGCTGGAGAACTTGACAAGGGCATCTCTGCTCTCAAGACAGGCTGAAAGTCGTGAAATGTAGTTCTTTATTGCTGCATTCAGTCAAATGTCAAAAGGTCACAAAACACCTACAAGAAAGATGAGTCAGATGGCAGTGAATGCCATTTTGTTTAAAAGAAAATTGTGGTATGAGTAGCTTTCCTATCGACACACTTTCACAGTACAATAATATAGTATTTATTTTTGCAGAACATGACATGATTGGCTTAGACCTTTACTATGGATCCAGAAAGCCCCCTACAACCCCCCCCCCTTCCCCTGCAGGAACAATCAGGACCATGGTGAAAGAGCATTTCTCTCAAGCAGACACATTTCTCTCACTGCTTGTATTTTCCACAACTGCTTTTTTCATTGCGGTCGGCGTTGCTCGATAGCGCTCAGCCAACACACTGCCCTCGGGGACACAATGCTGAGGATGGAGCCAAAAGGTCACTTTGCATCTGCTGAGAGAGGTGGCCAAACTCTGAGGTGAGCTGGGACACCCAGAGACTGACTCCCAAACCAGCTGCCCAACTTAGAAGGTGTGAGAGGGGTTAAGTTGATGGTTTATGACAGCTGTGCATCATGTTTAACACAAGGCGCGCACATTACACTGCTCTTCAAACGGGATGTTCCTTTGACCTTCCCAGAGAGAAACCAACATAGGTCTCCATATAATCGAAAGTATAACGAGCTATGGGCCTTTCAGTAGAGTGTTTTAGGTTTCAATGGTGTTATTACATTGAGAGGATTTAGCTTGTGATTTAAAGGCTGTGCTCTCTAATGCCCACAGGGCCCACAACAAGTATGTCCTTGAGCTTGCTATTACAGTAAATGGTTAAGGTTTTGTATTGGTACCTGGAGATAATGTATCGAGAGGGGGTAGGGCACTATTGTGTTATGCTTCAACATGTGCTATGGCTACAATGCCTCAGGGGGAGGTGTAAATGGGCATCTTACCCCCGGTTCGTTTGTTTTACTTCTCAAGGCAACAATAAATAGTCTATTTGACTGCAGAGTATCAAAGGTGAAAAAAGGATTACTGGTGACCCGCTCCATGGCTGCTCCTCCCTGGGGGGCTGCACTGTGAGTTGAGATAAACAGCCCTATCGTATTCCAAACATGTTTATGTCATTTTTCTTTTCTGTGTGAGGATAAGCTGACAAGCCATATCTTAATACAGTTCTTATTTGTACATTGGAATTACCAGGAATAGAACAGCCCTGCGAGGGTTAAGTATCATTCACAACTGGTTGTTATAGTAATGGCATCAGCCTCTATACTTATGGTTTGGTTAGCACTTCCATTCAAAATCCATTTCTTTCATAATTTGTCCAATGCATTATAACAAATCTCAAATCAGATTGGTAGTTTTCAAGAGACATTCAATAGTATGCTTCAATAATACAGTTCCAACATTGCAGCCCTGTAAGGTGTCTTTAATGCAGGATTTTAAAGGATGAAAACAACCTATAAATGAGTCCACTATCAAGGGTGCCTGACAAATGAAGCACCATCTGATTATTCTGACGTGGTTCCTATTGATTTCATACCCAGCAAAACCATACAAAATACCTGCGGCCCATTTTAATATTTTTTTGTTATTTCCATATCAAATGTCATCTCTGACGAGCCAAGGCTATATGATTTACAAATTATTTTCTAATCAACATAAATTGGTGTGGAATTTTGCAGACATGTGTGCTGTAACTGATGGATATGCAAGGCAGAGCATCCTCAAGAGATTACAAATTATACATGCTCAAATGCATTTGATTAAATTACCATTTATTTGATTGATGAATGTGTGTTGTGTTGTTTTATTGTATATGTATTCATTGTCCAGGTCTGATTCCTAGAGTTACACATTTAAATGTTTATAACTAAAATATATATTGTAATAAAGGCTAACATAAAGTTACAAATAAAATAGTATATACAATATTGTAAAGTTAGCTTGAGGATGTGCTCTGCAGTGTCCAGGCTGCCACCTTCTCCCCAGAGCAGTCCAGATGTAACTTGTTCACACAACCATTTCACAGGAACTAAGAAATCCCCTTCAGAGGAACAAAGCTGATCTCTGGGACTCACTACCACAACACCTTTGTGCTTGAAACAGCTTCTCTTCTTTCAAAACTCAACTCAAAATACACCGCTTTATTCAACACATTCTCTCCTTCCCAACAAACTATACCTACTGTTCACTGTTTGAGTCTTGCTGATGACTATTGTATTTGATCATTTATAGATCTGTATTTGTATTTTCTATTAAACTGTTATTATTATTTTATTTTATATTTGTCTGTTAAGCTGTAAAGCATACTTTGGTGTGAGAATGTCTGAATAAAAGTTATTCTTGTTGCTATTAAGAAATCATCCTCAGTGGGGCAAAGACCATGTGCACAGTGTCCCCTGGCCTGAGCTCCCTCCCCTGGTCTGAGGCTTGGCAGGGTAGCCTAGCAGCAGCAGAAGACCCTTATGGAGAGCAGTGGAGCGCAAAACGCAACCAAGCGGGACATCCCTTTCCTCTCCATTCGCCTCACACTGGACAAGACGGCTGGATGAAAGTAGGAGAAGTGAGGTGTTCTAAACACTCCTCTCTGGAGAACCCCCTGATAGTGCTGATGAGACAACTTACCTGGCCTAGATTAGAGAACCGTGGAGGAGAGGAGCAGACTGTCGGTTATCAGTCCATGCTAGTCTGTGCTGTACTGTATATTTGTTTGTGGTTTGGTACACCTCTCTCTCTAGGACCTAGCGTGGTCCATCACAATCCCTGGAGGAAGGCTTGGATCCATCCGTGGTGTCTTTTTCCCACCTAGCGTGTGAACAGTTCCTCTCCCAGGCACAAAAATGGCATTCCGTGACAAGGGAGGTCTGGGTTGTTACTCAGCCACTGACAACACAGTGTGCGTGAGTCTACCTCCGTCTCTGCGGCCGACTGACATTTCCTTTCTGCCAGAGGACAGAGGCAGCCTGCTGACCCTTTGCGCGATTAGCTCTTTCCAAGAGACAACCTCTAGGGAGGCTTTGGTTACAGATTCAGTCAATACAGAGCTGGTGAAGCTTTCCATTACCATTCATAACCCTCACCAGGATGGGAGCTGGGCATGCAGGAAAAATATACGAGGAATAAAACAACTGGGTCACCGAGAAAGACAAACTTCACTTGAGATGTGTCAAAGTGAGCGGACAAAACGCACTGCGATTAGATTAGGTTGATGATTGTTTAGTGAGTTGGCAAGGCAGAGGATCCAGTCATTGTGGGTCCCACCATTCCCCTCATTTGCAGTACAGAGGACAGATACATGTTTCTCGCCATGATCAATGGTCCATTTCAAGCTCCCTGTGCCTCTGTTGTCAGTCTGTGCAGCAGGCGGCACATCCTTCCTAATTGGGCAGCGTTCGCTCAGACGCGGCTGGATTTAATAGTGGACGCTCTTTTAAGGCCGCTCTTTGAACCAATGAAAACCGTCAGCGGGCTGGAGTTGAAAGTACAGGAGTTCAGCCAGGGGAATGACCATGCATGCAATTAGCATTTTGAAAAGATAGAGAGGGGGAAAAGGAAATGGAAAACCGTTGGCAGTTTGGGCAGGATATAGGGAGGTAGGGGGTGAGGGGGGGTGAGGGGGGTGTTCTGACCCCTACACTTCTGATGCTTCGGCGTCTGCTGTACTTTGTTTATGCACTTTTTGCACATCGCTTTGGATAAAAGCCTCTGCTAAATGAACAAATGTAAAATGTTGAAATGAAGAGTCTGTGGCAGCTTTATTTGACATTGTGTCCTTCGGTTGGCAGCCAGCGGCATGGTCACAGGGATATGAGATGACAACTCCATTTTGGCACAAGGTGGAACATCTACGGAACACCTCATTGCAGCTCTGACATTTTCAGTTTGCAGTCTGGCCCTCTTTGCGTGTGGATCTTAAAAATACATTCTCCTGAGAGTTAAATGAAGGATTGGATTTTGAAATCAAAGGCGGCTAAGCTGTTGCTCCAGCCAGGAAGGAGGAAGAAATAAACACTATCCCCAGTGCATACCATGTTCTAAAATGGACAACTTACAGAAACAGTTTTGTCTGAGTTCTAAAAATTGACGCCACTGCGAAAATGGTGACCTTTGTCTGGAATGTCCTCAGGGTCTTTTTATTAATACATCACCAGTGACAAATCCTCAATGAATCTTGAAAGAGATGGTTTAATGGCCCAGTCTGGAAGCTTAGCCCACTGATGTATTTTTCTGGGGATTTTTTTCAAATTCATAATCCACGTCTGAATGTGTTTCTTGTTCAATTAACCCACATTATATTAGATACACTACACCAGGCCTCAGTAACAATCCCCAAGAATTGTAATTGAGGGTGGAAATCAGTTCATTATTGATACTGCTGATGCACACCCCTGGTTCACTTAATTCCAGTGTAAATCAAACTTCCAACTCAAACACTCAAATCTATTCCACCCCAAGTCTTAATCATCACAGATGTCTGAAAAAAGATTGCTCAACAAAAAAAAACTTTTAATCGGCTTTGAATTCTCTTTTCTGAATCACCTTTTTAATGTGAGACCCCACGAGGTGGGGAAAAGCCCAGAGAATGGCATCTGTAATGAGCCCATTGTCCTTGGCATGAGCTTCATGACAGTGAGTAGCTTGGCATCAATAATGCAGTACTCTACCCAGACTAACGGTATTTCTATTCACGCTAATGTGGCTGGTGCGTGTCGGGTACCCTGCCTGGCATCCAGGACCATGGAAGGGGAGAGGAGAGATGGTGAGATTGCATGCCACCACAGCCATTAATGCTGAGATGGGAGATCTACATCTCTTATAAAAAAGTCAATCTTGAGTTATGTTTCAATGTGTGTGTGTTCGTGTGTGTGTGTGTGTGTGAGAGAGAGAGTGCATGTGTGTATCCATCCTGTTGTTTGAGCACATTTGTTCAAGCTGTTATATATGTCTAGAACTATCAGATGAGATCCTGAGGTTTTGAGGTTCAGAAGTTCTGACGTGCTCAGAATCTACGTTTCTGAGATTCAAAATATTTTGTTTGTTTTCTAAAGTTCTAAAGTACAGAGGTTCTGAGGTTCTAAAGTACAGAGGTTCTGAAGTTCTAAAGTACAGAGGTTCTGAGGTTCTAAAGTACAGAGGTTCTAAAGTACAGAGGTTCTAAAGTACAGAGGTTCTGAGGTTTTGGGGTTCTGAGATGTGGACACCCCAAAAGTAGAATTGTAACCTTACCAGTGCTGGCCTACACTGTCTTTCTAACCTCCACAGCCATGAAATCACCTCTAAAATGTGCTTGATTTTCAAGGGATCCCACCCTTGAAGTCCAGTAACCTGGTGCCAGATTGCTTGAATGAGAAGTCAAGCTTGAAGAGGATACTAAACATGACATGCATTTTAGAAGCCATGCTCAAGATGCCACATTCATACATATTTTAAGGTCATGCTCATTTGAGATGTGCTTCAGTTGGTGTGGTGTGGGGGTAATACCAGGAGCCTTCCCTTTCCAGGTCAGTGACAATGTGCTGATAACTTCTATTGGTATGTTTTAGACTTACTAGGATACCAGTAATTAAGTACACAGATGACTTCCCACAATCTATCTGTCTTATGTCTTTCTAAGCAATTATGGCTTCAGGTTTGGCGTAGGTATGCAACAATTGCCTCCTACATTGGTCATTGGAGCATAGGGGGAGAGAGATATAGATATCAAGAAAGAGAGATATAAACAGAAAGAGAAGATGAGATAGCCTGGTGAAGCTAGAACACGGCAGGCTCTCTCTGAGATGTGGGGTTCCCTCTTGCATACAGAATACCCTTCCTTCATTAACAATCCAACACCATCTCTCGCTCTCTCCTCTCTCTCTCTATCTCTCCCTCTCTGTCTCCCTCTCTCTCTTTCTCCCTCTCTCTTCCTCTCTGTCTTTCTCTTCCTCTTCCTCTCTCTCTCTCTCTCTCTCTCTCTCTCTCTCTCTCTCTCTCTGGAATTCAGACACATGCACGTACAGTCACAGAGGTCATAGGCCCCACTAACATGTACAACACCATTGTTTAAACACATGAAATGTGTTAGACGAGAGAAAATCCCACATTACGCTATTAAAAAGGACCTGTTCGGTACATACTTGTTGATTATCATGAGTGTTTTCCTAAAAACCCATCTCAAGCCACATCATTTTGATATTCCATGTTACCACGGCAATGAAGAAAGGGATCGATGATTGACAGGGGATATTAACGTGACTGGCAGTGGCTCCAAACAAGCCCAGCAGCGTGCCGTCGCCACCTACGCGCGGGCAGCCATTTGCCCTGCTACACACCCTCCGTCAGGTCTGCTTGCTGTTTACGTGTCAGTCGGGGTTTACTCGGCAGGATGGTAACCACGGCGGCACCCCCCACCCTGGCCCCTCTTCCACTGACACACACACAAGCTCTTCCTGTTCTTTGAGGACATCCCTATCGGCTGTTGTGGTGTTGGCACTCGCACACCTGTGGGTGTTTGAGTCAGCCTCTGCTTGAAACAGCCAGAGCACACAATGCTTTTCATGAATGGGGTGCGTGTGAGTGTCGGTAGCATTTTCGCATGCACATAAGACCCTTATTAGTATTTCACATGGCTTTACAAAAGCCTACCTTGTGGGTTAGAGATTTAGGGAGTGGGGGAGACTCGAAATATGCAAAGTGATACAAACAGGAGGTCATGGAGAAAAGGAGGGGTGGGGGCAGTGGGGGCAGTGGGGGCAGTGGGGGCAGGTGGGGTGGTGGGGTTTATGGTTGACGTCATTTCTGAAATCAATTGGGTTTCATGGACCGGGCAGCTCTCAATGAAAACAAGGCCGGCATGAGGCGAATGATGTTGCCATGACAACAGGCTGAGCGCTCAGCCTGGCCCCGGTAGCATCTTCAGGCGCACGGCGGCGGCGGTACCCAGACGCAGGGGGGTTAACCTCTTAACTGGCGGAAGCAAGCTGCAAGTCTCAGATGAGATCATGGGAAAAAAAAAAAAATCTTTTTTTTTTTTATGGATAGGGGGAAAAAAGGCACGAGTGCTTTCGTTCGGCGAGGGTGTTGGTTAGGCTGGACCTCGGCCTGGAAGGGGAGCAAACATGGCATGGGGGGAGGGGGGGTGTTGGGGGGGTGGGGGTGGTGGGGTGGTGGGGCGCATTACCATCCAAGTCCGACCATGGCCAACTACAGAAGATACAAAAGAGACAAACACAAACAGATTAACACAGGGCACAGAACGAACACAAACAAAAACAATCACACGCACACACACACTAAACACAGAATAACACACACACACACACAAGGAGCAGGTTCAGGGCAATCAGAAACATGACTGGAGAGAGAGAGAAAGAGAGAGAGAACATGGCAACATCAATAGCAACAGCATGGGGGGGCATCGAGGAGCACAACGACACCCTGCTTGTCTTTACCTCCTGGAGTAGAGGCATGCACACTCATGGACAGGCTGGTGGGATATGAAGCCTGTGGTGGGGTCCTATCAGGGAGCTCTCTGTATTGATTCTCCTTCTGTAAGAACGATCCACTCCTTGAACTTCCATCGTACCTGGTATTTAGTCCAGGGGGGTTGGTGTGGGTGCGTGTGTGTGTGTGTGTGTCTGTGTGTGTGTGTGCGTTTGTGTGTGTGTGTGTGTGTGTGTGTGCGTGAGTGCTAGTGTGTGTGTGTGTGCGTGTGCGTGTGCGTGTGTGTGTGTGCGCGTGTGTGTGTGTGTGTGTGTGTGTGTGTGTGGGAGTTACTTGGACATGGAAGGTGCATCCAGGTTCATCTCTCATCTTTGTCATCATCATTAAAACCCCAACCATCATTCTCATCTTCACTGTCACCATCAATCATAACCATCATCTTCATCAACACAATCATCAATGTCAAAATCATCCCGCTCATCATCATATTCATCATCAAGATCATGCACAATCCTGACCAGCTCCTCCAACACAACCCTGTATGGCCAAGGGGACTATACTACTGTACATCCATGGATTTGACACAAAGCCACCATAAGCACCTACTAATATGTGAATATCTTCAGTGGAGCAGGGTTTCCTGGACAGTGTACTAACCACACGTGTTGACACCAATCCAATAGGGACAGTGTTCCAGGGAACAGTACAGTATAGTATGTGACTGTAGCTAGTCTCATGTAACACATCCGCTATATGCAAATACTACTTTGCACGTTGGGATAAGTCCCTGCTCTTCTACATTAACACCTTGTCTTGTCAACAGGGGATCAGAGCATAGAGGATCCAGTTTCACACACACACACACACAATCTCACACACACACACTCCAACACGCGCACTGTAATGGAAATGTTGGTCATATGCATAGATGTATGTGTATGAAATCTATAATCTTCTATGTTCATTGGTAAGAGACAGGAAGGGAAGGTAATTAAGTTGAGTTCAAAGGAATGTGAGGTGCTGATGGCTCTGTGGGCAGCTTGCCCTGGGGGATGGGTGAAGCATTTTATATGGCCTTCTGTCCTCTGGTTACTGTAAGGGGTCAATGAGACAGTTGCTCTGAACTTTGGCTAGAAGGACTGTGTCCTGTTTCATTGTTTGTGTTAATTAAAAGTATTGTTTGAAGATGGTCACACAAAGGACAGTTGACCATTTGACTGGTCAACCCCTGTGGCTTTATTATCTACTGCTCTGGGGAGAGCTGTGACATCAAAGAACAGTGAAACAATCGCTAGGGAGATGTATTGTTTCAAACTGTCACCAAGTTGAGTTGGCCAATCACAGAGTTTGTTTCATTGATTGATTGACCATATAGAATGCCATTTGATCTTAAGTTTATATAAGGCAGTGCATGAGTGCTGGCTGATCATCACTCTTGCGAACGATTTGTGGCTATCACACCCTTCGCCAAGACGGATCACAAAGTACTTTGTTTAAATCATATGTAATTGTATAGTCTAATAAATTGTATTAAAACCATATCCCTTGACTATTCAGATCGACACAGTGCCACTCGAATTCTTCCTTTACACTTGGTGCCGGAACTCGGAATCCTCGTCTGCTCAGCGTTTAACAGACTTCTCCCTCTGATGGCGATTTGATCAATCCGGCTGGAACAGCTGCCTTAACCTCCAAAATTTTTCGGAGACAGCGGGGCCGATTCTAGGGGAGTTTTACTGGTTACGCTGTTGCTGACGCGGGGTCTTAAAGAAACAGGTGAGATATTCTTTTTGGTCACTGTGTGATATTGAATTGTCTAAATATGGTTATAGGCTATTGTCAATAATTCGGTTAAAAGTTAGTAATTGGGCAGTGGTCTGAGGAACAGTGTCCTGTACGTGTGAGTCGTACGAATTAATGAGGTACGGTTGTTGAACCTATCTTTTACGTGAGAGTCGTAAAAAACAAATCTGCAGAGTGTGTCGACGGACATACATAGAGGTCGTGTGTTTGACGAAACAACACAGAGGGAGAAAAAATTCACATGTGATATCGTGTTATGTGTTTCTTGGAGACCCTAAGGATTAGAATATGTTGGATTGGTGATAGTTTGAGAAGTTGTATTGGCAATTGTGGTCATAACAGTTCTTATGTATTACTAAGGCGTTACATGATTCTAAGTCCAGAAGAGAAGTGGAAAAGTATACTTGTGAGAACCGGTAACCAGCTGAGTTAAAAATAAAAAAAAAAGATAAAGAAAAGAAGTTAGGAAGTAGGTATAGGCCTATGAAATTTCAAAGTGAGTTTGTAAACGCGCGTGTTCATTTTTGTTTTACTTGCAAGTTATGTTTTTTGAGGTTAAAAGAAGTATGGGTAGTAATTAATGGTGTCAACGTAAAAGCTATATCTACAAATTACAAAAATCAAAATTTTAAATTATTTTTATTTTGGTTTGAACGTTTGTAATTTACGATTGTAGGCTATTCGGTAAGGGTATATGTTCATTGACAAGTTGTGAAATCGGAAATTGAGAGTAAAAAAAAAAAAAAAAGAAAGGAAGGAAGGGGGTAATTGTGTCTTTATGTTCCTTCGTTGGTTATTGTTGGTTCAATGTGTTCAAATACGGATTGTAATTCGAAAATGAATAGGGCTAAAGATTGGTCTGGAGGCAGAATTAACCTGTCCAAACATCGATTACATAAAGCAAAAGTATGGTAACGATAGTTTATTGCAAATGCAAATATGGATTGATATATGTGGATTTCGGAGTGTGGGTTCATTTTGTTGTGAAATTATGAAAAGCTTGTGCAGAGAGAAATTGTTCCACGATTTGGAAAATAATAGATGTAGCTTGGTTGGATGGCTTTTCAGAATTGGATGGAGGCAGGTAGAGTCAAAGAGAAATGGATATTAGAACAGATAGTGTGGGGAAATTTTCATCTATTTCCACACAGATTCACGATTCAAATTGTATGGCTGTTCCGCAGACAAACTTTGCGGTGGGTATTCATCTGTAGCCCGTAGTGGTTAGCGGGTGGATGCGCAGGCGCATGAGGTCTTGCTGGCTAAGCGAGAAGAAACTGAGGTCAGACGTTTGTCTTACGACTGAAGTGTTTTCTGACAGACGGATGTCTAAGATAAGTCAAGAAAGCAGGATCCTGGAATTTGTTTATAGATTTGCTTTGGATTCCCGCAAAGATTGCGGCTTGTGCTTTGACTTGCACTATTGCACTATTGCCTATTATTCAAAAGAAGGAGAAGTTAAAGTCCCCTCCGGTACAAAAGGGTTTGAGTCCCTAAGAAGGAGAAGTTAAAGTCCCCTCCGGTACAAAAGGGTTTGAGTCCCTGAACGAGTTTAAGAATGTTATAGGCTTGGGTGGCAATGCTTCTGTCTCGAGGGACAGCACTGAGTTACGATTCATCAAAGTGAATGCAGAACATGTTTAAATGTGGTTGGAAAACATGTAGGAAAGTCGAAGACACAAAGTTAGGCCAACACGATTGGATAGGAATGGTCAATCTATGTTGAGCACAAAATGTGTGGTTTGATTGGGTGTATTGAGCATTATGGACGTGAATGTACGGAGATGTGTCATCACTGTTGAAAGTTTTCTGGAAATTGGGGGCAAACTCGCAAATTCGTGACCGGAAGTCGAGGTCCGAACTGGTGACGAAGGCTACTATGTATGTTGACACACGTACACAGATGAAACACTTGGGAGAGACTTTGTTATATTCTCTTCAGATTCTTATGGATGTTTATCGGTTATGACATCGTTGGTAGAGGAGTGACGATTGACTTGTTATATTGTTTTACAACTGTGTGTTAACCGATATTTGATGTTAGATTTTACATCTGTCTGATTTGTTTTGAGGATGGAGACATCTGTGTTTTTGAAAATGCTAATGCTAATTCTTTGGCTGAATTCTCCATTTGAAAAGAGGCGCATGCGCTTGAGTCTAGCGGCTCATTCTGCGTGCAGTGGCCCACAACATCATGAGTGATAAAAAAAAAAAGAGAAAACAAAAAATACACTCATCTGAAAGAGAATTTGACGTTGAAAATAGAAATGTATTGGTTTGAAACACATGTGTGTTTCTGTTTCTTTGTCAAAGTTAAGAAAATATTGTGAGTTGGCATACTTTTGATTTGGAAATCATGTACAGACCGAGTTTATCTTATGAGCTTGATTCGATATTGGATTAGTAGGCTATGGCGCTGCTAAATTTCGGTTCTTGGGTCAGATAATTGGTAAAGGCCAGTTTTGGCAACGAAAGCGATATTCATTTGAAGAATTACAATCCAAGGTTATTGAAACGTTTATAGAGTTATTATGTGTTCAAACGGAAATTTCAGTTTATGTTGTTAAAGGAATATTTTTTTTTGTTTTGTTTAGGCCTACGTATTGAATTTATCTGGAAATGTTGCTTCCGTTTTGTGTTGTGTGAATGAGGTTACTGTAATATCTACATTTGATTGTAACATGTGCGTACTAGATATCCATTGACATGGAAGCAATTGATGTTTTTTATTTTCATTTGTGTGGGAAGTTCACAGATGTGATGGTTGTTTAAAGAAATATGTAAAGGGTTATGAAGACGTGATTAGAAAGGTTGATATGATTTTAGTTCCGTTTTAGGCCAGCCTGTTGAACGAAGTCTGTTACAAATTGTTAGGATAGCTTTGGGATCTGAGAGGAAAAGATCAAAGCTGTGACTTTGTTAGCTAGCTAATGGCTAACAACGAAAACGTGGAGAAAGTGCATTTTGCTGTCCTGAGACCGAGGAGAGTCCAGGAAGTTGAATTTGCAACTGTGGTAGCGACATTTGTAGCTAACAAATTTACAGACAGATTCAACAGCGATGGCGGCGGGTACAGGCTAGTAAAGGAATTACAGCTTGAAATTTGAGATCCAGTATGGGAAGCGTATGACGCATGCGCAGATGTAAATTTGAGAAATTGACAAAGACGCAAATTTAGAGTATTGGATGTAATTTGGTTTTGAAATGAGAAAGAGAAAATTATTACAATGTACTTTTATTTGAGTTTGATTGTAATGTGGTTTTAAGTTTTATTTGGGTGTTTTATCAGAGCCTGTCACAAGGTTTGGGATGAACAGTTAGGCTGTGATGAGGATGTTTTATTGTGGTATTGATGCATGAAGAGGGTTATTATAACTTTTGGGTTTGAAATGATTTGGAAAGACTCATTATGTCTGATAAATTGTGGTTTTGATGGTTTGTGCTAATTAGCCTGTTTTGGACTGCAGCCAAGGCAAGTTATGAAGCTCTACCTATCTAACCTATATAGAAATATACAGGGGGTATACGTTTGGCTAAGATTTATGTTTCATTTTGGAATCATGCAGATTAAATTCTGATTTGGGGTAGTGGATGGTTTTCCTAATGTCTTGGACAAAGAGAGATTTGATTTGGTGAATTTAAATACAGAAAAATAGAAGAGAATCTCAAATATAAAGGTAGTAATTTGAACGGTTCCTAAAGTGTTTTTAAGAAAAGATAATAAGAGATTAAAAGTTGAGGTTATTTTTAATTTGGTTGTTTTTTAAAATAGTTTGATTCTCTAAAGATTGGTTCAAAAGTTGGTTGCTTCAGTGTAAGCTTGTCAATTCATAAAAGGGAAAAGAGTTAAACACATTAGCTGATGGTTAAATACATCATTGGTGTTACATATGAATTTGGGAAAGGTATGGTAACAGGGAGTTTCTTATTTTCACCTGTAGAACAACTTGCTGTATGCAAATGTGGGATTCACTCTAACAATGATGATTATTTCACAGAGAAATGCTAGTGCTGAAACTAGCTGGAGAAGGTTTGTAGATTGCCTGCAAGCAATGATGAACTAACTAGAATAAGGGAAGCGCGGGCTTCTTAGAGAGAAAGAGATGACGTTTAGTAATTTATGACTGACTGATGACTGACTGATCCAAACAGAAAGTGACTATGGGGGTTTTATGGTTTTATGACTTTAGTGTCAGAAGTTTGGCTCTGTGGTAAGATTGTGGGGGTTTGATGAAATACTGCTAAGTTGAAAATGTTTGACTGTATTTAACCCAGAGTGAGAATTGTGTTTTGTTTGAGTATATTTGACAAGAATTACAGAATGCAGCAGACGGATGGAGAAAGGAATGGTGGAATGGAGATTTGGACTAATCCACAAGAAAATGCATTTTGGAAAAAGGAAGGATATGAGAATGAAATGGAGGTTGTATGGTCTGCATTACACATTTATCTTGAGATTTTGCTCAGTTAACACATGGAAAGATCATGCCTCTACAGTTTGTGTGATATATTAATTTTAACAGACATGGGGATTTGTAATGAATGCATATTCATTTTGTTAGACTCATATGTGGAACAAGTAATATGGGAAAAGGGAATTTAACACGTTAAGCTTCACGTTTAAGGTTAGAGAAACTATTTGAGTATTGATAGAAGGAGTTTTTTAGAGTTACATTTTGGAGAAGTGATACTGTTTCATGATTGTTGATGATTGATAGAAGAAGTTGTTGGAAGAAGTTTTAGACATTTCAGGCAGATTTGGGCTCAGTGGTCAAGCTTTTGGTAATTTAGATTATTCTTCAATTAGATTTTTCTTTTCTTTGAGGATATATAATGATAATGGGTCACACTTGGTTAAGGAAGTTATTTTTGGAGTTGATAGGAGTCAACATTGTGTCAATTACTTCAGTTGAATGAGAAAATGGGATCTTGAAGATGAAGTCGGACGACAAGAAGTCAGTTAACTTTTTAACTGACCTTTGTGAGTGTGCTTGTTTATCACTGTGCAACCCTTTGTAGTGTACTTTGTGTGAGATTCACAGGCAGGTGGAGGTTATTCTTCTTCCGGTGACTGGACCGCTGCATGATTTGATACCAGGGGACTGGATCGTGGTGAAGGACCTGAAACGCAAGTCCTGGTACCATACCAGATTCTCCTGACGACTAATCCGGCGGTTAGGATCGAGGGGAGAGCAACGTGGATACACGCTAACCATGGCGAGCGTGCGCCTTGCCTGGAGACGGAAGGAGAGGATGCGCGTTCTGCGTAGTACCAAGGAAAACTCAGAGTCTGTGCGCATAGTGCAGTTCTTTGAAAGTTGCTGTGAGCAATTTGATCGTCGTTTGCAATTGGTTTGACTAGACTACACTGCCTGAAAGAAGATTGCCTATAGCCAACTGAAGATGGAAGAAGAGGTCAATGTGAATGATAGTATGAAATCAGATTTACAGAAGAAGATATTAATGTGTTTGCTTCTGATGTTCTAAATATAAGGGTATGTTTAGATTGATGGGAATACATTTGCTTTGTGTATGTTTGTATTCGGTATGGATGTTTTTTACTGAGTTGCATTGCATACTTCTTTTGATGTTGATTTTTATTTTTCTCAATGCACTGTTTGAATTATGGTGTTGTTTAAAAAAAAAAAGAATGGAAATGTAATGGAAATGTTGGTCATATGCATAGATGTATGTGTATGAAATCTATAATCTTCTATGTTCATTGGTAAGAGACAGGAAGGGAAGGTAATTAAGTTGAGTTCAAAGGAATGTGAGGTGCTGATGGCTCTGTGGGCAGCTTGCCCTGGGGGATGGGTGAAGCATTTTATATGGCCTTCTGTCCTCTGGTTACTGTAAGGGGTCAATGAGACAGTTGCTCTGAACTTTGGCTAGAAGGACTGTGTCCTGTTTCATTGTTTGTGTTAATTAAAAGTATTGTTTGAAGATGGTCACACAAAGGACAGTTGACCATTTGACTGGTCAACCCCTGTGGCTTTATTATCTACTGCTCTGGGGAGAGCTGTGACATCAAAGAACAGTGAAACAATCGCTAGGGAGATGTATTGTTTCAAACTGTCACCAAGTTGAGTTGGCCAATCACAGAGTTTGTTTCATTGATTGATTGACCATATAGAATGCCATTTGATCTTAAGTTTATATAAGGCAGTGCATGAGTGCTGGCTGATCATCACTCTTGCGAACGATTTGTGGCTATCACACCCTTCGCCAAGACGGATCACAAAGTACTTTGTTTAAATCATATGTAATTGTATAGTCTAATAAATTGTATTAAAACCATATCCCTTGACTATTCAGATCGACACAGTGCCACTCGAATTCTTCCTTTACAGCACGCACACACACACACATTAACAAACACATACACACTGGGAGGTGAGAGATCTCAGCCTTAATGCTTGGGGGTGAGTAAAGACTAGCAGCCTAGGCAGAAGAGCAGAGAGGCTTATGGATCAAAGTCAAGCAGCCTTACCCCCCTCCCCCCTCGACGCTGTGCAGGTGAACAGTGGGTTTGCTGTGCCCGCCATCACCATCATCAGAGGAGCAGGAGGAGGAGGAGGAGGGGGGGAAGAGAGAAGGTGGGAGGCCCATGGTACAACTTCTTTGAACACTATTACAGAAGTGGCTGTCATCTCACACCCCACATAAGGGCTTGTTTTAATTCCTTCTCTGCAGGTCTCCTTGCATGCCGAGCACAGGGTGCAAAGTCTGTCTGTGTGTGTGTGCGTCTCACGTCCTCTCTTTACACTCACATAGCACATGCACACAAAAGCATATTGTACACATGTATTTCCCTAAACAACCCTCTCTCACACACAAACACATCCACGCGCACGCACACACAGAGAAAGGAAATATGCAGGAAAGCTTGTCTGCATACTGACTTGAGTAAAAGAAAGGCGAGATGGACCAAGGTCAAAGCACAGCCCCCCCGCCCCTTCACCCCCTTACTCCTCTGCCTCCGTTTGTTAAAAATGTAAATAGCAGACGGGGGCTGGGATTAGACGTCTGGAGAAACAATTAACTATTGATTAGATCAACAGTCCAGAGCTGACTATTTTTGCTGTTTCATCTGGAGCGTACCTCACTGAGAGAGAGATAAAGCCAATTATCTACGACTTCAAACTGGCACTGTGTGTAGGAAAACAGACAGGTAGAGAGAGAAAACATGTATATAAATACCATATGCATCTATGTAGGTCATAGTGGCAGACAGAACAATCACAACCTCTGTCTGCAGATTTTCTTCCGTTTTTGGAAGACTTGTCAGTGTTAAAAACAACTCTGACATCACACATACACATGTACACACACAATCACACACACACACATCAGACAATGCTATTCCTGGAACTGCTACATTGGGAGATGATCTGCTCGTGAACACCACTCTTCAGAGGGAAGGAGATTGGGACAGTAAGATGTCTCCGAATATGTTAGTGTTTGTAAGCAGCCAGTGTGACGTGACCTCTCCCCTCAGCTTGTCACACATCCATTCACGGCAATAATCTTGCAGGCCTGAAGATGATCTCTCCTGTCTTTTATAGGTACAGAAATTCTAAAAGGGACAACTAACAATAATTCTCATTGTTTGTGACAGGTGTTAATAAGAATTCATTGAAGCATGCTAAGGTGAAGGAACATTCACCAAGTAAAGCTATGCGTTGGGAAAACAACTTAAAATGCCAGACAGCTTCAAATTGGTCTTATTAAGTGTAGCCTATTTTTCACTTATCTATAATGGGCGAAGATTTCCTCATGAATTCAAGGTCATTTTATCAGTTCATCCCAGCAACAGTGTGACGTTTGCGTGCGTAATTGGGGAAATGCTTAGACTACAATATGTTCGATCTCATCTATAGATAAGCAGCTAATGTGTGCGTAATAAGACCAGAATACGAATCAAGAACATATGAAGGGCAATGTTGTAGTTGCAGTTGGAATGACATAGGCTACGTGTTTTGTCAAGGGATTCTTCCAGGTTCCCCTCTTTGTAGTGTATAGGCTATAATCGCAAATGTCACATTTGACCATTTGTAACACAAACATTTTTTTTTATTATTATGATAATAGTGTAGGTTATCTAAGCCCCAGTGTCCTCATGTATCGCGTATTTGGGAATGGAGCACGTCATTGTTAACTATAAAGATTAGGGACAATTGTTGATTTGAAAAGGTTTGGTTGTTTTTAAGTTTTTAAACGTAGGCCTAATTTTAGACGTAGCCTTTTGATCGTGCGGACAATAAAACACATGTATTGTTGTATTTGTCAAGCATGAATCAGTGGGTTATGTCATTGTGCTTTATTTGAAAACAAAAGATAGGGGAACTTTGGTGAGACCATTGTAATTAGTTTTCCACATGCGCGGCCGAGCGCCCTTACCCTTGCCGCTCTGGAAGAATAGGGATCCTCGAATAGATTCCAAATCACCGGTTGCCACTTTTTCCAGCGGCTGATATTACCGTCCGCGACCACGTCCTCAATTCCGAGTCTTTTCCCTATCTCTTCATCGTCATCTCCAGTATCAACATTTAACTCAAACACGTCGAGCGCCTCCTCTGCGTCCCTGTGCTGCCGATATGACATCCAGCAGCAAGGCTCCACGTCCGTCTCATCGATGCCCCAGAATGACAACTCTTCCTCGAACAACGGACCACAGACATCTGCTGGGCAGTGAAGTTTCCCGGTTCGATAGTAGTTGAGCACATAGGCGAAAACCCCAGGGTGGCGGTCGAAAAAGTATTCGTTGGTCCTCGCGTTGTACTCGATGAAGCCGGGGACTTGTTGCAGCTGATCCAAAACGGACTCGATGTCAGAATCGGAGGCGAGAAGGGCCAGCCGTGTCCCCGGTAGGGTCTTTAGGGTTGTCTTGTACGTTTCGTGCCTGGTTCCCCCAACGTTGAGGATTATCCTCTCGTTGTCGT
Organism: Hypomesus transpacificus; assembly: GCF_021917145.1. Classification (NCBI taxonomy): domain Eukaryota; kingdom Metazoa; phylum Chordata; class Actinopteri; order Osmeriformes; family Osmeridae; genus Hypomesus; species Hypomesus transpacificus. The sequence continues at coordinate 2,431,927 of NC_061066.1, forward strand.
CAAACTTGCCCATCGCTCTGTATAAGACATGACTTGATAAAGAAAGTATCGAGTGTAGACCAGAGTAACAACGAGCACAGTGCACACCCAGTTCGTTAAGAAATCTCCAGAACTCGTTAGATTAACCCGGGCGCATCCACATTCAGCCACCAGGTGCTTCCATCACGCTTAGTTTTATATGAGCGTAAAAGGGGAGCATTAGTCTTTCCGCCTGTCAGTTCCCCACTAGTTGTTCCTTATGTGAATGCTCTCCACAAGTATAGCACCAGATACAAGCTGCTTGTGTGCCTCGAGGATCCTGTTCTCTCCTCCCCTCGCGCCCCTCCGACAGGTGAAGTCACACGGAACAGCTCATTCGCTCATTGATCATGTCACCGTCAGACTTGTGCCCTCTTTGGGAAAGTCATCACACCACCGTGGTGTATGAGGGGCGCGCGGACCTGGGTTTGATTCGATCTATCCTTGGAATGAGCGTCTTCCTCGTGAAACGACGTCTACTCAAGGGACACACCCTCCCTCGCTCTCCGTGTCTTAATTCAGGCTGGGTTTCTAGTGCTAACTCGTTGCATTCCTCGAACACGTGCTTTGTTTGTATTCATGGATAATCACAGAAAGCCAAGCACAACTTTGTGCATTCGGCGTTGAATGTGCGCGTCCTCAACAGGTCAACGCGGCTAAGCGCATGTGTTGGCATCCTCTCCTACTGGACTCAACAGTTTAAACTCAAAGGTGGACGCAAAACATATCTTTGAAAATATGTATTTATTCACTTTGTTCAATTTTACACAGCCCGTCGGTGGAGGAGGATGCAAAGAATCCAACCCTCTCGCGTCAGAAAGGAGCTGTCCTTTCAGCACCAGCAGTTCCCTAAAATTAACAAGGAGCGAAGCATTGGACATTGCAAGCTTAGTCTATGGTGGTTCAATGAGATAGTCTCTTCTGGAATGTGTGACTTTGGATCTCAAACTAGAAACGTCGTATAAAAGACAATTGTATCTTCTCATTAACCAAAATACCGGTGTTGTGCCCCCAAATGCACCCCCACATGGATAAGCAACCCCTCGCACAAACCACTCGAATTAAACAGTGACATATTTCGTCTAGATAACGCAATCAAAAGGAGAGGAGACAGCTGTTTCACATAGATTTTTTTGTTAAAATAATGGAACAAAAGAACGTCGGTTATTTGTGTAAATAATTGACGAAAGTAAATAAAATAAATGAAAATTGAATCCCCTGCTATCTCTGACTTTCAGTTCAGCTCAATCATTGCATGTGGACTGTTGCTGGTTGTTCCCTTATTAAACAACGTGTACTGTTCTGACTAAACAGTCATCGTTTATTCCACATCTGTAGTTTGCAAAAGTGGAGATGTAGGCTACTCTGCAATTTGGGGCACACAAGTCCTAGAGATCCAAAAAAACTATATCTCGTGGTGTGTAGCCTACCTACCGTCGCCCGATAGTATCTTGGTAGCACGTTTTTGCAATACCTGCAAACTGCCCAAAATAACGGTCTGTCTATGATATTATGCATTTTCTTTCTACTCCCAGAATAATACTGTAGACTAAGCACAGCTTACTCAATATCCATGGGGCCCATTCATCACCGTGGAAACGAAGTCTGGAGAAGCCCATCACGTGATCGAATGAATAAGGTATTTCCCCATAAACAGGCCTCGTTGTGCTGGCTCGAGAACAAAACATCAGAGCCAGCCTATTTCCCCCACTGCCTTCCCAGTAGTGTCTTCACAAAAAATAGTTCTGCCAGATAGCTGATCTTGATCTTAATCAGGAACTGAAGTGTAAAACCAAGCTCCAGGAGAGGCAAGGTTCTTGGCACATTGAGTCAGTCCATAGCCTGTTTCCTTAGGACATGTCCTGTTGGAAACCTGTCTCTGAATATGTTTCTTTCTTTGATTCAGGTCAAAAGGATTGTTATCTTTTAAATGTATAATCTCCCTCAAATGTCGTATTCTGCAAACGGCATATCTTATATATAATAATTATAATTATATAATAATTTATTCAATTATTATTAAAGAGCACTACATCTTTACACAATGGGCATTTTCTATGAGACTAATTGCAAAGGAAGTTAATACTTTCAAAAATAAATTTACGACAAAAGAGCAAAATAACAGATTGACTTTGATAAAGATACTTAATTCTGTTGTGGAATAGAAAACTAAGAATAGGGCCTTTACTTATTTCAATTTAGTTTCATTTGACCATTTCGGATATCAGCCAATACTTTCAGAAAGTGACCTTGTGTCTAAACACACACTCTCTCTTTCCATCTGTCACTCTCCTCTTTCTCCCTCCATTTACAGGGAACGTATTGTTCTATCCTCTTTAGTCTCGTCTAAATTTATCACAGATCCAGAGCTCTCTTTCATTTCTCTCCTTCCCCAGCTTACTGACTCTTACGTTCTTCAATGACCGAGCAACCACTAGGCAGCAACTTCTGAGCAGAGTTCAAACACTGTGACTACATCTTTCTGTTGCACCAGTAGTTTGAAAACATATATATATATACATGCCTGAATAAATGTACCCCTAAGAGTACAGCAAAATTATGGGACATGTTTGTCAATCATAATTTTGCTCTACTCCTAGGGGCGCGTTTATTCAGGCATTTAGATTGGCTGCACCTCACGTTATATGGGTGAAGATTGGTTGCACCCTAAGTTAAATAGATGTAGTTTGGCTGTGCCCTAAATTAAATAGGTGTAGATAGCTGTAAAAGCAAAAGTATAACAATTAAAAGTTTCTGACGAACTGAATGTCAAGCTAAGCGTTTGCCCATTAGTAAGCTGGGTCTTTAATTAAACTATAGGGCAACTGTCTGTACCTTAAATATTTTTAGTACCTCCAGGATGGTACTATAATGTTGAAGATGATGCTGCTGTGGAATGTGTCAGTTTGACTGCCACGTATACCACTTGTAGAACTTTACCATTAACTTAATGACATACTAACATACTAGCGTCGCTTGCAGATAGTTTCAGGGCTGAACAGTTGCAGACAATAGAGTTAACATTTTCCTGACAAACAGTAAAGGAAACCAGTTTAGAAAGCTTGTTTGTTTTTTTGTAGACTCTGTAAAAGATAAAGAGTTTGACAACTTTCTTACACATAACAAAACACTCAATACCTCCCCTAGTTTAAAAATACTAGTAGTTTTAACCAGTCCCCATTTCATAGCATGAACATCAGAAACAGCATGTGGTATCTAAGCAACAAGTCGTTGCCAAGTGACAGAAACAGAGGTACTAAGACCAGAGAGCGTGTATGTGACAATAGCCTATGAGATGAGACAGTGCGTGGTTCACACCCTGTGCATTTCAACATACTCTTTGCCAACATATGTCAACAATTATCTAAGATTTAAAAGAGACATTTTTGTATACAACCAGCTGATACCCCTATTGTAAACAAATTATAAAAGTTCCCTGAATCCACTAGTTTGCCTTTGTAGGCTACATCCAAAAAAGCAGATTGTAAACTGAGTGGTCACATTTATTTAACCTATTTAACATACATTGGCCTCTGTAATTGGTGATGCCAACACTTATGGAAGCAGAGACAACTTATCAGAGGGGGAACAGAGAAACGAAAACAGCCATTAGTGTTGGGAATATCAAACGTGTTGGCTGACGGGCTGCAGGGCTTTCATGTGGAAGCCATGTACTGAGATAATGATCATTTCTGAGAAAATGGATACAGTCGACAAATCCACACAGTTACAAAATAACCCTTTATTCCGGCCTGAAGCAAACAAGTAGGCAACGGCGACAGTAGACTTCTTTTTGTGGCGGATGTTAGTTTACGAAGACATTTTTGCCTTAGTTTTGCTTCAGTAAAATACTCATTTTAGATACACTTGGAATGGGGTTTTTCCCCCATTAAAATGTGCCTTCATTTCACTGTTTATTGTAAAACACAACAGACACCTCTGTGAAAGAATAAACATTAGGAATCAAGAAGATCAAATGGGCTGTTTTCTTGTAATATTTATCCTCCAGCAGACTGTCCAGCCTAAAGGTCACAAGTTAAATAAAAAAAAAACATCTTTACAGATATTTATATTTCCCCACCCTAGTATATTACTATATATTTGCAATCACTAATGATGCAAAAGGTAGAAATATTACAATTGTTCTGGAAAAAAACGGTTTTTCTACCAATGAAACTGGTCAAACCTAGACGTGCGACAATTGAATGCTCTCTGCTGCCATCTTCTGGTCTTGTTGTGAACAAGCCACACTCAGACAAGAATAATATCATAAGCATAAAGCTAGGGATTTTTTCAAGTCAGATACATCAGGTTGATATTTCCCATAGTCTTTTATGTTGCTTTATGTTTTGTTCATTGACAGATTCGTTTTTTCCCCCAGAATAGTGTTGGGCTCTTTTTCCGTCAGTTCAACAAGTGGCACATGCGCAGTAGCCATAACCATATGACACAAACAGTATGGCGACGTCCTTACAGCGCTTTGCCTCCGCTAGAAGGTACCTTGTAAATAGGAATGTATTCAAGATTGGTGCTTTCACCAAGGTAAGACTCCGTTGTCAGAAGATTATTTTCGATAAATAGTAAACCTCGACTTAAATACATGTTCTCGCAGGGTAGAATACGATCATAGCGATCCTGCATGGCCGACCTGCGTTCTGAAGGATGTTGTTAAATATTTATAGCTGCAAACGCATGGCTAAGGCAGTATAGCCTATTCAGTGTTTATAATAGGGTTACAGTTGTAGTAGGCTGTACGGCAATTCAATGTTTAGATAGCTAGTTTTATGAGATTACACAACATTCCACCTTAAGGAATACTTGGTCATCATGACTTGTACATTTGCAACCAGCTAATGTAATGATAACATGAGCATGCCTCGATTTCTTGTTTTCCATTGCAGCCCGTAACAGGACCGTACAGACTCCTGTCAACACAGGCTGCACAGCAAGTGGTGCTAAATGTTCCAGAAACCAAGGTTACCACGTTAGAAAATGGTCTTCGTGTTGCATCTGAGGACTCTGGTCTATCTACCTGCACTGTATGTAGCTATATTCATATCCTTCACACTTGAGTCACATTAGTTTTGTCCATTCATTTACACCACATTTTATATCCTTTCTTTTGGCAAATGACGTTGTGCCCTTGGGCAAGGCACTTCACCCTACTTGCCTCGGGGGGAATGTCCCTGTACTTACTGTAAGTCGCTCTGGATAAGAGCGTCTGCTAAATGACTAAATGTAAATGAATCCTCAATTTGTGAATCCCTTTCTCATTTTTGAATAAAAAGTGTTTGATTTGATTAGGAGGGATAGGTTAGGGTTCTGATGATGAATAAACTGTGATCTCCATGTCAGGTTGGTCTTTGGATAGATGCTGGAAGCCGTTATGAGAATGAAAGGAACAATGGCACGGCACACTTCTTGGAACACATGGCTTTTAAGGTGAGAAATGATGTTCTAAATGAACATTTATAGTGTGTTCATATAATCCTATTAGACATTGTTTGTTAAATGATCTGTGTGTGTCTGTGTTGTTGAAAGGGTACAAGGAAGCGCTCTCAGCTGGACTTAGAGCTGGAGATTGAGAACATGGGAGCTCATCTGAATGCCTACACCTCCAGAGAGCAGACTGTGTATTATGCCAAAGCCTTCTCTAAGGACCTTCCCAGAGGTAGGACAACACCACTTCACTGTCATGTTTTATGACTAATTCCCTTTCATTGAGAAACCCTTGGCTCAAATCATATCAAACTTGTGTATCCCTTTTTACAAACACAGAAAGGGCTTCACAGAAGCCACACGTGCTGCATACTTATCATCATCATGTGAGTGGTGTTACAGTATTTAACGTCCCCCTCTGCTTTCCTGTCTACAGCTGTGGAGATCCTGGCTGACATCATCCAGAACAGTATGCTGGGTGAGTCGGAGATAGAGCGCGAGCGAGGGGTTATCCTCAGGGAGATGCAGGAAGTGGAGACCAATCTACAGGAAGTGGTTTTCGACTACCTCCATGCCACAGCATATCAAACCACAGCTCTGGGTAGGACAATCCTGGGGCCCACTGAAAACATCAAGTAAGTTGGCCGCTCTGAACTGTAGTCGAGATCATCTCTTGTAGCATGTGTATGTGAAGTGTTCCCTGGGAAATGTAGTGAATACACCCTCTGTAGAGTGTAACCCACTTGTACCCACTACTTAAGTGTAACTTAATGTTTCCTGTATGTATGTTTCATTGTAGAACTATTAACAGAGGAGACCTGGTGGAATACATCACAACCCACTACAAAGGCCCCAGAATAGTCTTAGCTGCTGCTGGAGGTAAGATACTCTCCTCGTGATATAGTTCAGAGATACAGACATTTGGGTTATTGGGTATAACTCCATGGTGGAGTGTTTGACTGGTGGAGTGTATGGCTTGGCTGCAGATCAAGAGGTTGCAGGTTCAAATCCCACACTGTGCATGGCTTTGGATGAAAGTGTCTGCTGAATTAACATTATTTATGGAGTAGATCATTTTTTGAGTCTCATTTCTTATGTCAGGGGTTTGTCATAATGAGCTGATTGACTTGGCAAAGTACCACTTTGGGAAGCTTCCTGCCAGATACAAGGGAGAAGCCCCCACACTTCCTGCATGCAACTTCACGGGAAGTGAGGTAAAGGAAAAACAACAACACCACCAACATGCAGTACACCACATACATTCATAATAAGCATCTTTGATGGTTTCTTTCTTCTAGATCCGTGTTCGGGACGACAAGATGCCCCTGGCACACATTGCCATAGCAATCGAGGCTGTTGGCTGGTCTCACCCTGACACCATTCCTCTCATGGTTGCCAACACACTGATCGGAAACTGGGACCGCTCTTTTGGGGGGGGTGTGGTGAGTGGATAAACAGCGTAATACTTCCTATGTGCTGTTCCTTTAAATAAATAAAAATACTGTAATAAAACCTCCAAGGTTATATGTCAAAACACCAGTTTACCACACACACAGAATCCGACCGTCAGCTTTCTGGCTGATCCCACTTACCAACCCTGCTGCCATTTCCTTGTCTTGCCAGAATCTGTCCAGTAAGATGGCACAGATGGCATGCCAGGGCAACCTGTGCCATAGCTTCCAGTCCTTCAACACGTGCTACACAGACACGGGCCTGTGGGGCCTCTACATGGTGTGTGAGCCTGGAACGATCAACGAGATGATGCACCTCACCCAGCTGGAATGGTGAGGGACTAGGAAATTGAAACATGGAAGCCCAACATGACCGATATCCGACCCATTTCAGAATTACTGTACTTGTAAGGTTCATATTTCTCATTTCATCGGGAGTGGGGACAGACATTGGTGGTGTTGATTTCACTGACCAAAACCTTGTCCTCAGGATGGCCTTGTGTACTAGTGTTACTGAAAACGAAGTAGCAAGGGCAAAGAACCTCCTGAAAACAAACATGCTGTTGCATCTTGATGGTAGGTCCTGCCATTTGGTTGTCTGCATTTCCAATACACTTCTCAATCAGTATGGGAAAAGAATATTCATTTGGTGAACCAGTGAGTGTTGCACACAGGTGTTCCTTGCATAGGATTAACCATGACTAGTAGCCGAGATGTGGTTACTTTGACCACTAAAAAACTGTAGAACTATGCCCTTATGGACCTTGATCCTATTTCTAGTGCATTGCTTTAGATAAAAGTATTTGCTAAATGAATCAAATTAAATGTGTGTGTCCTTCCTGTAGGTTCCACGCCTATCTGTGAGGACATAGGGAGACAGATGCTGTGTTACAGCCGTAGGATCCCACTACACGAACTGGAGGCCCGAATCGATGTGAGGAAACAAAGGCTCTCTTTTGTATAATGCAGCTAAACCAGGCTAGGTGCAAACCACAACACACAGCTGTTGAACGTTTTTGGAAATTATTGCAGTGTCTTTTATTTGAAATATGAATTTCCTTGTGTCCACCTCAACAGGCCATAGATGCAAAGACCATCAAGGACGTGTGTACAAAATATATCTATGATAAACCACCGGCCATTGCAGCAGTTGGTATGTACTTCAATCTCTTTCGTGATAGCCATAGAGATCTTTGCATTAATCCACTTGACTGGCTCAATACTTATCAAATGCCCATTACACATGTCCATTTTAACAATTGAAGAAATATCAGTACATTCAGTATTGTTCAAGACCCTAATTGTGTCTGCTACTCAAGTCCATTTTCAATTTTTATTCATTTTGTGTGTGTATTTAAAACATCTGTTCCAGGGCCGATTGAACAGCTCCCAGACTACAACCGCATCCGCAGTGGGATGTACTGGATGAAAACCTGACCTCTCTGAAGAGAATTACAAAAGCTAGTAGCAAGCAGCCGACTGTACAGTACAATAACTGAACTGAACTTTACAAAGTATATAAGTCTTCTGTAGGTTTTTTTTTCCTTCTTGAATTTTATTATAAAATAAAGACCAACACAATAACTTTAAAAGAAGATGGGTGCTAGTTGTTTGTTGCTGTCGTTTTGCTTCAGGTCTGTCATTTTTTGCTTTTTCCACCGACTTGTTCTTGAGCAGCCTTTTTAGCCTTGACCATTTCCACCAATTCCTGGGACAGGGGATAAAGGAGAGTTCAGGATATATAAATAATTAATCAGTGTTGCGCTAGGCATACAAACCGACGGGACAGGGGCCAGCATACCTTGTATCTCTTCATACAGTCCTTCTTGGAGCGTCCAGGGACAGCGGCAGCGATCTTCTCCCACCTCTCCGCGGTGCTGACGGGGAAGGTCTTCAGGGCCTGCTCCAGCAGCTTCTGCTCCTCACCGGTCCAGGACGCACCACTACCTGAGGGAGCGCACACACATCCACTCGGACGTTGGTGATCTTTCCCCCCCACACTAGCAGACCGAAGAGTTAACATGAATGTTGATTTAGTTAAACCAATGACTTACCGTCAAATCTTTCAGATGGCACTGCGTTGTCAACTGTCAGAGGAACTGCTGAATGCTCCTTCTTGAACTTCTCAAAGGCTTTCTTGTTAATCTCATCTTTCTGGACGGGGTCTGAAGCACAAGACAGTCACATTATTACAAGACAGCTGATTATTGTATAATTCTAGTAATAACAGTAATTGGGGAACTGGTCAAAGTAATCTGATCAGAAACTATGGGTATAGTTACCCAGCTTTTGTAAATTCTTGGCTTTGTTGATGACATCTTTGGCTGTCCTCTTGTTGCCGCTGGTGGAGTGCAGGTTCATGTAATTGGCGATGACTTCCCATCTGAAGGACAAAATAAGATTAGAATCCAAAAAACGGTTTGGGCCTTGATACCAAGAGAGGGAGTGGGCCTGGCCTGGGGTTCTAGAAACTCGGGCCATGGAGCCCAGCTTTGACCCTGACTGCCCGTTGTCCTGGTGAGAGCAGCGTACCTGGCGTTGGTTCCTGCTGGGAACAGGTTGACCGCTTTGATAAGCAGCTGCAGCTCCTCCTCGTTCCAGCCCTTGCCCCCGCCTCCTCCACCCCCGCTGGCCTGCTCTGCCGTGCGTGCAGCCTGGCGGGCCTGGACCTCTGCCTCCTTCTCCTTCTGCAGCTGGGCGTTCACCCACTGGACCTGGAGAGGAGCCGCACACACACACAGGTGGAAGGACAAGCGTTAGTGGTCCAGCTGGCATACACAGGCCACAGTCAAGCCACATCTTGGATTTTAGGGTAGGTTGTCACATCTTTGGTGTCTGGTGTGCGTTTCGTACAGTACCTGCTTCTCTACAGCTGCCTTGCCCTCCTCCTTCGAACCAGCGGCCAAGGTCTCGTTGAGGGACTGCAAACTGCCATACACAGGAAGATTCACATATAAACAGTGAACCAACAGGATTTCTCACACACAGTATCCTTTTACACCATCTTTCGTTTCACCTCAGTAGCTCCAGGCCGTCACACAGCTTCTCCACATCCCCCATCATTTTCAAACCGTCGGACTCGTTTTCGGCAAAGTAATTCCAGTTCTATGAAGTAAAATGAACTCATAAGACTGATTGAACAAAGAAACGCAACAATCTGTTCAAACTGCTGTGTAATACCAGCCTGTCAGCACCTTGCAGGTAGTCCTGAGTTTCTGCCTCTCTTTCTTTATGGCCTTCTTCTGGATGTCCTTCTCCTTCTTGACCTGCAAGGCGGCCTGTTTGGCCTCCTCTTCCTCCTTCTCCTTGGCTAGCCGGGCGGCCTCCAGTTCGGCCTGGCGAGCCTGCGGAACCACAAATATTAACATTGCAGATCCTGAAAATCCCAGATCTAGAACGCTCCAGGTCCTAAATATTCCATATCTTGAACATTGCAGATCTAGATCATAAACATTGCAGATCTAGTACAGACACTGCTTTCGAGGAGGCGCGATGGTGTGAATCCAGATGTTAATTCAAGGATATCAGTGACTCACTCGATCCTTCTCCTCCTGCTCTTTTCTCTTGGCGTCTGCCTTGGCCTTCTTCTCAGACTCCTTCCTGGCCTTTTCCTCCTCTTTGAACTTTTTTATTCTGGGGTCACAGTTGTAGGCGGTGTCTGCAGAGATGCAAGGACACATTTCAAGGATGCACCGACCCAATTGCTTCTTACCATTAAAAGCTATTTATTGAGGACTTACCAACTAGTGTTCTCAATCTGTTCATCTCCTCCTTCTTCCTCTGCGCTCTGGAAGCCCGGTTCTGCTTTTCAATCCATCTCCGCTCGTCTCGGCTAGATAACAAAATTAGAAGAAATCAGACACTACCTCTAAACATGGCTTCTTGGGGGTATTCTAATACTAGCAGTCACGAAGCGTGTCAGAATGTAGCTCACCATTCAGCCTTCTCCTTTTCCTCTTCATCCAAATACGAAAATTCTCTCCATGAGTCAAAGTTGTACCTTGATTGAGAACAAAATATATCACTGAGTAGAAGTGTAATATTTCGTCTTAATTACCTTCCCAGTGCATATTATCTATGATAAGTGTTCCTGTTAACAGTGACCTATCAGTTGATACTTACCAAAAAGAGTAAAAATGATCTACTTCTTCAAATGTGGAATCCATGGTCCCGAGTTTGGGCACGTGCTTTTTGGAGGTCCATCTGGCGTTTCTCTCAAAGACGGGACCAAACGCCTCAAAGTAGTTCTCTTTCGCTTCGCCCTTCGAGGGCACGGTGTTGTCAAAAGTAGGATCCACGCTGTCATACGCTCTTCTCTTCACCGGGTCGGACAACATCTCTATTGCTGGAATTAGACAAGCGGACACCTTTGTGTTATAAAAAGAAAGTCGATTGAGAAGAAATAAAGACAGCAGTGATTAATGTTCTTACCTTTAGTTATACAGGTGAAGTAGTCGTTGTCTCCCTCTATGATCTGTTCTCCAGCAGCTTTCCTTTTGTCTGGGTGGTGCTTCAAGACCATGGCTTTGTCTGCGTGGATACAACTCAATAAATAACTAGTAATTAACTTAACACAGCTTTAGCGCTGTGTTTAGGGAGTTTGAAAATGTAACAAGGCCATGGTGTGTGATGGTGAAAGACTCACGGGCAGCTTTGATTTGTTTCTGGGTCGCCTTGTATCTCATATGTGCCAGACCGAGGACAGCATAGTGATCTTGATTCTGACGAAACATAAACAGTATATTTTAACATATTCATTTTGACACTTATCAAAAGCAACATTTGAGGTCAGAGGGGTGGATGTTTGACCTGTGACCTCTTGATCTGCAACCAATGCTCTACCACTGAGATATACCCCTCCCATTTATTATGGAAAAGTCCCCAAGACAAAAGGCAACATCTGAAGTAGCCTGCTTGTTAGCTACCTTCCAGTCTTTGGGGTCCAGCGTTCGGAGCAAAGGATACTCCTCCAGCTGAAGCTCTTCATCCTCTGACTCCTCAGACAGCTCCTCCTCTTCCTCCAGCTCCTGGAAGGAGGCTGACACATTTCTGTTCCTCCTCTTGACAAAGGCCTCAAACCAACGACCAACTGGCTCCACCTCAATCCGTACAGACGCTGAAAAAGAGAGACAGTCAAAATGTATCTACTTAACATCTACCATTTTACAGTACTTCATCAACAGGAACATCACAATGTGCCTAACGAAACAGGTGGCTCTACAATGTAACAATAATATGAATAAATGCTACATAGCTACATACAAAGGTAGCGAGCAGCTGATACTGTCAAAAAGAAATCAGTACAGCACATCAGGTGTATTCAGTAGGGCTACCAAGTACTACAGTTGTTGAAAGCTTATCAAAGTATCGTTTGTATTTGTTCGTCCATATCCAATGAATTAACTTTCAATATCTGTGTAAATGTGAATAGATCGCTACCGTTACATAACACTTGCTACCAACTTCTTTTAAGCAACTATAGTTGCTAATGTTAGCTACAAGCGAGCAAGCTACACTAGCTATACAGCTAAATGCTAACGGATAGAGTGAAAATCAGAATTATATTAGGTAATCAGGCGTTTACCTGTAATGGCATTACAGACGACTGTAACATCCCCTTCTAATGCTTCTAATAGCATTTTGGAAACGCAAGCTATAAACACATCAAGATGCAAAATGTTATATTTTAAAGGTGGATATTTCTGATGTGCTGTCCTGTCGCCCGGTTTTCAGTGCACCACATGGGCCTGCTTAGACTAGTTCCTTACTGGGTAGAGCTAGTCTTACACTGTTGAAAATCCGTACTTGTGCAATGTACTCCGTAATCTTTGGTTCCGAAAATTGTTTCACAACAAACATGTTCAGTGACTCTTCTTTATTTTGTCTCACCAGATTTCCAAAATTTAGAGCGGCCATTAATTTAAAATAATACAGTATTGAGTCACACATAAAGTTAACCATTAAGAAACATATAAAGTTATTGTACCATTCACGGTGCGTCTTTAATAGTACTCCGACCACTGTGTCCTATCCTAGCAGACATAGCGGAAGTCCAAACTTGCTGTGTAATCCTTGTTGTGCAGAAGTACAAACTCTCTCTGTAGTCAACATATTTTACCTGAATTGACCATGCCAGACTATTTAGGAGGAGACCAGAGGAAAGTTAAAGAAGAGGAAAAGGAAGATAAACCTATCAGAGGTACTGCATGAATGTTTGGACGTTTTTTGTTCCTTTGTCAGCTATCCTTATGCTAGAAGGAAGCTAACGACCGTCACTAGCTTGCTAGCTACAGTAGCCAGTTCAACAATGTTGTAACCAGCAAGTCATCGTCATGATGATCATTAAATGGAACTAGCTGCAATACTGTGTTGTAGAAGATATGGGTGCCATTGATGTGGTTATTTAGTGGTATAGTTACATGTATATCTATCATATTAAACTGGCCTAGGTATTTAACAATGTTGTTATAAATCAAGTTCAGCTAGCGTTAGGGCTAGCTATTTCAGCTAGGCTAGTCTTCTTGGCCAGCCAGACACTTCATTCACCAACGTTTTTTCTTGCTTTCAGCATTGGACGAGGGGGACATTGCCCTTTTGAAAACCTATGTAAGTATAAACCTTACACATTACTATTTGCATGTAACACCAGTCTGTTAATTGCCATATTTTGTGCCACGGTGTGTTATGGTCTCCACTATCTCAAATAGTATCTGGGACAGCAGATCACAATTCACTACAATCTGTGATTTCTATTTTTCGGGTGTTCAGGGCCAGAGCACGTATTCCCGCCAGATAAAACAGGTTGAGGATGATATCCAGCAACTGCTCAAGAAGATTAATGAGCTGACCGGTATGTCTTTCAGGCACACACGTCTACCACACAGGAAATCCTTGACAGACATACTGATAGTGTAGTAGCACATGTTCTAACCTTGCATGTGTGCTTGTCTGTACCAGGCATCAAGGAGTCTGACACTGGGCTGGCTCCTCCTGCACTATGGGATCTGGCTGCAGACAAACAAACCCTCCAGAGCGAGCAGCCCCTACAGGTGGCTAGGTAGGTACCCGACACCCTCACTGAATATAAGGCTTCATCTAAGTCAATTACTAGGTTGCCATTTTTTGTTCTATTTTTCATTGTACTGCCGTTTATATATACAGAATCATAATTTACATTCAAATGGTCATTTTGATCAAATGCTGTTGGTTTCCAACATACTGAAGGGATGGATTGGGGTTCTGTTTTGACAGATGCACAAAAATCATCAATGCCGACTCTGAAGACCCCAAGTACATTATCAATGTGAAACAGTTTGCCAAGTTTGTGGTGGACCTGAGCGACCAGGTGGCCCCTACTGATATTGAGGAGGGCATGAGGGTGGGGTAAGGAAGAGGGCAAAACGGCTGTAACATTTCGATAAAATAAGTCACAGGAATATCACGTTGACAACAGCAACAAAACAATGCTTACGTGTATTTTCTTTTGATACTTTTCTAGTGTTGACAGAAACAAGTACCAGATCCACATTCCTCTGCCCCCTAAGATTGACCCAACTGTAACAATGATGCAGGTAAAACAACAATCAATAGCTTTTTATTGACAAGGGCCAAAGAAGCGTACGCCTTAATGGAAAGGAATACGTCCACCCTGATAAGACCGTTCTGTCTGTCTGTCTCTCCTCTCTCTCTGTCCCGTTCTCTCTCTCTCTCTCTCTCTCTCTCTCTCTCTCTCTCTCTCTCTCTCTCTCTCTCTCTCTGTCTCTGTCTCTGTCTCTCTCTGTCTCTCTCTCTGTAGGTGGAGGAGAAACCCGATGTGACCTACAGCGATGTGGGCGGCTGTAAGGAGCAGATTGAGAAGTTGAGAGAGGTGGTGGAGACCCCTCTACTTCATGTACGTATTAACATGGTTATAGTGTGAGCGATCATTCTGTTAACGATCAGAGCACAGCATATTATCTGATCACAAGGCTGTGGTAATGAGGCTGTGGGTTGCAACAAAGAAGCAGCATAAACCAAATCTTCACTGATACTGATATAGATTAGAACAAAACAGTAGGTTATCCAGTGGTATGTTAAAATATTTGACTATGATAAATTCCTTTGCCCTTCACTGAGACATGGCAGTACTATAAATCCTTACTAACCATATATAAACAACCAATTGGAGGCTAAACGGCACGTGCTGTATGCTGAAATGCATGAATGAAACTAAAATGTAGTGTTTACATTCGTATTTTATGACATTTCCTGTTCTGTTCTGCTTTTAGCCTGAGAGGTTTGTGAACCTGGGTATTGAGCCCCCCAAGGGGGTCCTGCTGTTTGGGCCCCCCGGCACCGGTAAGACCCTGTGTGCCCGAGCGGTGGCCAATCGCACCGACGCCTGCTTCATCAGGGTCATCGGCTCTGAGCTGGTCCAGAAGTACGTTGGAGAGGTGAGTCCCAAACCTGGACGAGGAATGAAGGAACAGCCAACATTGTGATGCTGCTGTTCAGTGTCTGGGTGGCTTTCATCTGGCTGCTCACTCTTAATAGAGATTTTGTCTCTCGATCTTTATCCATCCATCCACCTTCCTTCCTAATTTCAGGGTGCAAGAATGGTCCGTGAGCTTTTTGAGATGGCCAGAACCAAGAAGGCCTGTCTCATCTTCTTTGATGAAATTGATGCCATTGGAGGTCAGCGATCAATCATTTATGTTTAACGTAAACTTAAAATGCAGTAATGGGATTTACTGTGGGAAGGTGTGTTGTGGTTGACTTAACCATGCCTAAACGGAATCGTTGGAACCTTCCGTCGTCTAGGCGCCCGCTTTGATGACGGCGCCGGGGGAGACAACGAGGTCCAGAGGACCATGCTGGAGCTCATCAACCAGCTGGACGGCTTTGACCCCAGGGGGAACATCAAGGTCCTCATGGCCACCAACAGGCCTGACACCCTGGACCCCGCTCTCATGAGACCTGGGCGTCTGGACAGGAAGATAGAGTTCAGTCTGCCTGACCTGGAGGTAAGGAACCTTCACTGAGTGGACCAGGCAGACCAGTAGGAGCCAGTGTGTTTGTTTTGCTTTCTGACAGCAGGCAAGTGGATCTGAACCATGGCTGTTTTTCAGGGTCGTACCCACATCTTCAAGATCCATGCCCGCTCCATGAGTGTGGAGAGAGACATCCGCTTTGAGCTGCTGGCTCGTCTGTGTCCCAACAGCACCGGTGAGTTCTGCCCTCAGTAGGACCGCCTCTGGACATGTTGACCTGCTTGTTGACTAAGGGTGGAACAATATATCGCAATACAAATCTTTAAAATTTCAGTAAAAAAAAAAAAAAAGCTGAGTATTGTTACACCCCTATTGTTGACAGATTTTAAGTCATGTTCCAGATGCTAAGGCAGTGGTTCTTACCCTTGTCCTCAGGGACCCCCTGTCCTGCTTGTTTTAGATCAGGGGTGTCCAATCCTGGTCCTCGAGGGCCACTGTCCTGCATGTTTTAGATGTTTCCCTGCTCCAGCACACCTGATTCAAATGAATGGTCATTACCCAGCTTCCACAGAGCTAGATAACGACCCTTTTATTTGAATCAGGTGTGTTGGAGCAGGGGAAACATCTAAAACATGCAAGACAGGGGGTTCCCTGAGGACCAGCGTTAAGAACCACTGCCCATGAGCTTATGTGCAACAGAACTTAAATATCAAAGAAAAGGTCTAATGACAACAGCAATGCACAGATGTAACCATTATCTTGACTAGTTTGTTCTTGTTTCTCCTTAGGTGCTGAGATCCGTAGTGTGTGCACAGAGGCAGGGATGTTTGCCATCAGAGCCCGCAGGAAGATTGCCACTGAGAAGGACTTCCTGGAGGCAGTCAACAAGGTCATCAAGTCCTACGCCAAGTTCAGCGCTACCCCACGCTACATGACCTACAACTGAGGCTTCCCTGCGATTGTTTTTCTGTTTGTGTTTGTTGTCACGGGGACGGGGGGGACTTGAACCATAACGTTCTGTCATTCTTGGAAAATTACCTAAAAATAAAACTTTATTGTGATATGGGTGTTCGATGAACTTTTTTCTGAACTGTTTATGCAAACACAGCAACCCTGCTTACCTTCCAAATACAGCTGATAGTTAGAATGTGTTCTCATAAGTACAATAAGGATGTTACAAAAAAAATATTTATTACATAGAGCTTGGGTCATCAAATATGACAGACATTTGACAAGTAACAATACAGCATAATATGAACTTAACAGCACTCAATATGATTTGAATCACTAAATGCACTGCTGGTATAATGACTTTGGTCTCACTTATACAGTCTTTTATATTACTATGAGTAAAATGTCTACATAGACAATATAATTTTTTTATTACGTAGTTGTGACAATTGCAAAGTGAGCACTTTTAGCATTTTCAAACAACCCTTTGTGCTTGTACTCACACGGTGATGGTAAAGTCCTGGCATTCACCTAGATTTCAGCAGTGAAATAAAGACAGGCTTCTAGATCTCTCCAACATGTAACAGAGGCCCAAACAACACAGTAACTTGTCTGCAGGATTATGTTAAGGCTGTAACTGTCCCCCTGGGTTCAGATAATAAAGGCCTAACCAACCAATAACAGTGCCTGTGAAGACCTCCAGCAATCCATACTAAAACTGGAATGAACACAGTACTCTAAATATTTCTTCCTCTGAACCTGTGATTAATGTAAACCTATAAAAGTGCAATGGAATTCTAAAAAAGAAAATACAATCCTCTCGACAAACAAAAGCCTTGATAGAACTGCACTTACACTGCAGGAATGTTAGCAATAAAACCAAAGTACCGGTACACTAAAATATTTCATCAAATATACATCGCTATCTTTTATAAAAAACAAAATTGCACTTGTGGAATAGCAGTCAGTCTACAGTGTCTCCTGTGTGATGGTTAAAGACCCCCCCCCCCCCGTGCTGGTCAGAGCTTCCATGCCTCCCCTGCACCTCCTCCCTGATATGACTGCCCACTCTAAAGCCATCTTGTGTGGAGAGCTGTCATTGGACAGTGTGGTTGACATGTGGGACAGTGTGACACTGACAGTGGAGCACTGCATCATGGACTGTGGGAAAGACCATCTCCGGGGTCACAACGCCACTGAAAAACTGCAGGCTGCGGAGTTCAGCGAGCAGAGTTCCTGCGAGGGAAAACAAGAAGTTTAAATCCAATTTGAATTTGTGAAGCCCTTTTTACAATCAGCAAACAAAAAATGACTAAAATACACCATAAATCAACCCTGAGATCCCCAGTAAAACTCCTACAGGAGTCAAAATGTTGCATTTATATGTTAACAACTTATCCGTCTTAGTCCTTAATACAGCAAGGTGTCCTAGGAGAACAGGTACTCACTGCTGCATCCAGCAAGCAGCACCTGCACGTCCACAGCTGCGTACTCCTTCACCAGCTGCAGAGAGACAGAGAGACACACAGCCTGGTGAGGCCACATGGGCAGACACACACTGACAGGATGTGACAGGCTTGGAGCACCAATAACGTCAGGGGTGCACCCCTAGGAGCACCCCTCTCCTAGGAACCAGTGAGATAGAAACGGCCGACAGGTTGGAAGAACAAGAAGAGAGTGTGTGTGTGTGTGTTAGTGAGCATGTTTAAGTTTGATATCAGTTTGATGAGGCGGGTCACTGTGTCATGGCCAGGTCTCATCAGAGCAGGGTCTCAGTCCTCCAGGAATATGAGCCACGTACCAATCTGATGACCTTGGCTCCCACAGAGTCGATGAAGTTGACCGGGGTCCAGTCCAGGATGATGCAGCGGACAGGGCTGAGGGGCTGCAGGAAGCTGACCATCTCGGAGTCGGACTCCTCGGTGCTGGCCTCGGCTGTCTGCCCGTTCCCTAGCAGGTTCAGGTGGGTCTGGGACACGCCTCCACCCACGACCTCGTGGGTCACGCCTTGCTCCAAGTCCTGGACCAATCAAAGAGAAACATAGGTATTATGAATGGCCTCTGACAATCATAGGTCTGATTTTATTTTTTTGTGGATTTTTATTTTTTACTTCTAAACTATGCTGTACAATGGTCATATGCAGACGTTGTGTGTGGAGGAATGGAGAGGGTAAGTCAAGTTTGCAGTGGCTGCCCTGAATGGCTGGGTTGCCATTGGTTATTATACAAAGGGGTTGAACACAGAGAGAGAGTGAGAATGATCAAAAAATCGTTGCACACAAATACCACAGTGCACTCTTATCAGGAAGAGGGCTCACCAGTTTGACCACAGCATTCATCTTCTGGGGAGACTTCTGGTTCAGTTTTTCCCTCTCAGCTTTCTCTTTCTTAAATCTTTTTTTCTGGAGTTTTCTTGCAGCCTGAAGCTGAGTGGGGTCAACTCCTGTCTGCAAACATTTGAATAAGACAATCAAGCCAGGCCATCTCGCTGGACTCCTATCTCCTAATATTTACTTTTCAAAGCAGTGACATAGCGTAACATTTGTAGGAACAAGAAAACCTGCCTTCTAAGAGCTCACGGGCTACAGTCAAACATTGGCTGACCAAAGGTGAACTAACCCTTTTCTATTAATGACAAACATGTGTATATAACATACACGCTTACACATGTAGTTTACCTTCCGTTTGAGGGCGTTCACGTAAAGGTCGCTGTTTGCAAAATATATCGAGGAGTTGGAGTGGAAGATTTTGATCCCCTTGCATTCTGTTGCCTGGAAACAAACACAATCACAGGAACTTAGATCCTGTCACACCATTGTTGTTTCTGTCTCAGAAAAGAATAATGTTTTCATTCAGCAGACACTCCGAAGCAATATACAGTACAGGGAGGGATTAAAACCTGCAAACTCTGATCTGTAGTCAAACATCCAAACCACAGAGCTGTACCTATCCCTCCTTCCTCTGCCTTCAGTTCTACCATCACAGTTGTGGCAAGCGTGGAGCCCCTCTCACCTCTTCATACTCGTCCACATCGCAGTACAGCCCCGTGTCGGACACCTGTCCCAAGAGCAGAGTCTTTGGGCTACAGGGCAGGTAAGGGAGACAACGTTAACATCGCAGGACACAGCATTATGAGGTCTACTGACACCAAAGATATCAAGTGAAATGCTTTCCGATGATAAACGGAAGACTTTTACATTTGAATGAAAAGGGTAGAAGGATGGGGACTAGGGAGGAAGAGGACGGTTGGGCACCTTTGTGTTCTGTAGATGACGGTCACTATTGCAAATCCTACAGCCACGAGCAGGCCGTAATCTAGTCCCAACAGCACAGAAGCTACAAAGGAAACTATCCAGATAGCCTGAGAGAGAGAGAGAGAGAGAGAGAGAGATGGAGAGATGCGTCTTGGCACCGCGGCATTGAAAACATTGTGACCAGTCACGAGCAGTGAGCCGCGGTCAGAGGGTGGGTGGTTGTGTGGCGTCATGACTCACCAGCTCAATCTTGCTGGTTCTCCACAGGACTGGAATGTCCCTCAGCTGTTTGAACATGCCCAGCAGATTCACCATGATGATGGCAGCCAGCACCGTCTGCAGTGGCACAGTGTACAACAGGGTTGGCTGTGAGGTAAGTGAAGAGACTAGAGGAAGATAATCATTTCGGGGGGGGAAGCTTGTTTTCATGTTTGACTTCCTCTTTAGCCCCTAAGCCAGCTCAGACAACCACAGAGTGTGGCTGTGGCTGTGGGTGTGGCTGTGTTTGGCTTCACACTCATACCCACCTGTGGTAGGGGCTGGAAGACAAACCCAATGGCCACAACCACCAGCAACACCACCAGTGAAGCAAGCAGACCGGCTATCTGTTCAGACAGAGAGAGATAAGATTGGTGTTCATCATTTCCCATTATCTCACTTAGTTATAAGCATAAGAGGAAGTGTGTTTTCTTATCTAAGCCATATAGTTTAATGATGCCAATTTGTGATGCCAAAGAAGTCCCATTCATAGCAATGCAGTCATGACAATACACCGTGTCCTTAGAAACAGGATGTATGTGTGTGTGTGTGTTACCTGCGTCTTGCCCCCAGTGCTCTCCTGCACCAGGCTCCGAGACATAGAACAGGTGATGGCGAAGGTGTGGAAGAAGGAGCTGACAAAGTTACAAATCCCCAGGGCTATCAGCTCCTAAACAGAGGTGCAGCGCAGAGCTGGGGTTACATTCTCAGCAGAAGATCACTTGTAGAACACCAGTGACTCGCCACTACTATCCTGACTACATTTGACATGGCCGTCATTTATCCTTTATCCAAAGCGACATACAAATGGCACATATACTGTTGAAAGTACAGCAGAAAATCAAGGATCAGACGTGTGTGGTTCCAGTAGTATTTTGGTGGTTCGAGTCAAGAAACCAGGCACAGTGAAACAATGACATCATCTCAACCCCAGTGCAACAACAACAGCAACAACATCATCTCAACAACGTAACGTTGCGATGTCAATCTTGGCCCAAACACACCTGGTTGCCATCCACGCTGTAGCCATGCTTCAGGGCAAAGGTCTTGGCCAGAGAGATCCCCATGGAGAAGCCCACGATGGCTATGGCAAAGGAATCCGTGACCAAGTTTGGCAAAAGGGAGAAGGTGGGGACCACCGGAGGGAGGAGCCTGTAGACAGACGTCTTGTGTAAGAACCCAGCTGACGAGAGAAGCCAGGACACGTTATGGAGGGAATATTTCGTGTCACAAACGTTTGCTGAAAGTGAAGCTTTACCGCCTTCACGCGAGAGAAGACATCGTTACGTTTGGATTTACGTGGCATTCAAATGCTACGCCGCGCCAACGCCGCTACGCTTCTGGCCGGATACGCCCTCCGTGACCTCACCCTGTGGGGATCTTCCCGACCACGTCGACCTGGTAGCCCTCTGATAGGTTGAGGCCGTAGGAGAGGCCGGTGGAGACGATGACCACGATGATCTCCCCGGGGATGGGGACGGGCAGCTTGCTCTTGAAGCGCTCGTTGACCACCTTGACCCCGTACAGGAACACGGTGCACACCAGGCCCACGGTGAGCGTGGTGACGTTGGTGCTGGTGATGTCAGTTACCACGGCCCTCAAGCTCTGGGGGGGAAGGCGGAATTAGAGGGGGATTAGGAGGCTTGGTTTAGGAATGTGTTTGTATGTATGTGCGTGTGTATGTGAGTGTGTGTGGGGGTATCTAGGTGGGTGTGTGTGTATTTGAGTGTGTGTGGGGGTATCTAGGTGGGTGTGTGTGTGTGTATGTGAGTGTGTGTGCGGGTATCTAGGTGGGTGGGTGTGTGTGTGTTTCAGAGTGTGTCTCACATAGAGGGCTGAGAAGGGCCCGCTGAAGCGGGGGGTCTTCACGCCCAGCAGGTATTTGAGCTGGGACACACAGACGTGCAGGGCTGCGGCTGTGGTGAAGCCTCGGACCAGAGGCTCTGTCAGGTAGATGGCCACGAAGCCAAACCTGAGCAGCCCAAACACCAGCTAGGGGAAGGGGGGGGGGGGGACAGAGGTTAAAATGATGGAAACCTACAACAGGATAGGAGTCTGACTTCATCAAATATTTGACACACCTAGGACGGCAATAGGCAAATGCCCAAGCGTGAGAAATATATGTGGTCTACGCATTTAACAACCTCCAATATAAAACAATACTTGATCGACTCCTTTCCATGATTTCGCTGTGCGTGCCGCATGACAAGGTGTTGTTACATGCCACGGAGAGAAAATAAACAAATACGCAAAAACGACAAGCAGCAAGCATCCGATAGGGCTGTGGGCTCGCACATCAACGAACAGTGTGGATCCCACCGTGTTGCGTCAACACTGAGTGCTGAGCCTAAGACAGAGCCTGACAGGCTGGCTACTGGGTTTCACATGTGCAGAAACACACCGTCACAATCACACAATGGAGACGGTGTCTTGGTGATGAGATCCTATCTCAAGCCTAACAACCTCAAGCGGATAGACCTGTTTGACTTGCACCCTGACACTGTGTTTGTGTGAGGGACGGGTCAGGGGGAGCGTCGGAGAAGGCAGGCCCACCTGGATGATTCCCACCAGGGTGGTGAGGACCACGGCCAGCTCCACCCTCCTGGCGTCCCGGGCCTCCGTGTCCACCAGGGTGCCGTTGGTCCCGTTCAGAGCCTGCATGGTGAACATGGAGTCTGGGGCCTCCCTCACCACCACGCCTCCTATCATCAGGCTGATCACTGCAAACGTGCCTGCAGAGGAGACAGACGGTACACAACCGCTGTTAGGCTACCTAAGAACCACCTGATAAATGGATTAGAATTGAATTGTTTTTATTGAATAAATGAACAAATAATAAAATATATAATTTCATGAAATCCCATGGTGCTTGGTGTGATTATTTGTGGTGGAACAGCAGCAAACTATGCCGTGAGCGCTGTGCCTTTCAACGGGTTTCTCAGAACTGCATTCCTTTGTGCTCCCACCTGACTGGTGTCCAGAACACCTCCTTCAGGCGACATCAGTGTGGCGGGGCCCCAGCTAACACTGACTAGGTTTGGCTCAGAGACAATCTCATAACTACAAATCAGTGGCCAGGCGTCAGCGTTGTCCCAGACAGTGTGTACACACACACACACACACACACACACACACACACACACACACACACAGGCGTCAAAGCCACACCTAAACCAACCCCCTGTAGAGGGGAGTAATCTCAGATTACATCATTGTGCTTATAGTAATAAGCAGGGGGCCTTCTACATACTGTAGTTTCCGTTTTTTTCAACAGTAAAGAATTCTGGGAAGAGGTGTGTTGTTCACCAGACCTTATTGCCAAACAGTTGAACAACTGCCCAGACATTAATGTTTTAGGTAGATACTTTACAGAACTAGCTGTCAAATATCAAAAGTAATCAACCCTATTGAGAACATGTTGTCCAGTGGGACAACAACCTAAATCAGTTCCCAGTTGACTATTCTCGGTTTCTCTTGTGTATAGGCATGACTCAGGACTTTTCCATACTGGGGGTGGTAAAAACGTGTCAGTTGAAATGGAAGACAGCACAAGGCCTTTAAAAAAATGTGTGTGTGTAAAAATGGCTGTCCTTACTTGACAGTAACGTAAATCCCATGAACTCCAATGACCTCCCCAAAAATCAAGCAAGGTCATCAGATTCCAAATCAAAATATGTTGTGCCTTGTCGAAATATTTCTAATTCAACACTAACCCAACAATCAACTATTAGTCTTGTCATCTGGGAGTTTTGGAGTGATCGTTCAGAGAACACACCCTTGATTAAAGACTTTGTACTCAAGGTGGAGAAGTTTGACATGATTCATAGAGGTCAATCTGTTCTTGGCACATATTGTGAAACCATCTTGGTTATGTTAAAAGGTCAACAGTTGCCCAGTGAATTAATAGATGACAGGATATTAAGTGTCCTTAAAGGTAATGGGGTATTAAAGGTGATGGTTTATTAGGTTGGGGTTGGCAGGTTGGGGAGGGGGGTGGGGTAATTAAATGTCTTGGGGAGTAACAGGCTTGGTATTACGCCCCCCCCCCCCCCCCACCCTTCATCTCTACTGGGAAACTGTCTGGAGAAGACGAGACAGTAGGCAGTATTGTAAGGCCACATCCTAATCCGCTTTTATCATGACATTTACACTTGATTTACCATTTAATCCAAAGCAGCAAACAGAGAGTATAGCAGAAGACCAAGGCTCAGAAGAGCAGAAGACCAAGGCTCAGAATAGCAGAAGACCAAGGCTCAGAAGAGCAGAAGACCAAGGCTCAGAAGAGCAGAAGACCAAGGCTCAGAAGAGCAGAAGACCAAGGCTTAGAAGAGCAGAAGATCAAGGCTCAGAAAAGCAGAAGATCAAGGCTCAGAAGAGCAGAAGGTCAAGGCTCAGAAGCGCAGAAGACCAAGGCTCAGAAGAGCAGAGTTCTAACAGTATTTCAGTGGTCAGAGTCAAGGAACGGTTTGAACGTTATCTGATTTGCAAGTTAATGTCAGTGTAGATAAGAGCGGAAGAGAAAAACAGCAGCCAGTCTACTGCAGAAACTTCTGCAAGCTCAAATCTATAATCTTCAACCCAACAAGCTATACTGAATAATAATTAACGTTGTATAACCCCCAGAAACAAAACAGAGCTCACCTATGGACACATGTCTGGAGGTCCCAAAGAAGGTATACAGCAGGACAGGGTAGAAGGAGGAGTAGAGGCCATACACAGGGGGTACAGCAGCCAGCATCGCATAGGCAAGACCTGGGGAGGGAGATGGAGAGACAGAGGCCGCAAAACATCATATTGCATTGAGACAAAATATACTAAAATAATACCCCCCCCAAAAAAAATTACAAAACAACAAGCTTTCTGGGAAGTCTGGCATGTGGGGTTTTTCCTCTGAAACGCTAGAACCTTATTTGCCTACTATGTTTGTCTTGTCAATGTATGTCACAGGTACTGACCTTGACCATGTTCATGTATGACATAGACCTTGACAATGCCTGTCACAGCTACTGACCTTGAGGAAGTTGCATGACCCCTGTGCTGATGCCTGAAACCACGTCGCCAAAGAGGTACTCCTTGACTGGATAGGACGGCAGCCATGTAAGGATGGGAAGGAAACTCAGAGCAATGGCTTTGGCCCTTTCAGACGAACACCTGGGGTCATTGTGTTGGAGGGAGAGAAAGCAGAAGAGAAAAGAGAATGAATGGGTACTTTTCTCCAATAAAAATACACTTCCCTCCCTTACATTAAGATACTCATTGTTTTATTTCAGAAACTGAACAAAAATAAATTAAACACTCTAGATAATACTGCATTACACATCTCACTTTCATAAGTCATCATATTATCTGAAATCCAAAACGCTTGGAAGAGAAAAGACAGACCAAACAAAGAAATAAACATAAAAAGCTTCCCTGACCCACTATTGAAGCAGAGACAGGGAGTACAGACCTGACATGCTGCGCCAGCCTCTTGTGGAGGGGCTTGGGGCTCCTGACCCTGTGATGCAGAAGCTGGGTGTCGAGGAAGGCCTCGTCGTAGACCGACCGCTCCACACGGTACATGAGCGGAGAGGGCTCATCCTCCTCGCTAAGCGTTACACGTTCCATAACACGGAGAGGACCCCCCGGGCATGGCAGGGAGGCTGCAGGAGGAGACGAAGACTCGTAGAGGGAGGGAAGTTGGGCGCAACTTTCTCTCCGGCTGTCTCCACTTAACTGTGACTGTCCATCTGGCTGGTTGGCTTTTGCACTTATATCCTACTTTTGCTTGGTGGGTGGAGCTATCCCTCTTCCTCTTTTACTCAAACGTGCAGTCTCTCCCTCTCTCTTTCCTGCTCTGTTGGTTGGTCTTCTGGTTTACTGTAAGGCTCTGAGACGGAAGAGACAGAATTATTGGGTATGGCAATTTTTGCGTTGCTTCTGGTGGTTGAGTCCTGTTCACACAGTGGCTTGCTTTCATTAGGCTACATAAGTATGTTTAAGGATATTTTTCATTGATCAGAAAAATCTCAAAAGTAAACTACAGGTGCAAAACATTTCATGTCCGTTTCTTGGACTAAATATTTGCTGACTGATCATGTTGGAAAAGACACAGATGAAAAAAGAAACATGCAACATTGAACATTTGCTTTGAAAATCAATACATGGCTCTTTAAATCAATAAAGGCTAGACGTTCATATGTAACCAATGACATTGCCCAAGCTACATTTCAGACAGGCTGGTCACAGCAAAACATGGACCATGAACGTACCCTGACCTTTCAAGATGCACCTCTCAACTCTAAGGAATATTAGTTGTACAGAACACTGATAGCTACCTTGTCCTTGACATTTCGCTTAGTATTTACTTAATAACATCCAACGTACAATTTGAGGACACTAATTTATCAATTTTTACGCCACCGAAACACACACTTGCGGAGTAGCTAACCCGTTCATGATAATCTACTGTACATGACTAGTAAGTAGCCATGGAACTAGCTACTGTTGCTAAAAAGAAAGAAAGAGAGATCTCTCTCATTTAGCCATGATCATAGTTAGCTACGTTAACCTTGTACATACGTTTGTAAGTAGTTGGTTACGATGTAGCTAATAACGACAGAAATATTAAGAAATATATATGGCTTAAAACAAATAAAGGTTACTTGGAAGGTTGGAACCTGAAATGCAGGTTATGGCGATATAGGGATGGGATAGCTGCATAAGCTGACATTCAGAGTTATATGGAAGATGCGGACAATGGACCATGTCTTACCTCTCGCTACCTCTGCCTAGGATGCCACACACTAGGGAGAAGCCAATATTATACACACTGACCTCGCACTGGGAACTCCAGTTACAGTTTAGCACCCGGAATGCCCTTTCACAACCGTCGACAGCTGCATGTACTCTTCCAGAGAAAATCACTTGATGCGTGTATCGAACACGTCACGCTATACGTCAGACGTCCCGTGGTCATGGGATTTGTATTTTACACTGTTTATTAAAATGTAGTTTGTTGTTGGAATTTGCCAAAATTGTCTTTGTGTAACCATGAATTAAGGGAAGCTCCAATATTTGCAAATAAACGGTTCTCATAAGAGGAATTGTGAATGGATCTGGTGTTCTCTTGTGCCGTTCTCTAATCGTCTACATTTGTATTTTATGCACAGACTGAGGTTGTATTTTTTCGATTCCTCACCAAAAAATAATACTATTCGAATACTATTCCGAATACGACTTAACCTCTGTTTGTGCATAAAATACAAAGACAGTATGTGACCACCAGATGACGTGCTTATCTGCAAGCTGACTACATACTGGCTGTGGCAACTGTACACCACAGGTGTTATGCCAAATTCACACCCCCTGCCAAAATCTAACCCCCCTGCTCGTGAACGCGTCGCTTCTGCATTGTTGCAACTCTTACTTGTAGACTTTGCTATTCACTTTGTAATCAATTTAGCATATATTTCGCTGTTCTTACGAGACATTTGCAACCAGTAAATCATGAGATCCTGCCATCACTTCGATAACACAATCACACGGAAGCCGATGCATAACAATGAATAGTAATAGGCCTAAGCCACGAAGGGGATATCAAATGAATGTAACTACAGTAACATGGTGTACATTTAGCATATTCGCCGTATTAGGACGGCTATGACGCCGTCCAAAATATATGCTCCCTCTATGGACGGCACTCTGAACAGCATCGCCGTCCGTCCATCCATGCAAAGATCAGCAGCCATCGCCGTCAGTCTATGGACGTCCATATGGACGTCCAAAACGCAAAAAAAGATTTAGCTGCCTCTCCGCCGTATGTTGCTGCTAGACCGGTCACTTCAGGTGACAGTCTACTGCTTCAAATTGAGAAGACACGCCTTCTTCTTGACAGCCAAGCGCTGTTCATTCGGTTTCTCAAATCACTGTCGTGTCCTGTCCAAGCATGAACAAGGAAATATGACTAAACCTGCCAATCGTCGGGAAAAATGCGAACATGCTTTTGAGACCAGTAGCCTACAGAATGCATTGAGTTGAACTTTACTGTACCAAGATTGGTTACCCAGGACCTATCTGGATATTCTTGTTAACATGGGGAGAAGAACCGGACAGGAATATGACGAGGACTTCACGTTTGTTAGTCCAGTGGTCAAATATTTACTTTTTATTTTCAACTTAATTTTTTGGGTAAGTGTTGTGTTGAAGAACAAGGTATTCGATGGTAAAGCTGTTTACTGCTCTCTTTTCTAGTTGCTTTCAAGTCAAGTTAATTTAAACCGGATTAGGCATTTAGTTTGAGGCAGGTTAATAATTTATTTTGAAGGGTTGCACAGTGTAGTGCAGCAGCAATACATCAACTCATTTAATTTTATTACTTTTCTATCAACATTTCAGGATAAAATAAAAGCTTTTATGGAGTAGGCTATGCCAGATTCAGTATTCCTCAGAATCAAACCGGATTATCTTCTGTTGTCTATACTGAGACTGGAGTTAAGCATTATCGACTGATTTTATTAGTATTATCAGGGGTTCAGTCTCCGATGGGTCTAACCTTCTGTTCTTTTTACATATAGACTATCATTTTCCCTCTCCGTTTGATTGAGATGTTTTATGTTATACGAGTTTACACTAGTGCTACATCATATATCTTGATGATGAACATCGTGATGGTATAATAAGAGGTCAAGGCGTGTTGAGGAATGCCTGTCCATACCTGAACACAGATACATTCCACTGAAAGTTTCACCTATTTCCAACAGTCTCTTTTGGACGAAATTAGACACTCTATCAAGAATGATCTGCCCTTAAGATTAAGAATCAATTTAACATTTAATACTTTTAACATTTCAATAATACAGAAACCCATTGACTCGGTAAACAAAATATTTTTCCCCCCAGCCTTAATACACTGTACTTTATGCCAATCCAGTTTCACAACTCCTTTCATGCAGTTCACTGTTGCTAAGAGGCTCTAAGATTCTTTGATTCATATGCTGATGGAGCGACACAGGGTTCTGTCTGAAGAGGGCCCCATGCTTTATCCTGCATTCACATCTATTTGGCAGTCAAGTAAGCGTTTAGATTACGCATCTCAGACACTTCACTCAAACCACCAAGGAGCTGTCAGTTCATATTTGTAAATACCCCTTTAAACTTGTTTCCCTACGAGGGTATTTTAAACATGGCTTACTGGCTAAAACGGATGTCCTCACACACATTTTCTAATTAATTTTTTTTGTTTTTCTTTCAAGGCTTTCATTGTTCTTGGGTCAATCAGTTTCATCATGATAGATAGATAAATGGATACATAGATGGTTGGATGAATGGGTGCATTATTAATCCCCATGGGGAAGTTGTAGAGCACCAGTAATGTCAGTGTGAGAGAGATTGTCAACGGGCCACTGGAGCTCTTTGAAACAATATACTCCAAACTGGACTGACTCGCTAATGCATGTGACACAACTTTCATGTCATGATGGTAGCTCCACGGGAACAGGTCAGATCCAGAAGGGCACCAGCAGAGAGGCATGAAGGTCAGAGGACGGAATTTGCAGTGAATAGAGAAAACAAAGATAACATACAGGCAACAGGAGTTATTCAGTTAGAGGGACACTTAATCATGGATACGACAGCAGCCACAATGTTTTAGGATGGTTTGCCATACCAGCACTCCTAGAATCTAGGCCTGTAGTTCCAGTGTAATGCTTACAACACGCTGTGTACAGTCATTACTAATAGTGTGTCACATGCAATAATGTTCCAACCTAGTTAATGTGCTGTTCTAAGTGTATACAGAGCCAAAACCTCAGCCCACTGTACCACAGTCGAGGGATTTCAGACATAACTCCCACAGAATTAGAACAAATTGTTGTTGCAGACTAAGATTTCATACTTTTTTTCTGAGGTGTTAGAATGGATGACTTAACAGTATTGATATGGATTTATGCCCAGTGCTTTTTCTACTCTGCATCATGAAACATACATGCCCAGTACTGAGGAAACATGAGTTTTATGCAGTGAAACTTCAACAGAGAAGTGGTAACAAACACGCAGATCCGTATAGAAGACAGGAAACCGCATCACAGAGTTTGATGATGATGATTAAGAACGGTTGCCTTGAAAAGGAAACTCCCACACAAAACTGTTAGTATCAGTTTGTCCATCAAATTGAGTACAGGGAGCCTCCGCTAACTTGTAGAACTTAAGTTCTGAAAAAATCCTGACTGATCTATCACAAAACACCACCTCAGGCAGGACGTGCTGTTCTAACTGTACCTAGATCTTGGGCTTGTGGGAACAGGATAACATCTTGTGCAAACTTGCATAGGTGCTGTGTGGAATGCATTGTCAACTTGGTTTTCCATCCCCCCAGGCTGTCAGAGACAATGATCCTTTAAAAACCTAGTCTGTATAATTGTGTTGTATCTCTGGCCATATCTGTTAAAATGTCAGTTCTCAACAAAACAAAAAGATAGTCCAGGTACAGTTTGTGATATTACCAACTCATCTGTTGCTGTCACGCAGCATTTTAGAAATGTCAGCATTTTTATTCACACAGAAAAACAGCGTGTATTGTCCCTGTTCTTTTGTTATAAAACCTCACCTCCCCAAAGCACAAGGTGCAGTGTGGTAACTAGATACAGGGTCTGGACTGGAGGGGGGTGGGGAGGGGACCCTGGGGGAGGGGGATCTGTATTCTTTGGGCTGTGTTGGGGCTGTGTAGCCCCCTCAGTGTTGAGTGGGTAGTGAAAGGCCCATTATAAGACAAGTCTTCGCTTACCGTTCCAAGTTCATTTCGTCAAACTAAAGCAGAGCCAGAAGAAAAACACAACCCCATGCTCTGCTTTTTAAGTTGCCCCCCTCAGCATCTTCAGTGTACATAACACCACAGATTAAACATTTGCTCTCTGACTCCCACTGGTATATTTTAGATTTCATGATAAGTATTCAATTTTTCGTACATAATTTTATACTATAAAATACTACTACACACTCCTTTGTATGTTTCTCATGAAAGAATGTTGAAACATTCCTCCGTTACATTGATCTATAGTATTTTTTTTCCTCATTCTGTGTCTCTCAGATTATCTCCTTGGTGATGGTATCCATTGGTGTGTATGCCCGGATGATGAAGCAGGCAGGTAAATAACCTTCGGCTAAATATATAACCCACTGTACACAAGGAAAGTATGCCAACTACGTAAAATATGTAACACAATTGAATATACAATTAATTAATACATTCATTAATAAGTGTTGAGAGGAAAGTGTTTGGTGTGCTGTTAGGGTTGGAATCAGCGCATATCTTTTTGTCAGAAGTGTTGGTGCATGGGCAGTATTGAGTTTCCAGAACTGCCTCAATGGCTTTGTGTTCTAACCATGCCTATTGAATGCAGTGACAGACAGCACACCAAAGGCAGCTATGGCCAGGATCACACGAGAGAGGTTTTAGTTTGAGTGGTTTAGGATTCCAAAGGTCATTTTGTCATGAGGAATTTCAGAAATGCTACTGCTTACAAATCCTATTTCATTTTTTTTTTATCTGTCTGTGAATTATTTCAAAAAATAATTACCAGGAGCTCAGTGTGCTTTAAAAATTAACAAAAGATTTGATGTACTGGCACAATCTCATCTGACTCGCTCAAATCCCCTTTATTTCTTTCTCTCTTTATCTTTACATCTCCTGCCCATTTTTTCTCTGTCTTCTTTCTATGTCTGTGACATATCACTCTGCCCTCTCTGTTCCACCTCTCACCCTCCATCACCCCCTCTCCCCTGGGTACTTCAGAGGCCGCTATGGCCTGTCTGTCCGTGGACCCTGCCATTCTGTTGATGGTCGTGGGGGTGTTGATGTTTTTCATCACCTTCACCGGCTGTGTGGGCTCCCTTAGAGAGAACATCTGCCTCCTACAAACGGTTAGTGGTCTGGTCTGCCTGCTGAACTGTGATATACTGTAGTGTACCGGTCACATGACGTAATGTATAGGTCACATGATGTAGTGTACAGGTGACATGCTGTAGTCTACAAGTCACGTAATGTAGCGGACAGCTCACATGCTGTTGTGTTCAAGTGAGATACTGTAGTGCTTCTAGAAGTTATATAACACTTGAAGGCCTTGAAAACACTGTGAAAGGCCTTCGGATGAAAACAGTCTTTCTCTGTCCCCTAGTTCTGCGTCTGCCTGACAGTAATCTTCCTGCTTCAGTTAGCTGCTGGTGTCCTTGGCTTTGTCTTCTCAGATAAGGTACAGTATTACAGTTTCTCTCAGCGGTGTAGTATAGTAAGAAGCAGTAAGTAACCTGTAGATTCAGCAAGCCCCCATCTTCTACGTAAAAAGCGCCCTCTGTTGCTCAGTATATTAGACTGCCGCTATTTTCACACACCCAATCCTTTTGGGTTGTTTATTTTGAGAAAAATGATAGGGGTTTGTGTTCTGTGAATAAATATATGTATATAATTAAATGACTCACTAATTAGTAGTTTAATTAATAGTTGGAAATGAAATTGCTATTATCTTTCCCCCCCTCCCAAAGGCTCGTAATAGGGTGACTGGGATCATCAACCAGGCTATCGTTCATTACAGGGATGACATTGATCTTCAAAACCTCATTGATTTCGGACAGAAAGAAGTAACAATTTTTACCTAATATCTTATCATTCGAAAAACCATTATAGGACGCAAGCTTTCATAAAAATGTCAGTTCTAAAAACTATACTTGAATCCTCCCCAGTTCAGCTGCTGTGGAGGTGTGACATATACAGACTGGTCCCAGAACATGTACTTTAACTGCACTCCAGACAACCCCAGCCGAGAACGCTGTTCTGTTCCGTTCTCCTGCTGCCTCATATCCAAAGACCAGGTCAGCCACGCCTTCTCTTACTGTTCATACATATCAGATTAGCCTCTCTGTGATCATCTTTCATGGCTTGTCCGTTTAGCTGAACAGATTAATCGGATTAACCGGAAGTATGTTTCTTCATGTCCAGGCGGTCATCAACACAATGTGTGGCCAAGGGATGCAGGAGCTGAAGTACTTGGAGGCTGAAGCCTTCATCTATACCAACGGCTGCATCGACAAGCTGGTCAACTGGATCCACAGCAACCTGTTTCTGCTAGGGGGCATAGCCCTGGGCCTGGCCGTACCACAGGTAGACACACACACTGTCACTGACAGACTGACGCTCCGACACATAAACGCTCATACACACACACACACACACGTCTCTGTTGCCACTCGTGAACGAAATACCTTCTTGTTATTCCTCTTCCTTGTTAGCTGGTGGGGATCCTCTTGTCCCAAGTCCTGATCAACCAGATCAAGGACCAGATTGAGCTTCAGAACTACAACCAGCTGCACCATTCTGATCCATGGCGCTGATCCACTAAGATCAAGCACGATCCATCCATCCAGACGGGAGCAGCCTGGAGCAGGACTGGGGACATTTGTATGGGAGGGTGTGTGGTGGGTCTTTATCGCCCTCTACTGGAGATGGACCCAACTTGCATGTTGGTCAACTTGCAAGACAATATAAATGATGCTTTCAGCCTGAGGAGATCCTGGTTGGGTATGGATTAGCCAGTTAAAACTGGCCAAGACCAAAATGCCAAATGTTTTAGAAAAATGTTTTTAAACCAGCTGATCATCATACAACCCATCTCTGCTTATCATATATCTATCATGGTACTGGACATTGAAAAGGGAAATAAAAGTAGTCTAAAGGCTATCAATCCTGTTATGTTAGTTTTTGTGAATATAGGTTACTGTGTGGGTTGCTGTTTAATGATTGGGAATACGATCATTGCATTACATTTAGCAGACGGTCTTATCCAGAGCGACTTACAGTAAGTACAGGGACATTCTCCCCGAGGCGAGTAGGGTGAAGTGCCTTGCCCAAGTACACAATGTCAATTGGCACGGCCGGAAATCGAACCGGCAACCTTTTGATTAATAGCCCGACTCCCTAACCAAGATTGTGTTGTACATATTTAAGTGAACTTTGTATATTAGGTGTGGTTGGGTCTCCTGCCTGACAACCATCTCTGTTACAAATGATTTAATAGTTTTCATTGACTTTTTGTAAAGTTTTTGATATTTCGATTTACATTACAAATAGGTCCTTTCCTGTGGTATCTTAAATGATTGTTTTGAATGTTTCAAATACATATTTGGAGAAATAAGATTTTTATAGATCTTAATAAATATTGTCTTTTGACTGAATGATTGTGGGATGCACAATACATACAAGGGCAAACACGTTCCAACATGCATAAGAATAAACGCTGTTTATTTTCCATATCACTCGAGTGTTTAGCTTGGCATGAGCTGCATAAAGCTGCATAACTGATTTTGTTTTCTTAAGCATGTGGTTACAAACAACTATTTTACATCCATTACAAAATCTGAGATAAAGTCTCCAACGAAGTTACTAATTACAAAAAACCACGTCACCAGAAACTAATTTATAATATTATCATCATATTATCATTTTTAATATGTAAACATATTTATATTTATTATCTGCTCCAGTTGGGCAGTTCTTCCAACTTCCTTACAACATCCTCACTACACAGGTCCTAACTCAATATCCTAACTCCACGGAACATATTGAAGGATTTCATAGAACTTTCCTCCAACTCCTCTCCCTCCATTGGTTTTATATGCCGACAGTAGAGGGTGCTATGCCGCTTCGAATTGATGCAGAATGCAAGGGTATGCAGCACACCGTGGTTTTAAAATATCAAGTTCAACAGCTTGTCTCTCAGTCTTTCAACTACCCTCCAGTTGAAACAAGCTCTCGGACAAACGTGCAGTTGTTCGTGGTTTAGTCAGTTTGGACCGGACGACATCCGGGGTGTCAACCCATCGTATTTAGCAGTGCACGCGCTGCGCTGCGTCCGTATTGTGTGTTGTTTTTTGGAAGGTCAAGAAATCGCCTGCACGTTTACGCAAAGCGGAGGAAAACTGATCAACTTTCAGAGCTGAGATCAGCTTAATCATATACCAAATTGTTTTCATCGTATCCTATTTCCGGTGAGTGGACCATAAATCCGTGAAATGTTTCTTCTCTTGTGTGACATGTACTCCAATTCATTGTCCACTGTCTGTTTACGTTGACCGCACACCCAGTATTGGTTCTGCTGGCAAATTAAATCACACCAATCATATGGACCGTACTGCAGCCAAATAACTTGACTTGCATTTTATAAGTAGACCTATAATTTTTTTTATCTGTATGAAATGTGAATACATGTCATTGTGGTGTGGGGAGTTTGATGGGTTGTCAGTCGGCTGTTCTGAAACTACATCGACAATGGATAGTCTACAAAAGACTAATAACCTGTCAGGTGCTTCCAGCATATAGTGGTTATCCTCATATGCCAAAATTACTCAGGGCCATAGGCCTACTGTAACGTGCGTGCTATAACCAGATGTTTGGAGAATATGACTCAATTATTGTGTAGGACAACTCGTCATGATACTCATATATCAAGTCGATCAGCCACCATATCGCCATGTGGAAGTAAGAATAATATGACGTGCTCTTATAAGGAACTATTATCGAGAAATACGTGATTGGTGCGTCTTGACGTGACAGCGAAGTGTTGTGTGAGAGATCAGATGTTCAAAGAGGTCATTCAGGGGAGTCAAGAGGACAGCGAACAGTCGACCCCCTTTAACCAGCGCTCCGCCGTGACAGATTTGTATTAAACGTTGTGGAATCCGCTTCTGAGCATTCAAAAGACAGCTAAATTCCCTGTAAATACAGTTAATTGTTCAGACTGTGGAAAGTATATAGATTTAATGTGTACATAAAGATTTAAGCCCTTACTGTTATTACGTTTTAAATACATAGGCTATTAATTCTAGATTAACCATGCAAGATTCCGCACCCAACTCCATAGTCCACTGTTGATTCCACAATAATCCTTGACAGTGTGGAGGGAATACCAGACACATTTACTACCCCTGTGGTTTGTGAAGATCCTTTTTTAGCTTGCGGCTCACCATGGCCCAAGCCTCCAGTCAGGTCTCCACCCAGGGTACGCGTCTGAACCCTGTAATCTGTCCCTGGCCTTGGCCACCACCCTGACTCTCTGCTGACTCAACGTAGCCTGCAAGACCCGAAAAGGCTGAGTCGATGTACTAGGCGTTTGGTTCTGTGTGGAAAGAAAAATAAAGGCTAATTGTGTTTAGTCCCTGCCAAAATGGGAGCGCTTAAGTCAGATGAAACAATGGCACAACATGTATATCACCACAATATAGTGAGAGAGCACACACACACACACAAACATACACACAAACACACACACAAACACACACACAAACACACACACACACCCAGGGGGGCAAGGTGCCGTCCTCTTCTTCCTCCTCCTTCTCTTATTTCCACTCCTCATTCCTCTTCATTCACCTCCTTCTCTGCTACCTCCTCCTCATCCTGGGTGTTCTTGCCCTCTGGTGTGTGGGTTGACCAGCTGTTGAGTTTGGTAAATGTTGCTGAGTTATAGTGATGGTGTGTGTGTGTGTGTGAGAGAGAGAGAAAGAGAGAGAGAAACAGCAATAGGAGTCTGAGTGTTCTTGAGTCTTCTGCCTTCATTTGCTTTGGCAGGAGGAAGAATGTTAGGATATAAAGCCTCTCATCTTCATATTAGGGTGGTCTGTGTGTGCGTGTGTGTGTGTGTGTAAGAGAAAGAGAGCCTCCTGTGTCCAGGCCTGCTTGCTCAGCCAGAGGGAAGAGAGGGATGTGCCCATCCTTGGCCATGTTGATGGTGCTAATCATGTTCCACTTGAGCCTTGCAGGAACCTGGGAGGTTCAAACAGGACACACGATCTCATTAGCAGAGCAGTGGAATGCCATGTAGACATGACAGTGTGGTGGTATAAGGTCTGGTCTGAGCTGGGGGTGGATTGTGCTGTGCCATGTGTGTTGGGCTGTGGTATGGTGAGGGGTGGCATGGCGAGGGACTGTGTCGTGATTGTGGTATGGCGGGGCGTGGTTTGATTGTTTGATGTGGTGAGTTGCCCTGGTGTGGTATGTTATGGTGGTGTTGCAATGTGTTTTGATGGTTTGGTGGGGCGTGTTGCTATGGTGGGACGTTTAATGGTATAATGGTGTTGAAGCAGGGTTTCCCGCAGCACTTTACAGTTAAGGCGGCCGCCTAAGCAACACACACCTGCCGCCCTAAGTACGTTGTAAAGAAAAAAAATATATATATATCTTTTTTTTACAGGGCGATATCCGCCGTGTTACTCTGTCATGTTTTCTACATTCCATTCCAAAACGCCAGCCTCCCTTCATTAGGCTAATGCACAAACTGTGCGAACCCCCCCCCCCCCCCCGCCCCCCCTGACGGCGGCACCCCACCCTACCACCTTAACTAACACCATGTCTGTGGGAAACCCTGTGTGGAAGGATGTGAAGATAGAGCCAGGTTATAATCAGTGATGAGGGACAGAGATGAATTGAGTCATTAGCCTTCAACATGAACCAGTCTTGTAAGCAGATGAGGTTAAGGGACCTGTGCATCTGCGAATGTTGAAAGGGGCTACGATAATCATATACATTATAAATGATAAACTAATTGAGTAAAATTGCGTCCCAGCTAGAGCTAAGTTGAGTTTGGGATACGTTTTGTCAGTGAGTCAAAAAAGATAAGTGTAGCATTGACGTTGTTTTGGGCTCATAGTTATCTGTCATAAATATGAATGAGTAATTCAGCAGACTGCCAACCGTATGCTTTCCCTCTCTCTCTCTCTCTCTCTCTCTCTCTCTCTCTCTCTCTCTCTCTCTCTCTCTCTCTCTCTCTCTCTCTATCTCTCCCTCTCTCTCTCTCTCTCTCTCTCTCTCTCTCTCTCTCTCTCTCTCTCTCTCTCTCTCTCTCTCTCTCTCTCTCTCTCGCTCCTTCTCAACTCTTCAGTGCTGATAGAAACGGCTGCTAAAAGCCCACCACTACACATGACGTGTGTGACTCACATCAGCGATGATGCAGTTGCCCTCGGTAACGCTGCAGATGGTATTCTCAGCCTAATCTGGCAGATGAGCAGGTGTGAGACAGTCACTTAGATAGCTGAAGAACCAGTCAGTTAGTGAGATAGGTGATGAAACAGCCAGTAAGTCAGTCCATTACACGGCTGAAGATACCAGCAGATAGGCAGCCAGTCAGAGAGCCAGCCAATAAACAGCCAGTCAATCAGAGAGAAGAGGTCCATCCTCGGTAAACACCAGCCTTGTTTCCTAGTGATGGACGGCCTGTTAGAGAAGCGCTCTGCGTGGAGACCTGAGTCACATGAAGCCCAGCAGGGCTGCATGGCAGATACCACTGTTCTCACTGAGGGGGATATTACCCCTTTTCAAATGAAAACAGCAAGATCATTCCCACTTGGATTATCTTGAGATATAAAGCTTTAAAGCACTTAGTTTTGATTTGTTATCTTGTAACACCGTTTTTGTATTTTTATTTGACTTTATGACTCACAGTCTTAATAAGAAACAGGAAAAGACCTTCATGTTTCATGTTTCATTGCTGCAGTCACAGCAGTATCCTCAGACCCTAATCCTGCATTTGGTGTGTGGTGTGTTCTTTCCCCAGACTTCCCTGCTCCCGCGTGGTGTGAAGGATGGGCCTCTGATCTCACACCCACTGTGGGAACTGTCAGCGCTGCGCTGTAATTGGCTGGCTGCTTTTTGGTGTTGGTGGTCATGGCTAAGAGCCCAGAGGTGAAGCTGGCCGTGTTCGGCAGAGCAGGGGTGGGAAAATCCGGTAGGTCTGTCTTATTCTCTCTGCTCTACTTTTCTCCTCTTCTCTTGTATTTTCTCTTCTCTCTTCCTTTCTCTCCTTTTCTCTCTTTCTCTATTTCTCAGTTTTTTTTATCTCTCTCTTTGTATTTTCTGTCCCTTTCTCTTTCTCTCTCTATGCCAGTCCAAAGATCTGTAACTGTTTTATCTCGTCTGTATCGCTCTCATTTTCATCCTGCCTGGATCTCTGTCAGGTTTGATATCTTCACTCCCCTTTTGAACAAACTTTGAGCAGTCTGCCAAAAACCTCATACACAAATGGTTGTTAATTCTTGCAGTCCTACTTGTCATTTACCAAGTAACAATCAATCTTGCATGCAATCATCCTATTACACGAGGTCGATGCCCCAGCCAGAGAGATAAGTTACCAACATTATCTACAGTGTCTAACAGGATAACACGGCATACATTTCATGCCGACTGCTAATTAAAACAGATTTCTGTCTGTGGTGATCTACTGTGGTGGAAAACATTCCTTTCACCTGTCTAAGAAGCCCACCTATGTAATACCAGCGCAGCTGGAGGTCATAGGAAAGGCCTGTCATGAAAACTCCAATAAGGACACATGTGGTTCAGATAGAGGGATCCATGATAACCCTGTTACCCCAAGGCCTCTGGGGCTCCCAGGCAGCAGCATGTGCCCCCTTGGACCAGTGGAACAATAGAACATAATACAATGTAATACAATAACAACAGGATAGGATGTAACAGAATGCAAGAGCAAATATTAGAATATAATAGAAGAGAGTAGGATGCAATATATTTGAGTATGATGGAATACAATGGAAAAGTATACAGTTTGATAGAAAAAATCTATTGCAATGAAATGTTCGTTTGTGCTGAACATTGACTTGAAAGGCTATAGACTGTGGATTACAGTTTGACACAAAACAAGCACAAAAACAGATTTTCCCAGCGCCTCAGTGCCTGTCTGTCTTCACAGTGTGTGGTAAAGTGGAGATAAAAAGAGTCTGAGACCTATTGTCCCAGCACAGTGTGTCCTGCTGTAAACGTCAAGGCCCAAGTGAGAGGAGGTGGATGATGAAACAGGCAGAAGACCTGCTTTGTATCGCACATCCCGCTATCTGCCGCAAAGCGTTTTCTTTTAGAATCCAATCACAGCCTTGAAAGAGGAGTTTGCTGAGTTCCCGCTCCTGAAAGATGAGGTGATTAGTTTCCCCGGCAGTTCAGGTGCATTTCTGTGATCGTAAAGCCTGTCAGTGTTGGATGTCCACTGTGGTTGAAAGGAAGCGGAAAATCGGTCAGCATCGACCGAGAAGACGAGCTAGAGGTAGAGATCATGAGAGGGAAGAGACCTTGAGAGAGGAGAGACCTTGAGAGGAGAGACCGTGAAAGTGGAAAGACCTTGAGAGAGGAGAGACCGTGAAAGTGGAGAGACCTTGAGAGAGGAGAGACCTTGAGAGGAGAGTCATGAAAGAGCAGAGACCATGAGAGAGGAGAGACCATGACAGAGGATAGACCTTGAGAGAGGAGAGACCATGAGAGTAGAGTCCATGAAAGAGGTGAGACCTTGAGAGAGGAGAGACCTTGAGAGGAGAGACCATGAAAGTGGAGAGACGATGAGAGAGGAGAGACCTTGAGAGTAGAGTCCATGAAAGAGGTGAGACCTTGAGAGAGGAGGGACCTTGAGAGAAGAGACCATGAAAGTGGAGAGACCATGAGATGAGATACCTTGAGAGGAGAGACCATGAAAGAGGAGAGACCTTGAGAGAGAAAAGACCTTGAGAGAGGATGTCGGAGAGATGGTGGTGGAGAGAAGATGGTGGAGATGACGGCAGAGATGATAAGAGACAGTGATTTATCTGATTCACTGGAATCACCACAGGACACAACTATGTTCTCACACCAGGTGTTCACCAGACCTATTCGTATTTAAAAAATACAAAACATAGTTATGTAACATGAGTCATCTCTACAATACATGGCTGGAACCATCCAGCAGATCTCAACCAAAGTCAGCTGGAGAGTGTTGGAGAGAAGTATTCCACCATGGCTTCATACTACTTCACAGACAGAGCATGGTCGATGAGAGAGAGAGAGAGAGAGGGGAGAAATGTGGTGGGGCCAGGGGTGATTAGGAGAGGGAGAGGGAGAGTGCATAAAGGCTTTCGAGGGCCACATGTGGGTGTAATTGCTTCCTAGTCTGACTGCGACCACGGCTACCTCTGTGACCCCTCCCACTCAGACCTTGATTGGCTGACAGCCACTTGAGTTAGCTTTGAAGCCGGGGTTAGAGGTTGGGTCAGCAGGAGAGACAGACACACACACACACACACAATATATCTCCCTAACTCAGATACCTGCACATATCCCAAAATATAATATAATACAAAATAATAATACTCACTTTTGGTGTTTTACGGATGGATTAGTAATGGATGGATAGATGTTGAGGTGCCACAGTAGGTGAGTTCCTCTGCCAGGCTCTGTTTCATATATGACATTGTCCCATTGCACCATGTGGCTCAGAGCTGTTTTAATTCCCCAGACTGTCAGTTTTACCTTCCCTCATAAAGTGATTCTGCCTCGGCTTGGGACTGTGGACTGGTGGTGAGTGTGTGTGTGTGTATGTGTGTGCTAGAGGTACAGGGGGGTTATTAATGGGATCTATTCCTGTAGACGAACAGGAGCGTGATGGACAAGTGATGGTGAGCACGCTCGTCAGACAGGGCTGTGGAGAGTCGGCAGAGACATGGAGAGACTGGAGAGAGAGACGTGAGGCACTGGGGTGAACTGGAGCACTGGATCACCCTCGTCACCAAGAGGAGAGGGAGAGAGGCAGACAGACAGGGCTAGGTTAGGGCAGGGCAGGCAGGCTCACTGACAGGCAGACAGATAGACACGCTGATGGATGGGGACAAAAAGGGAGAGAGAGCAAAATGCTGAATGAGAGAAAGAAATACAGAAATATACAGAGAGGGAGACAGACAGAGTGATAGACAGAATACAGAGTCCTAATTATGTGTATTAAGTGTATTGACTGGCAGTTTATCTGACTGGTGTTTTCAAGGCTGTGGTTTGTTGACACACAGGAGGTATTGGTGTCTGTAATGGGTATAAATGGGTTCGGTACATCTGTCAGTCAGACAAGCACTCACACACTCATAATCACAAAAACACCCACAATTTTGGATGTTCTTTTGGCGTGAGTTTAGCTTTTTTATCTAGGGAATCCAGAAGTGGAAATGGAGTTTATTGAGTGTGAAAGAAAGCCCCATAAAAGGGCCCGTCTGCCAGCTCCACAAACATCCTCTCATTCTCACTCTCACTCTCTTTCTCTCTCTCTCTCTCTCTCTCTCTCTCTCTCTCTCTCTCTCTCTCTCTCTCTCTCTCTAATTATCCTTACCTCCCTGCCTCTCCGTCTCTGTCTGTCCCTCTCTCTCTATCTCTCGCTCTTTCTCCATTATTCCTGAGGCAAAGAAAGGTAACAATAATACAAGTCTGCTTGCTGTTCCAGAAAGACCGCTGTTTATGGTTTCCAGCGGCAGGAGCTGACCATGAATCAGCTTAATGCAAGTAGCTCACTCAGGAAGGGTCTAAACACACTCTTACACTGCATGGACAGGGCACACACACAGGTGCACGTACACAGACACGCACACACAGGCACAAAATGTTAATTACGTTGTGGCTTCGGACCCCTCGGTATTCCCGCTCATGTGATTGAATGACCACTCTTTCACTGATGTAGAATAGGCTTGAAGACCAGGAACAACCATATCCATGGATGCACCCAACAGAAACAAAGATGTTCCAGACATCTCTCTCTCTCTCCTCTCTCTCTTATTCCTCTCTCTCCTCGCTCTCTTTCTCACTCTCTCCTTCATCACTGTGGGCTGCAATATGCAAGCCCACGATCGCCCTATTCAAGGAGGCTTGTTCAGGAAATTAAACATCTCCAGGAGGAATGGAATCTGTTATTCGAATGGACGTTGTTCATGCCCATCTGGGTGTTAATCTTCCCTGACTCCTGCCCTGAAGTGCTGTGCTCTCTAACTCAGGTCCAAAGGTCCAATTTTCAAAAATGTGCCCACTATATATTTTGTAAAGGGGGAGGGATATGGGCTGGATATGGGCAGTTTTTTCTTCTTCAAAGGGAGACAAAAGAGGGGGTTTCCCTGCCCCAGCCCACTTAAAAGCATGTAGATGTGCTGATGGTTGTCTGATTGTTAACAGGCCCCTGCAGTCATGTGTGGTTGTGTTGTCTGAAAGCAGCAGTCTGATGAAGGCTCTCGTGTCCCGGCTGTTGGGTGACGCACAGCTGGCGGCTCCACTCCATCTGCACCTTTGCAATCTGCAGGTAGTGATGAAGGTAGTCTGAGGGTGTGCCAGCCCATGAGCAGGCCATGCACCCGTGGGTTTAGCCCTGCTTGGCAAGTCTGAGCCACACCCCAAGATATGCTTTCAAACCCAAATCAATTCCTGTGAAAAGGTATTTGAAAGTTAGTTGTCACACACAGTCATACTTTCATCCTTATCACCTTAGAATATTACATTTCTACGTGTAGCAAATCAAAGAACACATAAATGATACACGTTTCGTTAAACTGTAGAAGGACAAAGTGCAAATTCCTAGCAACCACCATCCTAGCATTGGGGGAAAACGTCAGCATATTTTTCCACGGAACGCAGACGTTCTAGAACGCAGACATTCTAGAACCCTTCTCAGCCTACTGCATTAACCACTTTGTGTTTTTACAGTTTATGTTAGTTCTGGAGAGCTGCTATAGCCACACATTGTATATGCCTTAGGTAATCACTGTGCTGAGCAACTCTGTGCCTTGTTACATGTTGCATGGTGTATGTAATGGGTTTTGTTGAGTTACGACTTGCTTATGTTGCTCGTGTGTGAAATGGTTGTTGGCGTACATTGAGGCACTGGCACACTGATATTGAAAGACCAA
The DNA here is from genome assembly GCF_021917145.1 of Hypomesus transpacificus. Classification (NCBI taxonomy): domain Eukaryota; kingdom Metazoa; phylum Chordata; class Actinopteri; order Osmeriformes; family Osmeridae; genus Hypomesus; species Hypomesus transpacificus. Next base: position 2,475,973 of record NC_061066.1, read on the forward strand.
TACTGAGCAAACACATCTAATAGCCATATATTACCATAACTATTTATTTGATTTTGTGATTCTGTATTCCACTTCAAAGGTTTCCTTTGATGTCCTTGATTGCAAAACTTCTAGGATCATTTTGGACTTGTTTCAACTCTAAAACACACACACGCGCGCACACCCACACACACACACCCAAACATAATTATAAGGCATTGATGGACACATGGACAGCACACAGACAGTAGTTCTGGTTTTGTCCTGAGATAGATCCAAGGAGCATCCTACAGAGCTGTTACACTCTGTTCCAAAAGCAGAGAGACACTTTCATGCACTTACTGAGCACGAAGCACAGAGGTTGCTTGTTGTGATAATGAGTTGGAATCAAAAAACGAAAAGAAACAAAAGTAGCCATTCTCTTGAATGTCCGACAATAACACTGTTGATTTACATCTCTGTCGAAGCCTACTGTGGGCCAACCTATAACCCTCCCCTCATCCTAGCGATTTAGTGGCCCCCAGGGAGTGTTGTTGTCTGGTAGCATTTGGCCTCTATGCCATAAAGATCACTCAACCAGGGGCTGGCCTGACGCCAACCCAAACAAGAGGTAGAATATTCAAGCATTTCAGAGAGAGAGGGAGAGAGAGAGAGACAGAGAGAGAGGGGAGGGAAAGGGAGAGAGAGAGAGAGAGAGAGAGAGAGAGAGAGAGAGAGAGAGAGAAAGAGAGAGGGCGAGAGAGAGAGAGAGGGGGAGAGAGAGGGGGGGAGGAGAGAGAGGGAGAGAGAGAGATAGAGAGAGAGAAGGAGAGAGAGGAAGAGAGAGAGAGTGGAGCAGGAAGGACCTTCTCACTTTGTCTGCAGCAGAGGCTGCTCAGTAGAGGAAGGGTTCTCAGAGGCGCTCTGTGGAGGCACCAGGGAGTGTCTCAGACACTCTGTCCTGCTCCCCTGTCTGTCAGCGGGCTGAGGGCTCACCCCCGCCTGGCCGCCTGTGGGGGACTCACTCGTCTGCTTGACGATTGGCTGCCTGCGGAGAGAAGATAGAGGGGTGATGACTGGGGAAGAGAAGGAGGGACAGGAGAGAGGGAAGCAGAGAGGAAAAAGAGAGGAAATGAGAGGTGAAAGAAGAGTGGAGAGGCATGTGGGAGAGAAGGGATGACAGGAAATGAAGATGGGGGCCACATACAGGGAGTGGCCTGAGACTGTGTTGTGTTGCCTGTCTACGGACTGCATGCATGGAGGGTGAAGAACAGGCTTCTGCATGTCTGTTGCTGTCGAAAACCTATGCTCGGTTGTGCACGTGGGTGTATGTGTGTGTTTGTGTGTGTGTGTGGCTGGGTGAGTATTCCATTTCACAGACAGTTTCTAAATTGTTTTGCTTTCAAACCGTGGATAGCATACATTACATGCTTTACTTACTGTACACTATCAGAGATTGTAACAGGCTGATAATTGCTCCTATACATCAGGTCAATACGTCATTGTCTAACCATGTAAACTGCACAGAGGGAATGAAAAGCACTGCATAGATGTAATTACATTCTTCTACAGGAATGAGGTATGATATGTTCTTCCCACACTCTGACACTCAGGGTCCACCAACGAGCTCTTAACTTTGATCGAAATGGATTACATTAGCATCAGCCCTCTCTTCTTGCCTCTCTTCTCCTCCCCTCTCCTTTCCTCTTTCCTCTCCTCCTTTCTTCACCTCACTCCATCTCTTCCTCCCCTTTCATCTCCTCTCCTCTCTCCACCTCTCCCTTCCCTTTCCTCCTCGCTCGTTTCCCCTCCTCTCTCCATCTCTTCTTCCTCCTCCCCTCTCCGCTCCTCTCTCCATCTCTTCCTCCCCTCTCCTCACCTCCCCTCTTTCCATCTCTTCCTCTCCTCTCTCCATCTCTTCCTCCCCTCTCCTCCCCTCTCTCCATCTTTTCCTCCCCTCTCCTTCCCCTCTCCTCCCCTCTCTCCATCTCTTCCTCCCCTCTCCTCCCTTCACCTCCCCTCTCTCCATCTCTTCCTCCCCTCCCCTCTCCTTCCCCTCTCCTCCCCTCTCTCCATATCTTCCTCCCCTTCCCTCTCCTCCCCTCTCCATCTTTCCCTACCTTCTCCTCCCCTCTCTCCATCTCTTTCTCCCCTCTCCTCTCTCCATTTCTTCCTCCCCTCTCCTCTCTCCATCTCTTCCTCCCCTCTCCTCTCTCCATGTCCTCCTCCCCTCTCCTCTCTCCATCTCTTCCTCCTCTCTCCATCTCTTCCTCCCCTCTCCTCTCTCCATCTCTTCCTCCCCCTCTCACTGCCCTCCCCGGAGCCTCCTATTGTCCCTGGGATGGAACAGGATGTGCTCAGAACTCACCTTATCTATTCCCTCTCTAAAGGCCTTCAATCAGCCTCAGCACCCACACACGCTCTCCCCCTATTCAACTGCTGCAATCTTACTTCACACAATGGAACGCCTGCAAAAGGGTATGTTTGTGTCACAGGAAGGTGGGCTTCTCTTTGCTTCACTCACTTTCTGTCTCTCTCTTTCTCTCTCTCTTTCTTTATCTCTCTGTTTCCCTCTGCCTCTCTCTCCCTCACGGATTATATTTTGTCTGCTATCTATTGACTTATTTTTTAGACCCTTGCCAACGCAAGCGCTGATAATGTCCACCTCCATCTCAGCCTATGGCCACTTTGCAAGCACTCAGTGCCAGAGTTTGCTGCCTTAAAGGAGTGTGAGTCATCGCTCTGATTTTTCCCTCTTGTAACAAAAAATCTGCCCTCCCCCCCATTCCCTCCCCCCCTCCCTCCTCCGTCCCCCACTGTGTCAGGAGATTGAGAGTGCTCTTACCATTTCATGATGGATCTATTAAGTCGTTTCTTTCTTGTCCTTTAAGAGAGGTGGGTTATTAGGAAATACGCTGTTTTATGTTTCCTTTTTTTTGGAACCACTTGGAAAATTAAGTCAACACACACACACACACACACAGCTCTGTCTTATCTGGTCGGTCGTCCACCCACTCTTCACATCCAATCAAGTTCTGATTCATCTGTGCTTTTAACAGAAGTTCCCCCTCCGTAGATGTCAAAATGATTGCCAATTGCACTCAAGTCATGAAACTCATGTCATTTTCATTATATTTTTATAAAAACGTTCATCAACTTGTATGAAGTGTATTGCCTTAACATCTGGATGTGATTTGGCCAGAGCACTAAACCTACAAAAGCCACTTGTTCGTTGTTCCTCTCCGACATGGTTGCTTTGATCTCTCAGTGATCCTAATGGTTTTCGCAATCAAAGCTACACAGCAGTCTGCGTTCGAAATAGGGTCCGTCCTCCACACTCAATCACAGACATCAGTCTTAAAACCACTGACAGACTACAGTCTCCAACTCCCAGATTAGGAGGACAACACAAGAGGTATCAGATGGGCAAGACAAAACCAGAGTATCACCTTCAACTGACTAAATCTAGTGTACTTGATCCCAAACGCAACTGCATCTCACTTATCATCTGGGTTACACGTGAGGAAGGCTGAATAGGAGTTAAGCTCATATTGTTTAGTGACCAAATGAGCTGGAGATCCAGCGTGTTATCAGAAACTTGATGCCCTCTGTAAGTCCAGCCCCAGCCAGCTCAGCCTTTCAGCCGCACACAGAAGTGTGAAATCATAGCCGCCCTGGTGCCCTAGTTAACGCAGCCTCGGGGCTTTGCGGAGAAAGACTCCATCTCTCTGTCTCTCGCTCCCTCTTGCGAGGTCTGTCTTTCTGGAAGTTTCTCTTCTGCTTCTCATCTCTCTCACTCTTCCTCCCTCTTTCTTTCGTATTCTTCCAGTTATCACCTTCTTGGCTCTGACTCGCTTCCTCTCTTTATCTCTTTCCCGCCCTTCTCGCTCTTATGGAACACCTTTAAAGTGGAGAGACCTCGGGTTTCACGTCCCCTTTCAGCCTCTCAAAGTGAAACGGGAGACCGGGCCCAGGGAGACCTGTTTTCGAGCTATCTCTGTGGCCCTGCACACCTGTGTGGGTGTGTTCAAACCCGAGATATCATCAGCTGCAGGTGATCAGGGGGCACTGAGCACGTTGGATGGGAAAGACAAGGTCAAATAATGGGATGGAGTACAGTATGTACTTTGTTTGCATGTGTTGCTCATGCTCCCTAGGTCTGCGCTGCCCTGTGTTTTGCACATTGGGCCTATTTCTAATGGACTGCATGTTGTGTTGAAACAAAAGAGAGAGAGAGAGAGAGAGAGAGAGAGAGACAGGGGACTTTCATTACTAAGAGAAGGGTTCTCCTGGCGGTACATGTATTCATTAAAGAGTAATAGAGATGGCGTGCGAGCACAGAATACTCCTCAAATAGAATCAGACCCCAGTGAATCATGATCCGTATCACCATCCATACTTAAAGACATGCTTAATATATCAGGCCTGTGCTTTAACCTCTGTGTCAACAGTCACCTAAGTAAACAGTTGGATGTTTGGATCAACAACCAATCAGAGGCTGTAATACTGTTACATAACGTGCCAAATGGTTGTTGATTCAAATATGTAGGGCTCCCTTTCTTGGTTTCTAGATAGTTTGTTCCAGATTTATCAAAGGGAATGTACTTAATACGTCAAATCATAACCCCTGTATTAAGAATAAATAATAAGTATTGATAAGTAAATTATCATTCACTATTGACCTTCAACCCAAGAAGGCTGGCTTCACAAATCCGTGTTCCGTCATGTTCCTGTGAGACAGGGAGTGTGGCACGCTTTGGAGTGGCATTGATTTATTGACTCAACAGGCCAGTGGCCAGCCAGGAAGGTTGTTGGCTTAATTGCAGACAGAATTATCACGGCACCATGGCTGGAGGATGGAGGGAAATCAATCAAGCAGCCAAACAAAGCTCTCAAACTTCTGGAGTGGGTATAACACACTCTATAAACAGAAGCAGGGCTGAGTGGATGGTGTGTGTGTGTGATGAGGCCGGAGGCCGGAGGTAGACAGACCTCTCTGGTGTTTAGATGAAGGTATTCATTTCCTCTGCCCGGGCTCCCCAAGGCGGATATTTTATGATTAATGACGGTGTTAAATTCAAGAAAGGGATTTGCTTATCCAAAGTGTTGTGACACTATTCTGTGCGTTAGATTTACAGGACTCGTTTATTTGCTTTTTTGGATGACGACAGTACTTCAAGAGAAGTGGTCATGTAGGTGGCGAGAAAAAGGTAGAGAGAGAGTGTGTGTGTGTGCGTCATACTCTTCACACAAACATCAAAAGTACAGCAGCAAACACATTTGCTGAAGCCCCCCATCACATTATGTCTCTTGGTAAGTAGCGGTAAGTTTGACGTGAAACATGAGTCATTCTGGCAGAGAGCGTTCCATCTCCGTTGTCTTCGCCATGTTCTAAATCATATTTATAGGATCGAGGCTTATTGGCAACTAAATTATATGCGATTTTTGCTGATGAGCGGAAAGGGGAAGGATGTAAAGGGTTTAGTCATGCAGACGCAAGGCAGATCTGTGTCGACCGACGACAGATAATTGTCAGTAATGAATCCCATAATAATCTCATGAGAAAGGAAGGGTAATACGTTGATGATAGCAGGCCCATCTAACTAGATGGAAATGCTGTCGACGTTTTCTGGCAGCAGCATCAGTAGTGGAAGTCACCCCTGACTGCAGAGCTGTCCCTGAGCACGTCAACATCCATGTATCTCACTGGCGTTGTTGACCTTTCAATCTGCATCCGAGCCCAAATGGAAGGCCTGTTACTGCGGCAACACAGAGAGCCCTGAGAGTCTGGTGATGGTAAAAGGCATGCTGGGAAAGCTGGGTCTGGGTGCTGAGTGTTGACATTGGGAGTCTTGACCCAGACCACAGGAAGTGGTCTGGATATTTGTTGTTGCTTGCTTTGTCAAAAGCAAATTTAGTGGCATTTAAAGCTGTTGTGTGGTGCTGGAGTGAGCCGTGCTGTGGTTTTGTCACAAGCCCCTGCATGAACGTCCGACCTCGGGGTGATGCTTCATTGTAATGCCAGTCATGATTTCTGAAACTCTTATTCAAGAACAAAGTAGCAGGCAGGCCTGAAAGCACACATTGTGATGCAAAGCCCAAATACAATTCTTTATTCGGTTCACTTGAAATGCCAGGTGCATACAGTATATCTGCTCAAAGTGCAATAAAAGAAGCCAGCAAAACTCAAAGCGTTGTTGCATGCATAGCAACTACTATCATATAATAAGGCAGGGAGCCCTTCCCCATGTACATCCATTCCGCCAAAGTTAAACCTATTCTCATGTATATGAATAAATGGTGAAATCAATCACGCGAGTGTCTTGACTGAACTGTATATCAAGGCTGCTTGAGGGGTGAGATGAAAACATCTTCATTCATATTCTTGAACAAAAATTCGATTTAGCCATGATTTCATCTGTTCTTATTCATGAGCAGGAGATCTCTAATCGATCATCACATATATCTCAACCAAATCTATACAACATCTCAGAGTATCTCTGGACCATAATCCACCCCAGAAACGGATTGGACACACGTGAAGGGGACAGTCACGAGGCAGCCACACACACACACGTACACATACACAATGTCGATATCAGAAAAGGTGCTGCTTGAAGTTTGTGCGTAGATCCCATGGGTTTTCCCTATAGGTTTGAGACGTCAGACAGACTGAACATGAGTCTCCCCCAGCGGAGTTCAGGGATGCATAGACGGGTGGAGCCAGTTCTCCAGCCTGTCTACAAGGAGCCCCCCAGCTCTGTGTGTTTACACTATGCTATGGAACCCCCCCCCCCCCCCCCCCCCCCCAGACAAGTCAATGATTCACCACAAGATGATTGGATCTCCCAGCGCTAAAGTAAACCATAAGCAGACGGACGGTCTTTAAAGGACACTCTTCCAGTCGAGGTCGCGAGACACCAGATAACGTCATGAAACGTGAGAATGGAATTGAGTCATGGAGGTTTTGTGAGGATGTTGTTGTGGAGGAATGGGATTTTTACAACAGTCCGAAGGATCAGGCTAAGACACACACACGTCCACTACATCCACAAATATACAAATGCACAGATACTCCCCCCCCCCCCAAACACACATACACACAAATACACACATACGTACATCGATACATACACACCCACACATGAACACAGATATAGGACAGGGTCACTATCTCCCAGGCTGTATAGTGGGGTGTGTGGTGAAACCAGAGTAGCCTGCAGGGTGTCTGTGTGCTGGCTGCAGCGGAGCCACTAGGAGGGTGGTGAATGAGTAACACGGCACTAGTCCAGAACAAGGAGCTGGACACCACTAATTGCCAGCTCTTTGTTTGTAGCCTGAATGCCATTCTCCTTCTAATGTACTACATGTTGCGTGTCGGACAAAAAAGGGCTTTGGTGATTACCTCCCATGGACTTTGTTGACGCAAGAGATCAAATACAAAGCCCCCACCCAACCTCTCTTTCTATCGCTTGTTGGTAGGTCTTGAAAAATAAACCTGTTCCCGTGCTTTAGAACATGAGGAAACTGTTGTTTGATCCTTTGACATTTGATCCTTTTGGCAGACATGTTTATCCAAAGCATATAATACTACAGTGCAACAACAATGTCTCCATGACTACAATGCAACAATAACATCTCGATAACAGTATCTAGCTGAAAGATGTATAGATTAAAAAAATAAACAAACATAAAACAAAAATACTACTACCACAGTGCAATAATCACATCTCATCTCCTCAGTTACAGGACCCCAACATCAGTGTCTGGGGCTGTCTATGCCTGTCTTTTGGTTATTTCCTGTCTTTATTGCAGCAGGCTCCAGATCTTTCCCAGCTCAGTTATTGAGCACAATGCCATTCTGGTTCTATTGACTTTAGTCTGTAGAGGCTATTGATCCTGGCAGTAAGACACCCACTGCAGAGCGTCCAGCTGCTAGCAAACTTTTAGACCAAGTGAGGATCAAGCTTGGTCTTCTCCAATGCGAGAAAGAGCTTTAGCTGTGCAGGAGTGGGCAGTGTGGCAGTCACAGGCTTCAGCCTGGACCAAGTCTGAGTGAGCTGGTGGATTTACAGATCTGAAGTCCTGCTCATGATCTGTGTCTGTGTAGAAACTTCCTGTACCAGTTGGATGTTTGGTCTTGGTTAGCAGTTTCAGACCCCAGTTTAAAGAGTCAAAGAGTGAGAGCGGAAAGAATACAGCTCAGTGGTAGAGCTTGACTGCATATCAAGAGGTCATAGATTATAATCCCTCTTTAACACTGCTGTGGATGAAAGCGTCTGGTAAATGATAACATTACTATAAGGAGAATGTCTGGGCTTACAGAGGTGCCTCAGGACGAGAATGCTTCTAAAATGTAATTGCTACTCTTGGCATTGTATTACATTAATACATGTGTTGAAGCTATTACACTGTACAAATGCTTACTCTAAACAAATAATTATCAAAATAATGTGTTCATCAGTCTTTACATACAACAACCATGACGATTTTAACCAATTTGGAACTCAATTTGATTGTTTTGTGACTGCCAATTTGGAACAGTCACAGTTCATAATTTCTTTTCTATATTCTGAAATCAAATTGTATGAAAAAACACAAAGTAACTAGACAGCTGTTGTATGTTTTGGCAATGGTAAATTGTATTTATACTGTGATGCTGCTTGTTCTGTTTATATGATATGAAGTCCAGAATGTCCATGTTCAGAGACACTGGAGTCATGACGGACCTACTCACCCTACCTGCCTGCCGACATGACACATTGTCTACCAGACTCCGCTTTGAGATTCATTGAATGTTGCATGACATGCAGTCCTTGTTTGAGAACCTATTTAAGTGCCTTAGCAGGGGAATGTGCTTCTATGCTTAGCAGAACCATAGTGTGTAAAACAAGGCATTGAAAGACGTAATTCAATGAAGAGCCATTCAATTAGGGGGCATGGGGGAATATTTGAGGAACACGAAAAGCATGAGATTGTTTACAGGCTTCCACTAATGAAAGGTGGCTTTGTAAGAATTGTCTCATGGTGCTTTGTGATATGCTTTGTATTATACTGCAATGCACCAACTGATATTATATAATTGTTTATTGTCTTTAATGTGCCGACATCAATTTGAATATATGACAATTTCATGAATCACTTAATAGTGAATTAACATGATTATGATCTTGATCATGCTTAGGCAACTCACAGTTCTACATGCTTGTGGAAAGACAAACTTCCGGAGCCCAAACTAAGGCTCTCTTCTCCGTAAACAACACACTTCCGATTCAAAGCAAAGACTTGACGGGGGTTAAAAAACAAAATACAATGTGTCAGAGGCTATCCATTTGGTATAATAGCTCTTCCTTGTAGTGGCTAATTACATTGGGGGAAAAACGAGGGCAGGATGATGAATGTTCCCCTCCAGTTCAAAGGCAAAGCAATTTTCCCCATTGTCACGCTGTAGAAAGCTGCAGTGTTGCCGCTTGACGGTATGAAATCAATACCCTCCCAGTTTCAAGTAGACCACTCAGACCTATTCAGAGTCACTGAGGCGTGTGACGGCCCCTGTGGTGAACACCACCACTGATGGAGAACAGTGACAGTGGAGTGGACCGAGCGTGCAAACACACACACACACACACACACTACTTTACACACATACACCACCCTGCATGTCCTCATGGAAACACTGCAGCACGATTACACTGTTGACTCTCCGAGTTTGAGTTATGAGCTTTCCAGAGTGGCTGAGGAGGATATTTAGCTGTGTCTCTCTTGACACTAGCTACTCAGGGAGGGAGGGTGGAGGGGTGGGGGGGTCGGGCGGGGGGGGGGGGGGGGGTTGAGGGGGCGGTTGATGGACGGTCGTAGAGGAGGTCCAACTTTGAAGAATGGGGCCTTTGTAGCCTTGCTGTCACTGTTACCAGAGGAGGCCTTGGCGGTGGTCCGCTAGCAGCCTTACAGAGCATCCTCCAGTCCCATTAGCCATGTCTCTTACTGGGTGGGAGGGGGGGGGGATAATGGACCAGCAATGCGGGGATCTAGCAAGCAGAAAGCACTGATAAACAGCCCTGCTTGCAGCCAGTGACATGTAACCTGCCCCTATCTGTCGTATCTCTCAGGTAGGACAGATAGATGGGGGGGCCCTGACAGAGCAGAGGAGGGCGGGGATGAACGAGGGGGAGGAGGAGGAGGGAAGGGAATGGAGGGCAAGGGGGGGCACAGGAGGATGGAGGGGAGCCAGGCTCCCACCTCCAGAGCAGAGCTCCAGAGGGAAGCATTACTGTACCAGCAGACAGCCTGGCAGAGTTGGGCCCCTGGTCTCTGGGAATATGAATTGGATGACATGGTGGTGGGTGCCTGGTCCAGAATTTCCAGGAGTAGATCATGTTATATTTAGCATCTGAGAAAATGCAGAGGGAGAGCACCGGCCCCGAATGATAAGGCAGCAGAAGAAAGAAGGGAACGATGAACGTTTGGTTCGATGGAGCGGAATGTCTTTACTCATCAGTTAACGAGACGGTAACATACCAAGTGATTCTGGGAAAGGCTCCCGAATGACTCAACGTTTTAGCATCCCTGCCCCGTGCTGATTGGTAGATGAAAGGAGGGCTAATGATATCAATGAGCGCTCCTCAAGCTGTGCTAGATACACAGTAGGAGATGTGATTGCGAGGCGGGAACCATGTCAATATTCATTCTCTCCACTCCACTTACTGGTCAGGTCATGTTTGCCAGACCAATGATATGTGGTGACCAAGCTCTTCACTATCGCTCTCCATCTCTTCTTCCTCTCTTTCTCTCTCCTGAACCTAACCTAATGGACTGGCAGGGGAAACATCAGTTTCCATAGCCAGCGGGCATGAAGATACTATTAAAATATTCTCAGCCACTAAACTTTTATGATGATTATTTATATTTCATCGCTAATAACACTCTACTGAATGTGTTTATGCTGGCTAAGTGGTGGAAGAGGGATTAATCACATGATGCCATTCATGCGTCCTCTCCTGCTAGTTTTCACGGGCAGACGGCACTCAGGGAGGCTGGTTCTAAACCAAATGGGCTTTTAATCCGGCTCTGAGGACAAAACGGGGTTGAACGGTCCACCCAGTGTCACAGTGGCAGGATATTTCAGCGTTCGGTTTTGTGGAGGCTGTGAGTCATCTGTTGTGGCTAGAATGTTTTTTTTTCTTCACAGAAGCGGCTCATGGAAAGGCCTGTCGTAGAAAGGTGAATGCTTGAGAGGCCAGGGGGCAATTATGCTTTGATGAGACCAGATGCCGGGTCTAACTAGCCTCTCTCTTTTTCTCTGACACTGTTACCTACCCCCCCCCCCCCCCTCTCAGTATTATTATTAGCTCTTATAATGTAAACCTCGTCAAGCTAGTTAATATTCTGATGACATTCTGCTATAGCAGAGTAGTTTGCATTTCACAGTACCCTTCACAATATACCAACATCCACAGTGGGTTCCTGTCTGTTCTGAAGTGGATGTCATTATATCTGCAGATCAGAGCTTGTTTCTGACAATATTGTACATCGGGCTCGAGAAAGTGTTCATTGCAATCATTGTAAACATCTCGACACAGAAATTGAAAGCTTTTGTGTTTACTTTAACATCATGTTGTGCTTTAGTGATTTGACTGTGTCTGTTTGATGTCTGATTTCCTGTGGTGATGTTTGAGGGCTGACTATTTATTTTCTGTTTGTCCTCAGCTCTGGTGGTGAGGTTTCTGACCCGACGCTTCATCTGGGAGTATGACCCAACTCTAGGTGAGACATTTAGGCCTCCACACTGACTAGTCACATGACTCGCCGCTAGTTAAGATACAAGACCTCCACACTGCGGGCCTCATTTACTAACAGAATTGCGCCCATTTCAGGCGTGAAATAGCGGGTAAAGACATAACACCGTATTTTCAAAGGCAGCGCACGTGAGTATAAACGCAGATTACCGCTGCTGGGAGGATAGGGAAAAAGGGTGTGTATATTTCTAGCTCCTGTTTGCTGAACTTTTTTTTTTCTTTTCCTCGAATCACCCATGGTGGCTGTAACATGCAGGCAATTTTTCCCATCTTTTAACGGCGCGCTGATTAACACTAATGGGTGCTGATTGCCCGACGAGGATCTGGTTTGATAAATACCACGCAAAATGCGGAAATACACCATCCGCTATTTGCGGTTGGGCAAAGGCGCAAATGTTAGTTAAAAGCTGCATTCGCAATGTTAGTAAATGAGACCCGGCCTACATATAAACATCTTAGCATGATGGCAGCTCGATGCTCCTGTTTCAAATAAATAGCTATCCACCCAACATGGGAGGGGCAGGACAGCTTTCCAGCTTTACCTGACTTTAGATCAATTAATATCCTGTCAAAAGACTGCCTCATAGTTTCGGCTGTCTGTGTCTTGCTAAATCAACCACAAGGCTGATTTGTAATTTCAGAAATTAATGTTATGCATTGATAGAGGAAGCCATTGGCCTTTGCTTTAGGGAAAATCAGATTTTCCACTGTTGACGTTTCTTCAACAGGGAAATATCTTACCTCCATCCTACAGTACCTCCATGAATCCCCCCTCCCTCTCCCTCGCTCCCACCTCCCCTCTCCCTCCCTCCCCCTCCCTCCTTCCCTCCCTCCCCTCTCCCTCCCTCCTTCCCTCCCTCCCTCCCTCCCTCCCTCCCCCCTTCCCTCCCTCCCTTCCCCCCCCCACGCCACCCTTTCCCGTCAGACAGAGACAGGAATGTTATGACTTACCCAAGGAATTTTCACTTTAAGATGGCTTCAAAAGATTTAGAATTTACGTGGACAGACAGTAGCCATGGTGTAATCAGATTTACCTCTGGGGCTTCATCCTGACTGAGGCCAGCCAGCGTTCCAACGGGAAGTTTATGTCCAGGACAAGGTTGTTGTGGCATATTATCCTCTAAGAAAAAAAAGGTGCCTTTGTAACCTCACCAATCCCTGTCCCTGTTGTAATCCCTATCCCTGTTGTAAATAACAGTATGATATTAATGGACTTGCCTGATAGAAATAAATATTTGTGAGTGTTTAACGTTCAATGGGGCGCACCAGCAGTGAAACACTACTTTCAGTGAGCTGCTTTGTTTGGCTTTTAGTGTGGCAAAAGAGGTGGCGATAGCACTGGACATAACACACTGTATGTTGACACCTGAGCCTTGGGTTTGTGGTTTTAATGACTTTTCTTTCAGAGTCTGAAAGAGGTCTGGGTTAGCATGAAAGTCCCATGGCCAGTATAGTATGCAAAGTAGAGCCTGCATGGGGTGCTCTCATCGGAGCAGGTTCAAGCACTTGTTTTGGAAGCAGGAGCGAGTACTGAAGACACTCCCACAACAGGATTTTTCTCCTAACTTTGTACCAGACTTGTGTGAAAGATGAAGCATTGAGCTGTAAGCCACGCAGAGCCAACAACTTTGAGGGAAGATTGAGTTACGACACAGGGAAGATTAATTTCCAAGAACTTCAGAGAAGAGTCTGGAACCAATTTCGTCATGTTTTTGAGAATAGTGCATCTAACCTTCGAAGGCCTCTGCTGGTTCAAGAAGTTAATCAAGTTTTAATACCACAATATGAGCAAGTTCATTTCATCAGGAGCAGCAGATGATACTGTATACATATATGTAAACATATATCCTTCCTACCCCCCTCCTCCCTCGCCCGTCCTCTCCTCCCTTCTCTTCCCTCCCTCCCTCTCTCCCTCCCTCAGTAGATTCCAGGCGTCTGTTTACCTTTGTCAGTTAATTTATTTGTTTTTCATTATTTCAAATCGGTCCACCCCGGAAAATTAACCTGTGACGCCCCCCGACCACTTTCTGTGATTACTGTTACGTAACTCCATTTGGTGAATATTATTATTGTCGTCCTGTACACATCGTTTTCATTTATTGCGCTGCCGAAATTCTCCCCCTGACTTGATAGGGGATGTGATTATGAAGCAAGCATTCAAAATGTGGATACAATTCACCATAGTGACTACCCTTTAGACTTGTAGGTTCAAAACAAGCACACTGACCTTTCACAGGAGTTTTTGGGTTCTCAGATAAGGACAAGTCCAGACGGGTCTCATTGAATCTAGCCCTGGATAACTCATCACATACTGGCTTGAAACAACCTCCCCCCCTAAGTTTCATCTTGTCGTAGAAAGAAGAGAACTATAATTGTACACAATCATTTGTTCTTTTCACAATCATACTCCCAGGTTCTAGACCAGAACTCCACAGTCATGCCTGTTGCCATGACAATGGTCTTTAAATGTTTTGCATTTACAGGTTGAGCCAGCAACTAATACACAGTACTGTATTAGTGTGCTCATGAAATCGCTTAGTCGGGACAAGTTGAAAGTGATCATAGCCCCTGTTCGTGTTCCCATCTTTGTCTACTGTTGTCTCTCATCCACTCAAGAGAACGCCATTCCTTGTCATTCAATAGAAAGCATGTGAGCCCGATAAGATTGTGGACTACCTCAAATACCCATTGACATTGTAAAACTGCATCACCAGATAACACACTGATCTAATCTCATTAAGTGAACCGAATTGCATTTGATGACATCTTCAAAATCACAGATAGAGCACCCAACAAAGAAGCAGGAGTTTGTGGCATTTCGTCATAGCAAAGGAATACGAGAAGCAGCATGGATGCCAGCTGGTTAATGCATGAAGCATTTTAAATGAGCAAGACAACCCAGATACGTTTCCCTGAGAGGCCTCGTTGACGAGTACAAACATCAGCATTTAGGGCGGCTAATGACCAATTGGTTTCCCGTTCTGCAGCAGTGGTCTGGACTGAAGCCTCCTCCTTCTGTCTTCTGCAACAACAGGAACCGTGTCGAGAGGCTGCGAGTGTTTAAGGAATGACTTATTTGCTGCCAGGAAAATGACGGGAGTTTTGGCCTTTCGTCAGATCTTTAGATTGGAAGGTTGGACCAGTTAAATCACCCTCAGGCCTCCTGTCAGTACTCCACCACACAGGGGAAGCTCAGCAGGGAAGGCTGGGGAGGAGAGAGGAGGATAGTGGAGGAGGGAGAGCGAGGCAGGATGGGGGCGCAAGGAGAGTGGAGGGAGAAGAGTGGAGGATGAAGGGTGGGGGGAAGAGGAAGAAGGGCGGGCGGTGTTTGTGGAGGGAGAAGGGAGGAGAGTGGAGGATAAGGGTCGAAGGATGGTGAAGGACAGAGGGTGGATGGTGGTGGAGGGAGGGAGGGTGTTGGGGTGTTGAGGGGGGTGTCGGTGGAGGGAGCAGGGCGTTGTGTGAGTAATAACTGCTGAAACAAGCTGTCCCATAGGCAGACTGTAGTCCTGCTCCTAAGAGGACGGCCTAGTGCCTAAAGGGGGATGTAAATCACCAACCTGGCGCTCGCCAGCGGCTTCCACAGGTCTCATGTGCTCAGCCGAGGACTCTGATTTACACCTCAGGGCGCGCCTGGGCCGAGCCAGGGCTGATACGCACACATCGTCACCATCCTGACGGTGTTAACTTGCCATTCCTCAACAGCCACAAACTAAGCTGGAGAAACATAGCAGTAGAACACCCCCAGCATGTCTCTGAGAAGAAAACAAATGTACCACATCCATAGGTTCGGCAGGCTTTAAAAAGCTTGGCTCCACAGTGGAGCCAGCCCAGTGCAGTGAAATATTCATTTGCTGGGGGATCCTTTTTTACTGGGATTCTTGTGTGGTGTTTACACAGATGGGCTTTGTACGAGGAGCAATTCGGGTAAATGACCCTTTAAAGGTGAAACAAAGAAAAGGTCACCACCAGACCTCACACCTGCGTGCCTTGACCAGGTGTCAGACACTCTCTCATCCCATTGGTCAAAACGCCTGGAGGTAAAGTGGAGGTCAGCGGGACCGAGCGGGGGTCATCGGTCACTATAGCAACCAGCTCTATCTGGTGACCAGGTTTTGTTTTTGCTTTCAGAGTCAACATATCGCCATCAAGCCAACGTCGACGATGAGGTGGTGGCCATGGAGATCCTGGACACGGCTGGGCAGGTAGGCACAGACACATCCAGGGGGTGTACTGCATTATACTTATCTTAGACCGTAACAATCCTCGACAGTGAATCGAAGAGAACATCATCAACATTGCTGTATTAGCAGTATAACCGTGGCCTTTCTCCCAGCTGTTTCTCTCTTTGCTAATCACGCAAACGTCTCTAAACACTCTCCGTCAGACTGGCTTGTGAGCAGCTCCCGGCTCAGAGATGAACGTGCCTTCACTGCTGTGTGTAGGTGGACACTGATTTCCCCTGTGACACAGGCAGTCTGTGGTCTATTTGAGGTGGTCGGTAAGGTGAGGGCTGGAGTGCAAACATGTGGGCCAGTGCAGGAACAGGTCTGTCTTTCTTTCTCTCTCTGTCTCTCTCTCTCTCCCCCGCTGTCTCTGCTCTCAGAGCTATTAAGAGGTGGGAGTAGACATAAAGACAGATGGGATTGAGGATGACGATTAAAGACATCTTGGATCTTGGACTCTGAGGCGTCTTTGTACCTCGTAAATCCCAAAGTTCAGAAGTCAGCCAGGTACAGAGGCGACTGCAGTCTTTGTTCCACTGCAGGAATGTGGCCTCACTGTAGTTTTTATATGGTCTTTTAAAGCAAATCATGTGAGATCAGAATCTCAGTGCTCCCTGCAGTGAGGTTGAGACTCAGGGGATTTGCCACACGGCCAGTAAGCTGTGCTGCAACAGGACAGATAGTTCTAGATTGATACAATATGAAAAGCAGTTGCTTCAGTTTGCACACGGTGCCGAATATAGTGCTCCAAATGTGTGTTTAGCAGGGTTAGGGTTAGGGTATTTTAGTGAAGCACGGGAGGTGCAATCACAGTCTTTAGATCACTCTCTCCCTGAGGTCTGTCAATAACGTGACGTTTTCTTTAAAAAGAAAAATACAAAAACAAACACACACTAGAATCCTCCATGACATTTTCTCAGAAAACAAAGGCTGAAACTCTCGCTCTAAGCCTCCATGGTTCTCTCAGGGGAGTTCAGTGCTTGCCTACGTGTCCCCACGGAGTTCAACCGCGCCGCATGCTAAATGTCTCCGTCGCTAATCCTGTCTCGCCCTCAGGAGGACACCCAGCAGAAGGAAGGCCACATGCGCTGGGGCGACGGCTTCGTCATCGTCTACGACATCACGGACCGCGGCAGCTTCGAGGACGTGGTGCCCTTGCGGAGCCTCCTGGAGGACGTGAAGAGGCCTAAGAACGTCCCGCTGGTCCTGGTGGGCAACAAGGCCGACTTGGACCACGCCAGGCAGGTGGGCACGGAGGAGGGCGAGCGGCTGGCCGCCGAGATGGCGTGCGCCTTCTACGAGTGCTCGGCGTGCGCTGACGAGGGCGGGGCGGTGGCGGAGGCCTTCCACGAGCTGTGCCGCGAGGTGCGGCGCAGGAAGGCTGTCCAGGGGAAGGCCAGGAGACGCAGCTCCACCACGCACGTCAAGCAGGCCATCAACAAGATGCTGACCAAGATCAGCAGCTAGAGGGCGCCCCTGCGCACATCTCACCGTCACAGACGGTAGAAGAAATGAGGAGGTGTGAATATGACTTTTATTTTATTTTTTGGGGGGGGGGGGTGCAAAATCAAAGGGGGGCAATGTTTTTTTGTTCCCACCGCGCCGATGACCCGTGGCTTTAAGGAACGTTGTTTTGTTGGTTGATGCGTGACCATGTTGCTATGCTGAGGTCACAGGTCACAGGCAGTGGAACATCTGCATTAGATGGGGAACAGGTCTCTGGGGGATGGGATCGCTTCAGGCAGTCTGGACCATGGGACTTCTTCTATGCTGCACCAGTGGTTCTGAGCCCTCTAAACAATGCTGGGAAATTCTACAAAAATGGCTGTCAACACAATGTGAATACTCCAATTTTGTAACCTATAGCTTCACCATCTTGAACGACATAAAAGAGAATGCCAAGTAAAGTTAAACAAAAAAAAATATACCGGGCTGCATAAAATATACAGCATGCCAAGAACTCCACCTTTGTTTATCATAAATGATGGACAAATGATTAGTAGTTTCCTCTGCCTAGTTTGTTTGTAGGAGAATGTTTTGACATGCTGTGTGGGCCCGGTGCATGTGTGTTTCTTCTCAGAGCAGTGTTGAACGATCCAGTGAAACACCAACAGCGTTATCTTTCCCTCCGATCACTGAGCCCTACGCTGAGGCTCTCTGGCCTTCGCTTCTTGTTGACCTTCTAGAGTTTCATTAAGCTCTTATACACACACACACACACAGACAGACATCCCACCAAACACACACACACACACATACACACATGAACACACCCCACCACGCAAACACACACACACATACCACCGCATGCACACACCACCAAACACAAACACACACACCAACACACACACACTCCACAAACATACGCTCATGATGATGAAATCCATCATGCTATGTTAACATCAAACGAGTCTCCCCCAACCTCCAACCCCCATACCAAACCATGCCTCCCTTATGCTGGTTCAGAAGATGGCTGCAGATGCTATCTCCTGCTTTTCAAAGAAGAACAAGATCATGGTGGAAAGGGGCCTATGTAAAATTATATATATAAATATATATATAAACATAATATATATATTTATATATGCATACAATATATATGTGTATGTATATATGTCCGGTAATCCGGTTCTCTTAGATTAGAGGGAATGTGATTTATTCAGTCACATTCCAGGGACCTCCCTCGATGGGTGTCATTGTACCTTTAAATGTAAACTATGTATGATATTGCCTTAATCAGTGTCGACTTTGAAATAAGACATTTTAACGATATACAACTGTAATAGTGTTTTAACTAGACACTCTGTTTCTTGGTTGTTTTGAAATGTACCTGATATGTTTCTGACTTTCCCTGTGTGGGAATCTCCCCACCTTTAGTGTGCAACTGTTCTTAAAACAACATTAAACACCCTCTGTCTATAAGTCTGGAAATTGCTTTGTGTCTTTATTGATCCTCGTGCTTTGTTGGTTTGTAATGACACAAATGTCATTTCTTGGTGTTTGGGGAGTATGTTAAATACCTAAGGTGCTCATATGAGGGGTCCTACTTAGAGACCGAAATGTCACATTTGCATACAGCTTGTTAATCACCATCAGTGATACTGTCCTACATAACTCAATGAATTACTGTAACAAGCTCATGAGAGAGATCAATGTCTAAAAAAACAAAGGAATCCAATCTAAACACACAGAGGCAGAAGGCAGCCTAGTTGGGTGGTGTCCTCCACAGACTCAAGGAAGGCTGTCATTTTAAGAGGATCTCCCTGAAATAACTGACATGTAGCCTTCCCAGGGCTGCACCTTCCTATAGACGACCCCCCCCTTGCTGGGTCCCAGGGAAAGAAAGATGTCCGTCGCATTACAGGATGGATATAGAATTCAACCAACAGAAACTCTAGAGCTTTATAGTCTTGTAAGAAGGAATGTATGTACAAGTGTATTCCTGGACACTGTGAGAAAAACAGCCAGTCCCTTTACACTACAGCAGATTGGGTCTCTAAACTAGCTTACTTGACCCCCTTGATACATGAAGTCTGTAGGAAGACCATAATAGGCCTGTCCGATTTCTCCTCACACCCTGAACGATGCTGTTTACTCAGTGAGGTCTTGTTTGAACGCTCGCGTGTACGTGCTGAAGGACATGTGACATGTTTTGTAACCCTCAGTGGTGGTAGCTGGACCTCGGAGGACATGACGGTGCGGGTGGGGCAGGCAGACCCCCTGCTGTTCTGGAGCCTATCACCCTCCAGTGGCATCACATCCTGCTGTTATCATCCTCTCCTGCTGGGCCTGCGAGGCAGGGGGTGAACGTATCTATTTGTATTCAAACTAAAGGGGGAAGAATATATTTTCCCTCCCTTCCTTCCTGTCTGTCTCCCTCCCTCCCTTCCTGTCTGTCTCCCTCCCTGTCTGTCTGTCTGTCTGTCTGTCTCCCTCCCTCCCTCCCTCCCTCCCTCCCTCCCTCCCTCCCTCCCTCCCTGTCTGTCTGTCTGTCTCACTCCCTCCCTCCCTGTCTGTCTGTCTGTCTCCCTCCCTCCCTCCCTGTCTGTCTGTCTCCCTCCCTCCCTGTCTGTCTGTCTCCCTCCCTCCCTCCCTGTCTCCCTCCCTGTCTCCCTCCCTGTCTCCCTCCCTCCCTGTCTGTCTGTCTGTCTGTCTGTCTCCCTCCCTCCCTGTCTGTCTGTCTGTCTGTCTGTCTCACTCCCTCCCTGTCTGTCTGTCTGTCTCCCTCCCTCCCTGTCTGTCTGTCTGTCTGTCTGTCTGTCTGTCTGTCTCACACACATGGTACAGAAAGAGAGCTAACAGATTGCCGTGAACCAAATCCTAAAGTATGTGTTCTTGTAGCGGCTACCTGTCCTTGAAGTCATTCTAACCACTCTGCATACTCTAATGACACACATCCAAACACAGGGCAAACTACTGTCAAGGGTTGCAGAGCTCTTTGATTAAGTATTGTAGTGGCAAAGTGCTATGACAGTATCTATCTGGTATGGACAGCATTATTACTCTTGTAACTGCTGTAATTTTACAAGACATTTTATTCAATTAGGAGACTTGTTTTTTAGGTACAGAAGAAAGTCAAGGATCAGAAGTGTAAAGGTCTGATAGAGATTCAGGTGGTATTGTATGGCATGCTTATTATGGTGATACCAAGTGACCTCATTGGCAAATGTCTAAGAAAGGTTTGGTAATCTATCCCAGTCTGAAGCCCCATACATATTTTTCAGTTAGCCAATCAAGGGAAAGGCAGCTCTATGGTGAACTTAAAGTGGCAGTGTTGAATTTGGACAACGGGCTCAGACCCAGATGACTCGTGCGCTGGTGAGCTGGAACGCAGACAGACAAACACATAAAAGAACTGCAAACCCCCCCAGAAACAAAAGGATTATTTGGATAATAGATAAGACAAATCTCTTAAGCATGAAAGGCATAGCAGGAAATTCCCTCTGATTGCTTGTGTGTGTTGGTGAGCGTATGCACGCGTGTGTGTGTCCACGTGTGTCTCCAACAAAATTCAGGGTCTTAAGACCCTTGTGATGAAACGCTCCGTTGTGGACCAAGAAAAAAGGAGAAGAAAGAAAGGAGAGAAGGAAGGGATAAAAGTTGTGATGCATGGAGGAAATGAAAGCAGGAGAGAGGGCTCACGTTCCAGCAATAACAGCCAGCCAGGAGGAGCTGTCAGACTAGTGGTCTCATCTCCCTCAAGTAAGATAAGTGTCCAGGCTTCTTATTTAACAACAACCTCTAAAACACTCTAAGGTTAATGTGAAGTCTGTGGTGTTACCGTGTGGGGTTGCCTGGACTGAAGAAGACAAAGAAGAGAAAACATCCTCTTAAAATGTATCTGGGTGAAGAAGGTGGTGTGTGTCCACAAAAAAGATGAAGATGCTGCAATTATATACTTCAAGATCAACTTGACTACATTTCTGTTGTTGAGAATTCCTACTAAATCAGGTTAAAGAAGACATTATACAGCTAACATGCTACAAAACAGAACAATACGTTCACTGTACTGTATATCATGCAGGGGACATCTCTCAGCCCTGAGGCATGACACACAGCATGTCCATGAGGGCTACCTTGAAGAACATGTACAGCCCTGTGTGACAGACTGATGCGTCTTTGACACCGTTCAAACACTGTTGTATGATGCTGTCTTAGCAGCTGGGTTCTCTGACCAGCAGAACTGAGTTTCCACATTCCAGCATTTTTACTGAATAAATACACAGAGAACACCAATGAGAGATCCGCAGCCATAAGAAAACCAACCATGGAGTAATTGAGATGTATGGCCTCTCCTGCTAAACTGTGCTCCTCTCCCCCCCCCCCCCCCCCTCTCTCTCTCTCTCTCTCTCTCTCTCTCACTCTCTCTTTCTCTCTCTCTCTCTCTCTCACTCTCTCTCTCTCTCACTTTCTCTCTCTCTCTCTCTCTCTCTCTCTCTCTCTCTCTCTCTCTCTCTCTCTCTCTCTCTCTCTCTCTCTCTCTCCTTCTCTAGTTCTCTCTCTTTATCTCTCTCCCTCTCGCTCTCTTTATCCCTCTCTTTGCGGTCTGTGCCGTGAAGCATTGCAGTTACCATGACGACCAAGGCTTTTCCCTTGTTTTAAGAATTTATCTTTTTTAATTTAGTTCTCCCTCTCTATGGTGACCAAGACACAATAGAGTGGTCTGAGGTAAAGAGACCATTTTGTAACACACATACACTAATACACACAAACACCAACACCCATCCACCCACAATGACACAAACATGAACGCTAACACTCCATGGCTCAGTGGGAGGACTTTATCAAATGAATGAAGATTGTGATGACGCATGATCAGACCTTGAGTGGTAAGAGAAGGTACTGTGAGTAGAAGGACGAGAACTGAGTTAAATATAGGTAGTACACAAATGATTTCCATTGATGCCATACTGGAGGTGGGCACTGGCATTACCAACTGCACCAAGGAAAGGTTTGCAATTGTCCTGCTACTGAATCAGAAACAACTTACGCCTTTGTGAGACCTAAGGCGTTGTTTGAACACACACTGGAGCCCCGTCTTGTATTGTTTCTTATATATATTAAAGAAACTTGGGTTCATCAAAGATTCATTAACTAAGTCGCAACTAACTCGGTCAACATGTGCCTCCAGTTTGGTGTGTGTCAAACACACCAAACTGGCCTGCAGATCACAGGCGTACAGATCAGAGGATTTAATTTTGAAAAGCTAGTAGTTGCTGCCCTCTGGTGTTCGGACCCACAAGGTACACGGATCCTGTTTACAGTCTATGCTGCAAACTGAAACCAAAACTAAAGTAGACTAACGCGTACGCCCTGGCCTGTTGGTATCTCCTACAAAAGGACAGAAGACAAAATGGGTAAATATGTGGATTTTGATTAAATTCGTTAATAGTTCTTAAACGATTTGAACACTAGCCTCTATAGAATTCCACCCTCATCCTAATTCTAACTCCTTACTAACCGAGAGTGAGTTCATGCAGGGAAATGAGGCGTGACGTTAACGTTCGGTTTTCTGTAGACTTATTTTTTCAAAAGAATAAGTCAAGTTTGAAAATAAGTCAAGTGTGATCACGGCCTAACATGGTTTTGATAGTGCTAGCTAAATGTCCTAAATAGGAAATTAGGAATTACATGTGTAGCTAAGAATTTCTAATGCGACGTGGACAAAATGCAGGTTAACCGAGGCATGGTAGGCTATAATAAAACCTAGGCCTATGTTTATTTTCTAAAAGTTAGGCTAGCTAGGCTAATAATAGCCTTCGTTTTGTTAGGAAGACTAGTGTCAAATTTGATTCCATTGACAAAACACACACATTCATTTTAATGAATAGAAAAAAAATGAAAAAAATGAAACTGAAAATATGCATTAAAATAATGTTGAATGCAGAAAGAACACTAACAGTTCGCTTGTTCCATATTCCAGATGTAAGGATTATCCTGGTTGGATCTAAAGGATCTGGTAAAAGGTCTTCACAAAGGACCATCCTGGGCCTTAAACAACCTCAATCCAAACTCCAGAAGGCTGAAGGTGAGGTATCAGGGAGGACAGTCACTATAGTAGATACTCCTGGTTGGTATAATAACCTATCCTTGAAAAGGACTCCTGTACTGGTGAAAAAGCAGATTGAGTACAGTGTGCTGCTGTGTCTCCCTGGACCCCACGCCTTTTTCCTGGTTGTAAATGTTGAGATCCCGTTCAGAGAGGGAATTAGAAAATCTATGGAGGATCACATGGAACTACTGGATGAGAGAGTCTGGCATCACTCAGTGATACTGTTCACCCATGGAGACTGGCTGGGAGACAACACTATAGAGGAGCATATTGAGAGTGAAGGAAAGGCCCTCCAGTGGCTTGTTGAGAAGTGTGAAAACAGGTATCATGTTTTGAACAATATCAACACAGGAGACAGATCGCAGGTCACAGAGCTGCTGGATACGATTAAGAAGATGGTGGCAAGAAAAAATGTGGAGTCATTTTACAGAGTGAAAGTGGAAGATCTGAAGGACAGTGAGGATGAGATGGTGGAGGAGGACTGGGCATTCTACAGAGAGATGACACAGGGAAGGACAACCAGGAAAACTAACAGTTTTCCATTTGTACCTCCAAGTTGTAAGTAGAAAAGTTTGTTTTTTAACATTGGTATTATTGCCACAATGTTTTTTCGTGAGATGTTTTGTTGAATATATATAAAGTGAGATTGTTGAGTATGTTAAAAAAAACAAAAAAAACAAAAAAAACATTTAGTTGTTGATTTAAATCAGATACATTATGTAAATAGTTATTACATATAATTGAGTGTTATGCATGTCTTTATTCCACAGTGGAAAGGGAGAAAATATCTGAAGTCAGCTCTCGGTGCACCTCGGATTTCAGCTTGTTCAAGTCAGCCTCAAGAAGAACACTGAGCTCTGGATACAGATCACAGAAGTCCACATCAGAATCTGTCTTCAGTTCTGATTATGGATCATGCAGTTACAATCTCAGATCAATGTGTAGATCTTAACTGCGTTTCCCGATAACGATGGATTGTATGTTAAGAGGGTTCTCTACGAGCAAAAGAACGATCCATCGTTATTTCTTACGTGCGTTTCCCCTCGTACGTTTTATGTTGTAGGAGGTTGAAAATTGTTCACATGATTTGCACATAGCCTAGTAGGTGTCATTCATTTAATCAGCTTGATGCATTTATGAAATGCTTAAGTAGGCGAATTCGCATACCATTTGATTAAAGGCATGTGTAGTCTAGTAGTTCATTGAAAATATATCCCAGTTTCAGTTTAACTTCTCATCTCTTAACACAAGTTTTTATAATGTAGGCCTACTCTAAGGCTTTTTACTATGTTATTTATTGAAACATGTATACTGGTATAAATAAAAACTCAGCACTATGTAAAAAGTTGTTTGCTTTATTAACATAAATGTTGACATCAAAAGAACAAAAATACATGAATTACAGAAACACGCACATGATGCATCACACTTCATACATACACAGATCAGCCAGACAGTAATACTACACAAGAACTTACATCGGAGGCACACCAGGGTCATAAATTCATGCCACACTTACACTTTTACACTACAGAGCATACAATAATATCTGCCATCCAGCAGGAAGGTACCATGTAGACAGTCTGGGTGGTTAACTGAACACATCAGTTAAACATTTACGCATTAAGTCTGCTGTCAACCTGTCGACATAATTAAGGTGAGGTTATGCTACAGAATATTTATGTGTGTAGTCAGGCTTATTGAAATATGTACTTGTTTTTTCTTTTGTTTGTAGAAGACAGCTTCACAGTACATCTTTCAAGGTGTATTGCCCTTCACTATTCATTGTAACGACATGCAGATGTTTTATGAACCTTGAGTCGACTTTGAATTCTCAGCAGTTCATCACTTAATAACAGTTGAAATGTGTAGTAAAATCTAATGGCTAACAGGAAACGTAACATTAAATATAACATGATTCATGATTATTGCACTTTTTTACCTCAATGTTGAGAAATGCTGAAAGACAATCTAAAGATTTGTTGTTGCTTGCCAGTTTAAGGACAGCAAAACTTTACTCGGATTCGTCTTGTCTGATCAGTGCCACTGGGAACACTGAAAAGTCTGCTGGACTTTTGGTAGTTACTGGATGACCTTCCCACCATTTTGAATCAGCGTTTTCTGTGGCTCTACATTGTGAGTAAAAAAAAAAAGACAACAGACACTTGGATTCATCAATTGATGAATAACAGTAATAACAGAGTAATACAAGCAGAAGTGATGTGAGGAATAATTAACCAGAGTAAACATGAACCCATTTACGTCACAGCCTCATAGGGCATCACTGCTCCAGAACGACATCATATTCCCAGTACGTCATGGCTTTTTATGGCTTTTCATACTGAAGTATTTATTACTTAAAGTGGTTGACAAATCTCATCAAGAATAAAACAAAATAGATAATTATTTAAATGGTCTTAAGTCTAACAGGCAATTTGGTCCTTTGTGACACAGTGTCCAAGGCAAAAGAAATGACATCTAGAACTGTAAAATAAAAATCATCCAGCATAATGTAAACATTTAGAATTCCTTAATGGGGTTGTTGAGTGCAACAAAAACAATCCACGATGTATAAATTGTACCTCCTTAAAAGTAATACTATTATTGAAGCTAGCCAGAGAGCATAGTGCAACTTCAAGTACAATTTCTGAAGACAAAGAAGGTGGTTATTAAGATAATTAAATAACTATGTTTATACTCACAAAATTTCAAATATAAATTCTAAAATAAAGTATTCTGTACGTCAAAGCAATGCACCAAAAAATGGACACAGTCATTATAATCAATCTGCCATTTTCCAGAAGAGATTGACATGGAAAACTGATTGCAATGAGGTAAAACCATGACATTCATATTCAATTCCAAACAGATTAGGATACATAAACATATTTACGTTGAATTCATTGTCATGCACTTATCACTGTTGTACAATAGGACATTTCAATAGATTAGGAAAGCCCCAATTCTATCGTATTCATGGTAGGAGAGTTTACAGTAAGATAATGTAATGATGTTTCACAGATACCTGCCTTCCAGGAGTCATCTTTGACTTCAGATATCTCTTCTAGCTCCCAGCGCTTTAACAGAACCTGCTTGATACTGTTCTACTTGCCTTTATTACATATGGAGGACTTTTCCCTGTTACAATCATTATCCGATAAAAACACATTCTTTACCTTTTACATGGAATATGGGTTTCCACAACTATGTTATAACACTGGCTTACGAACAGATGTTGGATAATTGTACGTAGTGCTATTTACAAAGATAGGTCATGTAGTAACTACTAATGGCTTCAGGGGAAAGATTTTCCTGTAATGGAAGACAAGTTCTTACAGTATCTGCGGCTCCTTAGATTGCATGTGTACAGGTACTGTGGCGGACCTAACAAAATGGGTTTCTGGTTTTATCAAAAATACTTTGGTAATCATAGGCCCAGGTGAATTACAATAACTACTTGCCAGCCAACTAGATATGGCAATTGTTCTATTTTTGATATGTTGCCATCAATAGGATAGACATCGCTATTGAACCTATCAACATAATTAGTTATAATTTCTAAATACTGTGATATCGCCTAAAACAGAAAGCCATGAAAGTCAAACTACATGAGGAAAACACGTGTGCCCTTTAAAATATAAAAAAAATGCTAATCTTACTAAACATTTCTAGGGCACTTTTTTGACAACAGGACAGATGCAAAACAATTACACCATGCCCTGCACAAAACTCCAGACTAATTTAATTGTCGGAACCTTTCCAACTGACATTTTTTCAATAAATATGCAACAGGGTGGAAAACAGGAAGTAGGAAACAGGAAGTGGAAGGTGCTTCCTGTTTGGAGTGAGACCTGTGATGACAGACTGGGCCTCCCTCCTGGAGCCATGGCTGCTGGTGGAAGAGTCTTGAAGAAGGTGTTAGTCGGAGAAGAGGCTAGCGAAGGACTGGCGTAGGCTGCGGATGGTCTCTGCCTTGGCCTCATCATCTGTGGGGTTCCCCTTCACTGTGTCTGTGATGTTAAAGGTGTTGGTCAACGACTGGGATTTACTGGAAGAAGAATTATGGGAAAAACAAAACATATATTTTGTTTGTTTCTTATTGTGTCCACATCAGTGTCCCAGCTCACCTGCACATTTTGTACTCACAGCCACAGATATTGCCATTTTCTACCCAACAGAAAACAAACCCAAATTACCTGATCAATTTCTCATACTGTTATTAACACTTGTTCTATTCAAGAAAGACAGCAAATGAGTTGGATGTCCTTCTATAGACTGTGTCTGCACAGTGATCATACAGGCAGTGCTTCCAGCCTGTTGTAGGCTAATGCTGCTTGCTACATCATTGTGCTGTATACTGCTGAGTATTAACCACATAAACCACATTTAACCACATTTAATCATTTAGCAGACGCTCTTATCCAGAGCGACTTACAGTACAGGGACATTCTCCCGAGGCAAGTAGGGTGAAGTGCCTTGCCCAAGGGCACAACGTCATTTGGCAGGGCCAGGAATCAAACTGGATTCCTTCTGATTAATAGCCCGATTCCCTAACCGTTCATCCATCTGACTCCTCCTCTATTAGTACTAGCACTAATGCTAGTACTAATATAGACACAGTCTGCCTGTTAAACAGGAGTACTAGTACTAGTACTAGTCTGTGTTTCTCCTGCTAGGAGGTGCAATGTCTGCGGAGACAGTCAGTCATGACTCATCCTAAAACTGTTTAACATGTAAACACACCAAACTGGTTTTCCACCCCTTGTTGTTCACAGATACATCTGCATTTCACAGGCACACAGACACATACTGTACATGCGGTATATCTATCTAGCCTATTTATAGATCATGCAATACAGGACGGGAAGACACAAATAAAAGGTTTAACAAAATATAAGAAAAAAAGGAATAGAAAGAAGTGATGAGCCCCACCCTGCGTACCAGGTTAACTTACTTCAGCTGAGGAGGCTGCTTCTGGGCCCCGGGGCCAGAGGTGGCAGGGATGGGGCCAGGCTGGAAGGCCTGGCTGGGGGAGGTGCTGGCAGAGCGGGCTCTTTGAGGGGAACCTTGGGCTGACTGGGATGGAGAGGCTGAGGCGGAGCGGTTTCCCCCTGAACACCAAACACACACATTGTATAGACACACACATCATATACAGACACACACACGTGTAGACACACACATTGTGTACAAAGACATCCACATATGCAAAGACGCACGTGCACACACACACACACAGTCAAACACATACGCACACACAAGCACACACACATGCATGTTCAGGGAAGTAGTGCTGCTGACGAGCTGCTGGGTTAGAGGATGTGTGGAGAGAGGCCGGCCTACCTTGGGCTCTTCTTGGCTGAGAGCTCTGAGGCTGTGTCTGAGAGATGATATCAGAAACATCATGTTCAAACTGCATACAAGCTACTCCTACCAAAGTTCGATATGCACGGTGTATGTATTGATACAGTGTATATTTAGCATTCCTTTTAGATAAAGTTACAATTATCTATATGAAGGCTTAATCAAAGTCTGTCGTAAAGCAAGAGTTGGCTGGTTGTAAATGAGCTCAATTGCTATGCTTTCGAGTCCAAATCCAAAACGTTGCTGGCCTATGTCTATAAGCAAACAAGTTCTGCTGATGTTGTGCAGTACCTTACCTTGACAGCAGAAGGCAGTGGCGTGGTGATTCCCAAGAGGACACTTGCCATCTTGTTCATCACCAGCTCTGTGATAAGCTGCTTGTCCTCCTCCACATGTTCACCAATCAGAGGCATGGAACTGTCCATCACCTGACGACAAGCACCAATCAGAGGCTCAAAATCCCACAATTCTATAACCAAGGAATGGGGAGATGCATTTTGTTTTATTTGAAAACATATGTATGATTCATAAACTTCTCAAATTCCTTATTACAGAAAACTAAAATGTGCACAGTAGCAGAACTGTCACTAGATGGCAGTCTTAGACAAACACAGCCTTGGGTGTACTTCAGATTCTTTGAGACAAACAGTATTTCATCCGTCAGTGGAAATGTGGGATTTGAAGGTTTCGGGATCTTGACTTTTAGATCCCACCATTTACTCACAATTCAAGTAGAATGAGAATGTGACCATTTGTGTTAAAGTCCAAATACGAGATAAGAATAATGGTGACCGGATAACTCTAGAGCATTCCGGGTGAGATCATAATGCTTGTGAATAATAGATGAAGCAGATTATCTTCTTCATTCATTCAAGGAGGATAGTCACGCATGGCCGAACATGACGCGCACATCTTACTGCTTGCTCTGCATGAGTCCCCTCATGTGTGATCCCCCTCAGCGATAACCAATCCCATAGAAAGGAAGATCTTAACACACACACACACACACACAAACTCTCCCTCCCATTCTGCTCACACACGTGCCATCTCAAACCCAAACACCGCGCAACGTGCCTCTCCCCCACACCGCCAGCGCCTCCTTCTCTCAAGAGGAAGAGGACCGCCACCAAAACAAACAGGGTGGAAGGAGCTGTCCTCCGCAGGCAGTTGCACACAGGCCATGCCTGCTGGGTAGCCAATCTGCTGAGCGGGACCAGGCCACAGCGTGGCACGCATCCCGGCCACAGGGTGTAAACATCCCCCCTGCCTCAGCCTGCTGTGCATGTGCTGCTGCATGCCCCGGTACAGGGGCTGAGGCAGGGGGGAGAGGAGGGGGAGTGGGAGGGTGGGGAGGGAGGGAGGTGGAGAAGAAAGGTGGGGGTGGGGGAAAGGAGGAAGGGAGGGAGGGAGAGAGGAGGCAGGGAGAGAGGAGGGAGATGGCGGGAGGGAGAGAGGAAGTGGAGAGGGAGAGGAGGGCAAAGGGGAGGGAGGAAGGTGGGGGAGAGAGGGGGGGGGGGGCAGAAAGAGATGAAGGCAGAGAGGGGAGGAGACAGAAGCAAGGGTCAGGCTCTGGGAGCCTGGGTGAGGGTGAGGTGAGGCTGGCTAGTGATGGGTGAGGTTGGCTAGTGATGGGTGAGGCAGGGGAAAGCCCTTCTGTCTGGACTCTCGTATCCCCGGGGGGGGTTGAGTTACTGAGCTCTCCTGTTCCCAGGGCTGGGAGCATGGGCGGGGCCATGCGGCGGTGTGTGTCGGCGTGAGTCATAACCACAGGGGACGGAGCACAGCCCAGGGGAGTGTCTGCCTGGCCGCCCTCAGTCTCACTTCAAACAACCCTGCGGTAGCCGCTGAGACACGGGTCCACCCAGCGGGTCTAGAAGGGATCCATCTACAGCCAGACACCCGCCAGGCCTCGCCTCGCCACCATGCCCCCACGGGATGAGAACACGGAGGTGTTGTTGTGTCATTTTATTGGGCTGCGCTGTGTTCTGTTCCCCTGCGTACATCTGGGTGTTTTTCCCTGGGAAAGAAGGGGAAGGCTCTGGTTCAGGGGGAGGTTGGGGGCTGTTATGTGCTAGATGGCGTACAGTCTGTACTGAGATGAACAGTACAGGAATTACAACATGAGCAACATCTAAACTTGGCTTGGAAGAGGGGGGATTTATTTCTGTTTTAGTGCATGAGGGGATTTCTTCCAAGAGTGTGACCCGAAACAGAACATTCTCTCCTTGGTCTCCCTGGTTTGAAAGATCACTGCTGTTGTGCACTTACGGCAGATCTAGTTTAAGAGCATGGATGCATGCTGTTTTAAATCCAAACCTTAGAACATATGTTGTCTTAATTGAATGTGATTCTCATGACTCATTTAACATACAACACTGTCATTCTCCATCCTGCAGTGTAATCTGAGTGGAAAAGATAATCGGAAGAATAATCTGTGATATCCCACTCCAAGCCAACATAAAGATACACTGTATGTTTTGATCAGCTGATATGAACTGGGAATGTCCTGTAAACGGTGAGATACTTTGGTTCTCACTAGAGAGGAGGTGTCATGGGGAATATCTGGACTGCTACACAAACAGGTTCCCACTGAGAGGGACCTGCAACAAGCTAATGTCTCCGTCGATGCTAATTAAATTCCATCTGGAGGGGTGTGTGTGTGCGTGAGAGAGTGCGTGTGTGAGTGAGAGGAAGAGAGATCGAATGGGGGGGAGAGAGAGAAAAAGAAGGGTGCAAAAATAAAGAGAGATAGAGGACAGAGACTGAGAGAAGCGAGTCATGTAATGACGTAACATTGCTAAGTGACTGTGTCACTGGGGTCACTATCTCTGAGTCTGGGGCTGGCCTATGATAATGCAATATGTCACCCTCAGCTTTCTGGGAAGATGGAGAAGATTTCCTGAGGATTGTTAACCCAGAAGACCTCCGTCTCACGCATGCACACACCCACAGTAAAGCCATCAGTCTAAATATGGACATCGTAGAGCTATGACAACTTGCTGTTTGAGTGACTGTGGTAGACAAACAATTGGAGGTTGCCATGACAAAGCCCACACAGACCACGGAGGAGCTCCACTGAGCCCACAGGAAACACGCCGAGTAATCGCAAAGCCAATTGTGAATTGTTATCAGGTCTAAAAGGAGACTTGTCATTGAAAGCTCAACTCGAGTGGTTCTCATTCTTCTTCGCTTTTTTCTTCTCCTTCCTTCCTTTCGTCCTTTTCTCCTCCCTTCCTCATCCTACCACCTCTCCCTGTGCCCTGCGCTGAGAGAGACAGAAACCAGACTTGTTTAGGGGAAGTCAGAGGGTCAGAGACAGAAAGAGAGAAAGAGAGAGAGAGAGAGATAGAGGTTTGGTGGGGAGGTAGACAGGGAGTGTGAGAGAAAGAGACATAGATAGAGAGAAAGAGAGAGAACAAGGGAAAAGTATAAAGAGAGAGAGACAGAGAGAGGGAGGATTACCTAATCGCTGAGCATGCTGTGTATTATGTCATGCTGTCACCAGTCTCAATACGTCAGGTTAGAGGGATGCGATTTATCTTAGCTGGACTGGTGGTACTTCAGACAGTGTGTGTATACATACACTGTCACATTTATGTGTGTGAGTGTGTGTGTCTGTGTATTTGCATGTTACTAAGCAGTTGTCTCCAAACATGTTGGGTGAATGTACTTATCTCTTCTAGTCCCGACACAAAGTTTCCAAAGTGCATTTGCGTGTGCGTGTGTGAGAAGATACAGGCCTCGTCCAGAGACAAGTGAGCTCACTGGAGCAACAGGAAGAGCCTGGTGGATCTGTCTCACGACCAGATGTGTCCTGGCTGTGGGTCCGGGTGCCAAGCAGCTGGGAATCAACCCAGCCACAGGTTATGCTGAGATAGGACTCGATAATACCTGCAGCACAAAGTCTCATTGTGAGCTGCGCTCTGGGTGGCTACCCCAGCTCAGTAACACAGCATGGATCTGACGGAAGGTGCTTAAATACAGGAATAAACCCCTCAAACAGTCCACTACTGCCACACTCTTGAAATATGAGACCTTTTAATCTAACGAGATGTTAAGCCAAGATACTGTTACACCCATCCATATCAATCTTTAACCCGATGACCACACACACAGACCACCAAGGCACTGAAAATAATTAATTGGTTACATAAGAGTGTTGCTGCAAGATCAGTAGGCCTGTGTTACCCCAGGTGACTATGACATCACTGTGCACACAACAGACACCGGAAGACATAAAGGAGACTGACAGAGAAACAGACAGACAGACAGACAGACAGACAGACAGACAGACAGACAGACAGACAGACAGACAGACAGACAGACAGACAGACAGACAGACAGACAGACAGACTGACACACAACCAACCAAGCAAACAGGTAGATAGGCAGGCTGGCAATCAAACTGGCTGACAGACAGAGAGACACATTTGCTCCAAAATATGCCTGCAGACAACAGTCTGAGCTCAAGTCAGTTAGGCATGCCTTTATTTGAATTCTAAAAGCTTTGTTTGGTTAGCAGTGTAATCATTTGTTCATGGTTTCAATCTTGCCAGATCTGTCCTGGCTGCACCCTTAAGCTCTCTCCCCTCCAGACACTTGCTCTCAGTGCTGTCTCTTACTTCATGACTTGGAGAACACAATTACCCACGGGGGGAATGAAAATGAGCCACAACAATGCTGGTACCGAGAAGATATTTCAACATGCGCACTAACTCCAACCCTGTTCAAGGTTATCATATTTGCTGGCCAATGGTCTGATTAAGGGAGTTCATGAAAAACAAACAAGGTCTCCAAACTTGATGTTGGGTTGGTGACTGCGAGAAGGCTCTGATAAGGGAGTGGGTGGGATAGTAGGTTTATATCGTTATGTTGTGACCCTGAGAAAAGGACTACTGTTGCACAAGACCCAGAGCTACTGCTCGGGGGCCTTGGTGTCTCTGATGCTCTGATTGGTCAGGCTGAAGGACATATCAGGGCCTGATATAACAGTGGAAGAGTGGAGTTGATTGGTTTGGTTTGTGTCAAAAGTGTTTTTCTTTTCAAGATCAGGTCATATCTTCAAGAGGAAGGGTCACGACATGAGAAGCGGTTCACAAATGAAGCTTTGCGCAAGTTCAGTCAGGCAAGACCTATCCCTGCACTCTGGTATTCAATAATGTCCACTACTCACTCCTCCCGCTAAGAACGCTCTACTTTCCTCTGTTCCTATGTCAGGCTATCATCTGGGTTCAGTTCGATTAGCGCTCCCGTCTATCAATTAACGTTGTCACATGATCCCGTGCCTTTAAATACGAGTCTCTCCCTGTGTAGTTTGTCCATGCTATCAAGTGCGCGACCCTCCACCTCCCCGTCGCCACCCAGTTCCTGGTCTCTGCCCTTCGACTCGTTGGTCAGCGGCTGCCACCACCAGTGTCTGGACTGGGGGATTCTTCTTCGGATGTTGGGCAGGCACCCGTTGATCTATAATTCCCCGTGGGGTCTAAGCTTCAAAGACTGTAGTACACTTATCATTCTGTAATAATGATCCTTCACTCATCCCAGGTCTCTCCTGATTGAACTGCACTTAACGTGGGGGGTCAGATGGCTGAGCGGTGAGGGAGTTGGGCTAGTTATCAGAAGGTTGCCGGATCGATTCACCGCCGTGCCAAATGACGTTGTGTCCTTGGGCAAGGTACTTCACCCTACCTGCCTCGGGGGGAATGTCCCTGTACTTACTGTAATTCGCTCTGGATAAGAGCGTCTGCTAAATGACTAAATGTAAATGTAATGTAGCGCCACGTCTTGAACGTCATCTCCCAGCCCGGCTTAAGGGGTGACCTCTGACCTCTATGATGTAGTCGTTGCCATCTTTCCCGTGGACCGCCTTCACGGCACAGATGTCCAGACCTCCAAACATCTCCGCGCAGGAGTCCACCCACAGACGGTACCTGGAACACAGCGACAACCAGTGAAAATCAGAAACCTACACTGGAACTTTCTAGAAGTAAAAACTGTGGCAGACACCTATTCTGGAACCTTCTAGCTTTTAAACATTAACTCTTGAACTGTCTAGAAGTTAATATGATACCAGGCACCCACTACTGTATGGAACTGTATAGAGATTACAGCTGTTTGTCTGTCAGGGTACAGTACTTGTCGTCAGGGTAGAGTACAGTGCACTCACCTGTCCGTCATGGCGATCTGCTCCAGCATGGCGGACCCCGTGTTGGCTTTCCAGTTCCCTGATATGGACGTCCTCCTAGAAAAACCCAGAACACCAGATCAGGGAGATGGAACCAGGAACCCCAAGAGAACACAGAAGTCCAGGTAAGGAAGATGGAACTTAGAACCTAGAGAGAACCCGGATGGAACTCACAACCCAGAAGGACCCCAGAACACCAGGTCAGATAAACAGAATGAACAACTCAGCTGTGCTCCCTGAGCGGATAGTGACAAGCTGTGCAGTGCGATAAACAGTCACTCAGCACTGTTGTTTTTGTAGTTCAATAGAAGACCCCAAGGGGAAGATGTTATCGTATGCTTCAACACTGACGATGACTGCAATGCACGCCTATATTATGCTTGTGTCACGGCCTGGTTGAGACTTGCTTTCATGGGCAGAGCCATGGACAGGGAGTTGAGATAAGACTCCCTCAATTCCAGTCCTCTTAGTCAAAGCAATTTTTTTTCAACGGAGCTGCTTGAAGGCAGATAGGGCATGGGCTCATGAATTCGACTGTACGCTCTGGTGAATCTCCTGTACACACTCTCTGCATGCTGCTGATCGTTTTTCAACTGCATCTGTCGACTCCATCCATTTGGTTAGCCAAATCCTCTGACCCGCAGTACACTTTTTGGAGCAAAGTTCAAACTGCCCGGCCCCTGTGTTGGGTCCTGCGGGACAGGAGAGATCCCAATCCCAATGCAGGCCTCAAACTCCCCCTCTCTCTCAAATCTAAATGCCAACAGGACACTCGTACATGCTTACATGTACGCTTTGTAGTTGTTGCCAATCTTCTGGATCCTGATGTCGTACTTGGACTGGACGAAGGGCTCGGAGGTGGCGTAGGTCCTAGCCAGCGCCACCACGCTGGTGATGTCCTGGAAGTCTTCCTGGTTCTCCACTTTGATCTGGGGCAGGAAGAGAGAGCGCCGTGCTAATCACCTAGCGTGCTACTATCAAAGCTGGAAAGAGAAGTTGTTAGCGGTTAGCGGTTAGCTTTACTGGAGCATCCTGATGGAATTTCAAACTACCGTAACACAGACAGGATAATTAGACGTCCTACTGTGGAAAACATTTCCGGATCAGCTTTGATCTGCATTTTTGCCTCAGCGGAGCTCCCAGGTAAAGGGATATCACAGAGCTTTACACAGGAAAGAAAATTACATAAATCAATTGAAGCTTGGGCAACTTCAGATCATCTTAAATAAAATAAAAAAATGTACAGGTACTGTACCAACCAACAGAATTCCGAGAAAACAATATGAGCATCGTATGGTACAGCCATAGATATCTTTCCCATCATGTAACCAAGTTTGATGGATGTGGACCAACAAGTGCCACAGACAGAAGCAAACTTAGACCACTTAATTACCAGCTATATGTTGACATTAATATACACATATATAGTAGTACAAGTCCTCCATTAGACCCTGGGAAACAGGAGGTAGGGGAGACACCCTCATAAATCAACAGGCTTCAATGTATGCCGTTCTGTCAGTGCCCCGTGAGTTGGATGCCAGATGATGAAGCCCAGGGCTGTAGTCCTAATCCGTGCCCTTGTTATCTCGTTATCGTTAGTCTCAATGTTTCCATCAAAACGACTTCCCCCATAATGCTGTGTGGGAGGGGTGTGTGGGAAGAGCAGTGAGTTGCTGTCATGGGGGGCGGGGAGGGCAGGGAAGGCAGGGGGGGGGGAAGTGATGTTCTCAAGTACACTCCCTCTCTCTCACTCCACATTTCTCTCTCTTTCTTGACCTCTCTCACTCCCCTTTTTGTCTGTCTCCCTCCCTGTCTCTCGAGGCTCAACCAAACGGAAGGAGGAAGAGGAGTGAGAAATCCAAAAAGGTAGTGAATGAGAAAGAGAGGGAGAAGTTTCTAGTCCTAATACAAGAGAGGACTTGTTAGCTCTGTGGGTTCTCCTTGCCAGCTGCAATGCCACGATTTTCCCTTGAAAATGTTGGCATTGCAGCTGGCAAAGAGAACAAATAGGAATAGGAAATACATAGGAACATAGAGAGAATACTCTCTCTTTCATCACGTTCCTGTTCCATGTACAGACAGGTGTACTCGGGCAAACAGTGGTTTCCTGAACACACAAGGAAAGTATGTAATACGTGAACTTGTTCTCTGGCTCAGGCCTCTGCAGAAAGGTCCAGGAACAGCAGGCAGAGCCACACCATGGTGTTCACTTGGTGTTCACTTGGTGTTCACATGGTGTACACTTGGTGTACACATGGTGTTCACATGGTGTACACTTGGTGTTCACTTGGTGTTCACTTGGTGTTCACTTGGTGTTCACTTGGTGTTCACTTGGTGTTCACTTGGTGTTCACTTGGTGTACACATGGTGTTCACTTGGTGTTCACTTGTGAAACCACGCAGAGAATCTGGATGCATTGAGTAAATAAAGTAAACGCCAATACTGGAATAAGAAACCCCAAAGTACGCAAGGCAGTAAACACTGGCAACCAGATGAAAGAATGTGTGCATGTGCATGTGCATGTGTGTGTGTGTGTGTGTGTGTGTGTGTGTGTGTGTGTGTGTGTGTGTGTGTGTGTGTGTGTGTGAGGTGGAAAAGCTGCCTAATTTTGGAGAGTGAACTGCCTTGCTGACTGACCATACAGTGTCTGCAAAAAATATGAAACAACTCCATAGAGGAGGTAGTCCTCAAAGTCTATAAGCTCATTACACTGGGGCAACGGCATTTCAGATCATTCTTTGTCTGTCAGACATAGACAACAATTTATTTTTTAAGAGATGTCACCATTCATAATATTTGTAACATTATGCCATTACATCCACTGGTAAAACCACGGACAAAACAATTAGCAAGAATAGATCCTTTCAAGTAAGAAAGAAAACCCAGGTGAGGGTTCTAAAAGGTTCTATAACATATTCTACATACTCTAACATATTCTGTCACATATTTTGTGGGCTCTTCTTCTGGTATGACTTCAGGCAGTTACCGATGACAAAAGACCAGAGCTAATGTGGAAGTTGTCTGTATCTGAGTCTTGCCTCGCATAGCCTGCAGCTAAATCAGGATTCAAGGCTCAGCTAACATCCTGAAGGAACACGGAGAAACAATCAAAACAGGCTGAAAGACAGAGTTAGATCAAAACCAAACACATGATTCACAACAGCAACCATTTTCTTTTCCTGCCGACTGGTTCACTGTCTTAAAAAGCACGGCTGACTTAAAAGGCAAAGAGAACAGGGATGTGATTCTCTCAGCCCTGACCTGCGGTGGCCCTCTGTGCTCAGGCAGGTCAGAGGTCACACAAGGTATGTTCTGCTCCCCACCCGCCTGGGCTCAGGGCCCCAGAGGGCTGCTGGGAAATCTCTTGTGGAGGAAACACAGCTACTCAGATGGAGAGGCATGTAGGAAGTGTCTGTTTGTGTGCGTTTCTGTATGTGTTTGTGTGAATGCACAGACCTTGCCCAGAAGGTCCTGTATAATGTCCACGAGGCTCAACTCTTTCTGAGAGCTGTGAAGTCTGAATGGGTGTGTTGATGTGTGTGTTAATGTGTGAGAGTGTGTTTGTGTGTGTGTGTTTGTGTGTAAACATTCTCTTAGCTGGCTGTTGGGTTGTTGGATCCTTGTGTGACCTAGACAGAGCAGTCAGTCAGTTTGTGAGTGAAAGACAGAGTGTGTGTGGGTCTTTGAATTCTGGAAATGTATTTTATATAAATGAAGCACTCTTCCCTAACCTTCTGTGAACATGGAAACCCCCAAGAACCCCCCCCCCCCCTCCTCCTCCTCCCCCATCTACTGCTCCCGTTCCTTCCTCTCATGAGGGTGAGATCATGGGAGTGGACAGGGCTCACATCCAGCTTCCAACCTATCCCTACCTCCTTAGCTTCTAGCAAGGCAGGGGCCATCATCCTATTTGGCAGTCTTGAGATACACAGAGATAACAAAGACTCTGGTAGGACCAGATCAACTCCTGAAGACTGTACAATAGTTGACCCTCACTCACACATACACACACACACACACACACACCCTCAAAACTGTATACATGTCAGGAGGATAGACTAGGAGAGAGGCATTTAGTGTGTGTGTGTGTCTGTGTGTACAAGTGTATTTGTGCAAGTGTCTGTCTGTATGTGTGTTTGGAGGTGTCTGTGTATGAATGCGTGCATGTGTGCTGGAGGTTTACCTTTCCCATCCCAGCGTAGGCATGGCCCATCTTGACCACCACAGGAAAGGCTGGTGCAGTGGCCTGAGGACGAAGGACAAGCACGTCATTAGCAACCGGACAGCAGCACAGCATGGCGGAGCGCTGGTCTACACTGCTGCCTCACAGCAAGGTCATGGGTTTGAATTTCCCGTGAGGCTTGGCATGTTGGCAAGGTCTCCCCAAGCCTGTCAGTGTTTCAAGATATCACTGGTAACACCGTACAGTAGGAGAGATGGCAGACATTCAATTATATATTTATGACGATATAACCTCAATTCAAATGTAAACGTTTTCCACCTTGATCTCCGAATAAGACCAGACGAAAAACAGGACACAGAGATCACAGTGTATAAAGATCCATCATACATAGAACCTCCGTATTGAACTCAAACAGCCACCTTATTTTGGAAGCATGAGGTACATTGAGAAGAATGTTGGTTTGTTCCACAAAAGCAGAGTTCTGGGAAGCAGAGGGGTGGAAGACAACATGGTGCTGTGCCGGGTTTGGACCACCAGGCCAGACCACAGGCATGGCGATGTGTAATGAAAGCAGATGAAACGTCAACAGAGGACTGTAAAAGGTCTCTTTTTAAACAAATTCGGGGGGACCTGGATCAATCTGCCAGTATGATTGTAAATGGGATCTGGAATCTAAAAAGAGAGGCTTTTTTATCTGGCCTGGGAATGTCTTTACGAGTCTCTCTCTCTCTCAGCTCATTCTCTCTCTCCACTCTCTCAGTCTATATCTCTCTGTCTCTACCTCTCTCGCATCTCTGTTTTCAGATCTTTTCTTTCTCATCTCTCCTCTCTCTCCTCTCGCTTCTCTTTATATCCCTAATCTCTTCTTCCCACACAGATGAGATGAACCCACTTGAGAGTGATGTCACAGAGTTAATGCAATAGCCAGTAGACAGTAGTAGTAGTAGACAGACACATGCAAACATACACACACACACACATCACCATCCAGCTGCCAGTCGACGTGAATCAGCAGTGATGCTGTACAGGAAGAAGCTGTCAGTGTTCCATCTGCCCAACACTCCAACCTGCCAATCATACGGCTGTTTACTGAGACGTCAGCATTCATTGTTGTTGTTGAGGCATTCTGAGGTCACAAGCCCTAAGCTGTGCTGTTGAGATCCAGGGCCATCTCTGCAAACATCAGTGAACTGGAATAATAGGTTTGTAAGATGGAAGGTTAGCTATGAATTTATAATCTGTTTTCAAACACTGAAGCACGCAATGATAATTACATAATCACTTACAATGAGTCAACCGTTTGATATCACAAAGCCTAGCACAGAGCACGTCAGACTCAGATAACAGAAGCCTGCACTGGCTTAGAATGAAACAGTGACTAATGTCATTACTGTATCTATCTCGTTCTTATTTACCCTTGTTCAAAGACAAACTTTGTCTGATGTGCTACAAAAAAAGTTGACTTCAATTGAATTGTGGCAAACTTCAATAGTATCTGTGATCAGCCAGTGGAGAGCTGTAAAGACTCTAAAACACCTCTATGAAGACTGTTAAAGACAGCAGAGTCACCTATGAAGATTGTTATAGACAGCAGAGTCACCTATGAAGACTGTTATAGACAGCAGAGTCACCTATGAAGACTGTTATAGACAGCAGAGACACCTATGAAGACTGTTATAGACAGCAGAGTCACCTATGAAGACTGTTATAGACAGCAGAGTCACCTATGAAGACTGTTATAGACAGCAGAGTCACCTATGAAGACTGTTATAGACAGCAGAGTCATCTATGAAGATCGTTAAAGACAGCAGAGTCATCTATGGAGACTGTTATAGACAGCAGAGTCATCTATGAAGATCGTTATAGACGGCAGAGTCATCTATGAAGATCGTTAAAGACAGAAGAGTCATCTATGAAGACTGTTATAGACAGCAGAGTCATCTATGAAGATCGTTATAGACGGCAGAGTCACCTATGAATACTGTTATAGACAGCAGAGTCATCTATGAAGATCGTTATAGATGGCAGAGTCACCTATGAAGACTGTTATAGACAGCAAAGTCACCTGTGAAGACTGTTATAGACAGCAGAGTCACCTATGAAGACTGTTATAGACAGCAGAGTCATCTATGAAGATCGTTATAGATGGCAGAGTAAACAGGAGAGTCTGGTATGAGACTCTCAAACAGCAGTCATCTCAGATTATCTCGTTTCAAACTCTCTGCATTGAAGCTAACCAGTGAGGAGGCACCTGCTGTGGCACATAGCTGCCAACACTGGTGTGACATCATCACACCCTGGCTCAAAAGAGAGACGGAGAGACAGAGAAAGAGAGAGAGCAGGTAGAGAGAGCAGGGAGAGTAGAATATGAGAGAGGGAAAATATATTTTGTTATGGGGCGGGCACGTTTTTCGACGCCCACTCTGTCTGGGCCAGCCTCTCCCAGGCTTTCCCATCACCGTGGAGATGACGGGACCAATAGCACACACGCCGACGCTCCGCTACGGAGACCAGACCACATCCTCCGGAGCAGCTGGGACACGGCCGAACGTCAGGAGCAAACAAGGCCATCTGGGCTCCGTTTCCTGGCACCACCCACGCCCCACCCTCAGGTCGAGACACAAGGCTCTCTGGGTTTACGGTTTGATCACTTAATCGGTCATCCTGACTCAAAACAAAACTCAGACAGTGAGTTAGTGTAATACCTGCATGGACTTCCTGGAATAGGTTCTGTGCTCAAGCATGAAGAAGCCAGATCTAATGTGTGACAGAGGATCAAAACACTAGATTGTTTTGAAGATTTGTCTTTGGTTCTTTGGTTTTACATTTGAATTGTATTTGTGTTCAGATATCTTTGACCCAAAGTGCATTGAGAAAGCACGGCAAAAAGTCAATATCAAAAGTGCAACATCATGCAATAGTTTTTTCTTTGTATGACTAAATGTTTATTTCTTATTGGGCTAGTCTATGTATTACAGTGGTGATTGAAGCACTTCATCGGTTTGTAAAAAAGATTCAGCCCATTGTTTCCATCTATGAAATATCCATTGTGGTCTTTGGAGTCTAAGGGCCTTCAGAAGCGTGTTCATTGGAAACAGCTCATTTTCCAGACCAGACTGGACGTTTCATTCCCAAAAGCCTTTTAAGAATGTGTCAGCCAGTATGGTAAAGAAATTATCTGAACACACATGCACACACACAAATACTAGCTAAAGCTAATAACACGGCCTGTGATTTCACCAGTCTAGGTCTGGTTTCACGACAGGGGCTTCCTGCCACTTAACCACACCAGACGGGCATCATGGAAGTTCTTCAGGGAAGCCCTGGGTCTGGTTCTGAACACGGGGTCTACGTTTACACACACGTCAGCCAAGACAAGCAGATCATTCAAGTTGAGGTGCTTCAGTCGTTAGTGAATCAGTCTTTCATGACTTCTAAACACCTCTGTGTGAAATTCCTCCCTCCACCACCACACCACGCCCATATGAAGAGGCTTCTGGTGCCAGTCACAACCTACGCAGACACTCACCGTCACATCATCAGCAGTCACCCGAAACATTTTTTCTTCTACAAATGACCGGACTTCAGTAGTTTTCCACGGTCTAAGCAGAGTCCAATGGACCAGCACTGACCACTGAGAGTGGTGTGTGTGTGTGTGTGTCAGTGAGTCATGCCTACCAGCCTATGCAGGTGCCATCCGGACAATAGATTATATTGGGACCTACGGCTATTCTGAGTGAATCATCTGAAAACAGCAATCGTTCAAAGTTTTGGTTCCTGTAAATGTAATACCTGGGTTGAATGCAGTGAGGCCATTTGGATAAGGGTGTCTTCAACACAACGACACATCCAGTATAATCTCACACTAAACAATATGGTACAATACAACGACTAACGAGTCTTCCCCGTAGGAAGGAAGACCATAAGCCCGCCATACCTCCTCAGAATATAAACACACTCACGCAATAAGAAGTCATCGAGACCTTACAGTATCACATCGAAACCCCGTTTTCCTCAGGGTCAGCCAACCGAGAGGGAGACAGCCTGACTACAGTGACATGGCTGAATACTGAAGAGGCTCCTGGCTCTGAACAGAGGGGGGTTAAACCACTCTTTAGGGGCACATCAATTATCCATCGCAGCACATGGTGTATCCATCTAGCATTTATGATCCCTTAATTTTTATTACGGCCGTACAGAGCTGCCACATCAATGGGTGGATGAGGAGGGCAATGACTTGCCCAGATTGAGGGACCCGGGGGGGTGAGGAGTGGCGATCGGGAGGGGGGGGGGGGGTGACCCAAGCTGCTGTTCAAATGACGGCGCTGGGGAGGGAGAAGGGAAGTTCCACATCAAAACCCTGCCCAGCCATGAGGCTAGCCATGACAGATCAATGACCAGACGGCTAAGTGTGATCACACACCTGGGCTTGGGAGGCGTTATCATCCTGGGTT
The DNA here is from genome assembly GCF_021917145.1 of Hypomesus transpacificus. NCBI lineage: Eukaryota > Metazoa > Chordata > Actinopteri > Osmeriformes > Osmeridae > Hypomesus > Hypomesus transpacificus. The sequence goes on from NC_061066.1 coordinate 2,519,689, forward strand.
CTTGTTATATCATGTTAGCATTTCACGTATATATGTTTATTGTCATTACTTACAAGTAATAATGTTATTGTTCTATATATGTAAATAAGCTAAAATGAATCATTTTCCTAATTGCCAAATTACTTGACCAGTGGATTTTTTTTCTCACAGTAACTTATAAACACATTTCAAAGGTCGAGAACCGTCCTTGTTCTGCTCTATCCTCGAACAACAGTAGCTCAAGGTTGTTGCCAAGGCAGCCGTGCCAACACAAGGAACTCATGTTAAACGACTTCCACAGAAGACCCCAATTAAGCTTTACAGACATAGCAAAACACGTCTCTCAACGCGATGGCAGCAGGACACACTGTTCCCAGAAGGTATCAAGACTCAAACACGCTGTTTAATTGGTCTGTACTGTTGCCGTTGTTACGCTACCAGCCGCCCCAAACCACATGACGGACTGTGGACTGCATCGCCACGATGTTACTGTTTACAACCTTCTACCAGCGCACGCTAATTATTGCCATGGAAACAGGGGTCTTATTTGGACCCATGCCAGCGAGTTTCCATGACTGTAACATGCGTGTGGAAAACAGGTCTCCAGATTTTTGGAGAAGGAGAGACGTTTGATGGAGACGGCTGACACGCCTAGCCACCTGAAGATTACTCACTGGGTGCAGTCAGTCCGACACCCTGTTCCTCATTGAGGCATAAGCCTCATCTGATAGCCAAGGTTTATTCCAGAACACAATTATTACACCTGTTACAGAACCGTAGCTATGTTGGTCTCCTGTACTTCAAACAGCATAAAACAACAAAACACCTTGATTGTGCGATGAATAGGGTTGCTTGTCATTTGAATGGCTTTTATTTTGTGGCTTTTCCAAAACCATCACTTACCTAAATCCCATATTGGACCTCCCCGAAATGGAAACAAAACCGAAATGGAAGATAACCAAATTTTCATCAATCACCATTTACCACATATTTACAACGCACCATCAGTCAGACATAACACGGGGGTTATTTTCTGGGTCAGTGACAGGAAGCAGAATTAGACAGAAGAGAGCTGCAGGGACAGCTAATGAGAGGGCCCCCCCCTGCAGCACAGCCTCTCTAAACAGACAGACCAGCTGCAGGTGGGCAACATTACAGCTGGTTAACCCATATGATCTAATAACAGAACTCAGATCCTACTTCCATCCCAGTCTATTCATTTTAGGTAAACACATAGATGCCTCCACCCCCCCCCCACCTCCTCCTCACCATGCTTAAGTGGAGGGCCAGATTCCTCCACCACCAGTGGAGCCCTATTTCAGTTCAGCTTTGCTGTGGTCAAGCTTGCTGTGGTCAATGGGTAGACCTATTAGTGCTGATCAATTCACTAACCTACATTTCATCTGCCATTCAGGGTTCAGTAAAAAAAAAAGGGGGGGGGGGGGAAAGAAAAAGAGAATAACATCAACGGGACAGACAGGCCTCCGGCGAGGCCAGACCTGGGTAAACGATCACCGCTGCCACACATTCCTCTCTGTCTAAGAGCAAACGAGATGTGGGATTCCCATTTTCCAGGTTTTTTGTTTTTGACGCAGAGCTGGTGTGTGACGTGGGACAGGGTCTGGGCCATGATGGCGGGAGGATGTCTGTAGTCGCACCCAGCAAAGTCACAGGGCTCATAAATACAGGCGACACGTTGGAAGCCTGCATGATGGAAGCTCATATGAACAGCATAGTAAAGGGGGAACATGCTCAGGGAGAAAACAGGGAGAGAGATAAAGAGGAAGAGAGGGAAAGAGAGACAGAGAGAAAGAGAGGTAGAAAGAGAGAGGGAAAGAGAGAGTTGGACAGAGGGAGAGAGAAAGAGAGAGAAAGGGCAGGCATACAGGCAGTGTAATAAGTTACATATTAAAATGAGGACCACATTTGAAATCAATCAGTCATTATCTCACATGTGTATCACCCTTTAAATATGTTGACTTTTCGGTCCGTATCGCAGTTTCACTCAAACATCAAACTTGAAAAATTGATAACCGTCAGGTTTACAGACACAACTTCTCCATTTGGAAATTGGGCTGTAATCATAAATAAGCCCCATGTCAGATTGAGGAACGTTTGTCTTTGCCCCGCTCTGATGAGTTTCCCATTTTAACAATATGCTAATGAGAAGGGGAACAAATACAACTCAAAAGTACATGTGTCTGTCAGACTAGAGAGCAGATGGTCTGGCAACAGATTTGTGTCGACATCATTTCTACTGGGATCAGTAGACACTACAACACAGACAGAGATTGTCGGGTATTAGAAAGGTTTCTCAGAGAAAGTAAAAAAAACAAGAGGCCAGGGGAGGGGGAGGGGCAAGGGTGGGGGGGGAGAGTAAGAGGCAGTAAGAGGACTGGTGACAGTTATTACAATCATCTCCCACGCCACCTGTGCACACACAAACACACACACACACAAACACCTTAGCAAGTGTTACAGTAATCTGATAAGTAGGTGTCAATTGTACAGTTAAGTATTTCTCCAGTCTAAACTGCCGCTGCACTACGACCAGTGAGGGCCCATTAGAGGCACAGACCATACATTAAAAATAAAACACATACAGTAAAGAAAACACAATAAGTGTCAAATAAGGGCACATTCAGAAAACGTTTTATGGCACTGGTCTACGGAGGGACCAGAGGAAATGGATTTGATCCCGTCCACACCCAGACCATTAAAGCCCGCCGTTCCCGCCCGAGCGAACACACTGGGAAAGCCTGATCCAGGGCCAAAGTCTAACACGGCCCCACGGATTTACAAGTTCAGAGTCAAGGAGAACCGGGGCGAGGCGCACGGAGCAGGTGCTGGCGCTGCCTGACGGAAGCGAAAACCGTTTGGGATCCGTTTGAGACCTCTGTGTAACCCAGGTAACGCCTGAAGAAGAAAGCCTTTGATACTTTCGAATGTGGACTGTGGAATGTCGCATGTACAATGTGCCATTGTTACAGGACGTAGAAGCGCAGTGGAATCCTGGACCTGGTTTTGATCGCCAGTGGTTCCAGGTGGAACGCCTTATTATGACACGTCTGGCACCTCCTGTTCTTATAATACGGTCTGTGCCTTTCAACAGGAAGTAGGGCAGGGAGCGCCAACGCTGAAGGGATTTCCACTCGAATAAGGAAAGTTGGAGCCTAAAGACAGAAATCTTTGTGGAATTGACGCAATCTGTGAGACACACCTTCAAAGTTTCAGACGCACGCAGGTTTGGACCAGAGGAAGGAAGGGGACGTTGTCTGAAAACTCTGTGCCGCTGCAGAGCCCAAATGCCAGCAGCACTAAGTGTTTTCAATTTTATACCAGGCACCAGGGGGACGAGAGGGAGAGTAAGAGACGAGAGAGAGAGAGAGATATGAAAAATGGGGGGGGGGGCAGCTGGATGGGTCTCTATTCATACTGTTGGAGGGCGGGTTCTGGGATGGAGAACCGGGCAGCTGGCCTCAGGGCTTCTGATGCCTCCCTCCCTCCCCTGCCCTGGCTGCTCCTCCTGGGCTCCAGGCTCCAGGCCATCCCTCACCTGGACAAGCAGTGTGCTCAGCAACAAGGAGGACCAGATTATCTAGACTGTGGAGAGGGGTCGAGGGGGAGGGACGAGGGGTTCTGTCGGGAATTGGCTGGGGCAGGTGGGTGGGTGGGGTATGACCTTTCATAAACAACTTTGTTTAATGTGTGGCTTTTACACTTACTCCATATTAAACAATGTCTATACAATGCCTGCGCAACGCTCGGACACTTTATGACTAGTTTACAGAGCGAGACCAATCCAATATTCCGCCAAGGCCGTGAGACTAAACACTCTGGAAAACATCCAAACACTGTAATAAGATGCATACAACAAAGTTGGAAACGAAATGGGAGACGACACATTCGTGAATCCGTGACCTAGCTGACTATTTTCCCTCAGTTATCAAAACACCATCTTGGATTTATAGACAACTAGGAAAATAAAGGGGTTCCCATGCTGTGGATAAATGTTTGTGTAAAATCTAATGTCTGGCCGCAGGGAGATTCCAGGAGTGAAAAGGAAAATAGGTTGGAGTACCTCCCACTGAGGTTAGTACGGTTTATCGCGGTTAACAGTGGTCAATGATTGTCAACCAGACTTACACCCATTAAGCCTGTCAGTACAGAGCTGAAAATATGATACATCATTTCAGAATGTAAGGAGAAGCATATGAACTTAAGTTTTTTTATTTCATTTTTTATTTAATCATCTGTATTTTTAGGGGAATGAAAGAATCAAAAAATGATTAATGATCACTGTGGCACAGCCAAGGCGCCGCATATCAGTATTGCAGTGAACTTCAATCTCACAAGATTTGCCCCAGCAAAATGTGACCCATGATGTCTGTACCACAGAACGTTCTGAAGATGGGCCAAGCCAAATGACAGCTTTCTGAAGGAAAAAGAGCTGTATCCTTGGTCATAGATTTACAGTAACTATAACAGTCCACATTCACTGTAATCATAAAGTACATTTACAAAAACACAATTACGTCACTTAGATTTTTGTCTTTGACAGTTTGAAGAAACACAACACAACCCACAGACCACAATCCACCAACCCCAGAACAAGTTGTTTCCTGAGAGCCTCATAACATCACAGTCACTTAGTTACCACTTAGTGAGTAAGAAATGGAGATCTGGGGTACTCCTATGAAACCAAGTCTATTTTTAACCCTGAACTCTCCCTAAACTGTGACGTCCACATCCGGCAAACCCACAATCCTCCACCTTCCTGACCCGTGAATCACGGGTCTCCCTAGCCTCCCTCATGGATTAGCTAACCTTGACAACCCTCCTCCCATCACCCAGCCCTTCACCCCATACAATCCTCCCACATATCTTCTCTTCCTGGCTCCAGTTTCTGGGAAATGCTGCTGGTTTAAGAGCAGAGGAAACCCTCTGATGAGCCTTGTATTGTTGTACATTTACATTATATCCATTTAGCAGATGATTTCATGCAAAGCGACGGACAATTAAGGCATATAGCGAGTACTGCATAAAATTAAGGATCAGTAATGCATTGTTCTAACTTTATTTAGCTGTTCAGAGTCACAAAATCTGAACATACACTATTTGTATGTCACTTTGAATCAAAGCATCTGCCGAATGATTCAAATGTGAAATGTAAAAAATGACATACAGTTACAGTTTATGCTGCACCATTCTCAAGCAGAGCTTTGCTATTAGGGCCAGTCCTTCACAGTGTCTTTTGGATCAACAGATCCTTACATCATGCAAACTGAGAGGTCATCTTGTTTCTCAGCATGCAGTTGGACCACAAGTATTCAGTGTTCCCTCACCGTCATGGCGTTGTACACCAGCTATTTCCATACAGTCATGTGCCCCCCCACTCCCCCCTTCCACCCCACTCATTCATGGCTGGTGTGGTAGCTGCTGCGGTGGCTATCTCACGGCAAACATAGTCATTTTGTGTGTGTGTGTGTGTGTGGGGGGGGTTCGGACCGCATACCAAATATGTCCAGCACGGCCTCCCTCTCCGAGCGGGGCAGAGGTGCAGTGCATCATGGTCCCACTGCTGTCACAGAGGTCCCCGGCTATCCGTCACTGTTTATTGCCTGGAGGACGCAGCCCCCCATAGTGAGTGGGAACCCATGGGGGGGGAGGGGGGGGGTGTCAGGGTCGTGCTTGTGTTTCCGGACCAGAAGCCTCCTCCGCTGGACGGGGCTGGAAGCAGATAGTCATGCTCCTACCTCCCTGAGAGGAGCAGGGGGGGCGGGCCGTGGCCACGCCTTGAGAAGAGTCACTGACATCCACGGCCGCTTTGATGGTGAAATGTTGAAAGGAGATGGGGAATAGTCGGGACTAACGATAAACACTGGGAGGGGATGAGCACTTCCAGGGTGATGATTACACTTCCTGGTTAACTGATCTGTAGGGCAAGCGGGGGAGGAGGTCTCGAAACTATCGTTCTGTGCTGACAGGTCTCAGATAACAGTGTTATCCGCGTGTCCTTTTCTGATAAGCTATTTGATAAAGTCAGATCAAGCCTAAGCACATTTCTATAGCACATTTAAAATATTACGTAGGAATAGTGCATCATAATCGGATCAGAAGTGCATAGAACCAATCAATGTTGACTAAGCATACCACAATATGATAAATCAAAACAAAGCAGTAAACAATTTCACATTAAACACAAGGACAAGGGATCACTGAATCTGATGTTTGAGATTTGATTTGTTGAGGGAAAAACCTTCCAACTCCCCTGCTAATGAAGTCTGAAACTGTCTCTGGTCAGGACTGTCCCAGTCCAGGCCATCTAAAGGGAGGTTTGTTTGGTCTATTTTCCCAAGCAGAAAGAGTATACTTAAAACAAATTAAAATGTGTTACATAAGAGCGTTTGTCTACACAATTGGAGTGTGCTTAAAATGTACCCATTTTGTATATTCACATACTTATTGCCAGCTTTAATATATGTAAGTATAACGTTCATTTTTCTCACATGGGTGGCCAGAAGTTCAGGAAAGACGAGTCCTAATTGAATAGTCTGTCACTTACACTCTATGCCTCTTACAGTCCAGTGTGGGTACACAAGGTCTGAGGACAGCATATGTGTGAACAAGCTCACATGACTGCGTTTCATTAGGAGGCCGGCATGTTGTGCAAAGTTGAACTTAGTCAACAAGGAATGGTTTAGGTGGTCAACATTTCAAAGGACTCACGGCCAACGTCCAACACTGGCGTTCGTCTCCTTTCCTGAAAGCCACTCTTTTGACTGACCTGTCAAACATGAGCATTTACTGTGGACTACAGAGCAGCTGCTCATACTGTAAGTGTGTTTTACGTTTCATTTTGTTTCTTTTTAAATCACGGTGTCCTACTTAAGCACAATGGCATGTGTTCTGGGGGTGGGGGGACATGACCAGTGAGTCATGTTTGGTTGTATTCCCTCAGAGAGCCTTTTGGCATTCACAATCTTTTTTAGCTCGCGCCTCTTCCTGTGTCTATTTAGCGGGTTGTCAGGCAGATGAAAGGTATTTCCTCTGAGTCACCGCCCCGCTCCCTTTTGTCATTACAGAGAAGATCAGGCTCCAGACACCTCCAGTACACTGTCTTCCCATGATCCCCGGCGGTGGGCCAACCACATAACGGGTCTTGGCTATACTTAGACTTTTGGAGATGAAAATGCACTTTACTCCGCATTATTATGCTTAGTACGCTGGCCTACTTAGACAACATAGTTTCCGGGGGGTTCTGTTTTGTAGATATTCTTCCTTTGTGGAAGAGATCAGGAAGGACATGTGGTGAGATGTGACAGAGTGCATATCTAGGATGTTCAGGCACCCACACAATCTCTCATCTCTGATTGTAACAATGACGCAGCAATACTGAACATACTGTACGAAAGTGATTATTCAACACTTAAAATACACTTAAGACAGACAAGAGGTATTGTAATATTTGCTATTACATATTTCACTTATGTAATCAACAACTTAATTCTGATAATATTAACCTTTTGTTTGTGGAATATCAGATGTTGGCTTTGGGTGATGTCACAGGGAGTCAATGCAACGAAAGTGCTGGAAATCGGTCCTGGGAGGTTTCATTTTGAGAAATGATAACACAGAAGGAGAACCCTCATTCCTCTAACCCCCAGACACTGACTCAGAGAAGAATGCCGCATATACGATGACTCACAACTGGTAACAATGCCTGATTGATGGTTAATGATGGCGGCCATGTTTTCTGGTTCGGTTTCTCCGGAAGCCCCATGGAAGCTGCTGCAATAATGCAACACCTATGTGGGGTGAGGTATGTCGTTTGACTGTTCTGAGAAGCCACAGTGTGATCCCATTCCATGCCAGTAACTCATAAACAACATGTTAGTTATTACTGCTTATTTGACGTCCACCAGACATTCCAGAATGTGGCGAATGTTCCAGAATGTGCTGACACGCACCACTGAACAAACAATGGATCATTTTATAGGTAAGTGCATTGTGAAAAATAATATTATGTTCCATAGAAGAGGATGAGGGTAATGCTAAAATCAACAGGCTCCCCTACAGTTAATCCCAACATAGTAGATGACCTAGCGTACTGGTAGATGACCTGAAGTCTGACGTGTAACATCCTTCTTTCAACAATATGACATGAGAACACAGGGTTGTCCTTGACTCACACTGAATACATATTTGAATGCCTTAAAAATATGCACTGTCGGTCATGCAAAACCCAATTTGCACAGTGTATATACAGTACCAGTCAAAGGTTTGGACACATGGAATGGGAAAATGTGTCCAAACTTTTGACTGGTATTGTACGTGATGTGAACAATGTGATACTTTGCTAACCTGTGTTTTGCTTGTGTGTGCGTGCATGTGTATCTGTATGTGTGTGTGTATCTGTGTGTGTGTGTGTATCTGTATATGTGTGTATGTGTGTGTGTGTGTGTGCAGGGCCGGCGCAAGCACCTTTGCCGACCTAGGCAAGATGTTTCAACAGCACCCCCCCCGAGCGCAAATCGGAGAGACGCCCCCCCACCCCGCCTCGGCGCCCTCTGCTGGTGGTGCAGGACGGTTAATTAATGGACGCACTTCAGTATTTGGCGCCCCCCTCTTCATGGCGCCCTAGGCGGCTGCCTAGTTCGCCTCTAGCAAACGCCGGCCCTGTGTATGTGTGTATGTGTGTATCTGAGTGTGTATCTGTATGTGTATCTGTGTGTATGTGTATCTGTGTGTATGTGTATCTGTGTGTATGTGTATCTGTGTGTGCGTGTGTTTGTGTGTACAGTACCAGTCAAAAGTTTGGACACATGGGAAAATGTGTCCAAACGTTTGACTGGTACTGTATATTAATGTATTTTCAACTACAAATAAATGATTTCCACACATTCTTTATATAAACAGTATGTCATTTGTCTTTGGCGAGTTGCCACTCCACTTTTGAGAAAGTGGTAAACAGTGAAAATCCCTGAAGATTGAGAAGTGTTAATGAGAAAGCCTGTTTAGGGCCATGGTTCTGAAACCTGGGATTATTCCGGCTCGGTTGCATAACTGGCCGTCCCTAACCTGGCTCCTTAAATCCCCGGAGAACAGCCACCCAAGTGATATCTCCTCTCGGCTCGCTGAACACTTACATAAACAGAAGGGGACTGAAGAGTGATTAGGATTAAACGGTTAATTATGGGCCGTGTGTAAGACAGGATCTTGACGGTTCCCAGTTATCTTATGTGTCTTTGGTACGGTTTGTAAATCTCTTCTTCTCTTTTTGGTATTTTTGGCCATGTTTGTGCGGGTCCCAGGACGACGAGTCAATGTTGATGCATCAGCTAATGAGGATCTGTGTCAAATCAAGAAAAACAAGAATTTGGCCGATAGATGCGACATGAGGACACGAGAGTCTCACAGTTCTCTCATTTCATTGTATATTCTGCATTGATGTATGTCTATTTTCTATTGTCTGTTTTACCCACTCTGCCAGTTTACCAACCCACCGACCTCCCTGTGCCACCCCTCACCGGTGTGTCACCGCTCATTTTATAGTGGGCACACAGGAGTTCCTTGTGGGCACATGGTGTCCACAGCCTGCTTTCATAGCGACACACTGCTTTTCAACTGTTCTGTATTCGCAACACATGACCAGATGACCATACAGTAAGGACATCACACTAGGTAGACAAACACCGTGCACATTGGCACAATCAAAAGCAGGTATAGACCAACATGCATTACACAGTAGATGACGTGAATTACATCAGACTCGTATGTTTTTCCTTTCAGTGAGCTGTTTCCAGCGGTTTGGGCTGAGACTGGAATGTTTAAGAGATGAGAAAAAAAGAGAGAGAAAAAAGAGAGAAAGAAAAAATACAACCAGTGTAAAGTTCCAATATGTCATGTCTATGTGATTCTGAATGGCATCATCGTGAGTCGTGATTGGCCGCGGTGTCTGTCGTCTGAAGTGGTTCTGGGGGGCGTTCACATCCAGCGCACTATATGTAATTTGTGACTCGCGAGCAGAGCAGCAGTGACAGCTTGACCGGAGACAGGCGTTGGACATACGCAGAGACGCGAGTGCAACTAGGATACTCTGAAGAGCCATAACCGAACTTGACGCTTGTTTTATTTAAAGTTAGACTACAAGACAGGAGACTAAAAAAAGTCAGAAAAATGCAGTCGTTCTATCAGCTGATGAGCGTACTGTTTGTCTTCGGCAGCCTCCAGATAAACCAACTGACAGAAGGCTGCTCGTGCGCTCTTTCGCACCCGCAAGATGCGTACTGTAACTCTGACATAGGTGAGTCTCACGTTTGAGAAATAAAGTTCAAAAATGTATTTTAAAGGGGGGGAGAAGAGGGTCTCACTAGATACCTTACGGTTGTTGTCAAAGTTTTGGTTAATGCAGTTACATTAGAGCACTGACGATTACTTTAATAGGTTGATTATCGCACGCACTACATCATATCCATCTACAGTACTCATGAAAAGATGAACGATAAGTTTTAAATCTGATTGTAATGTGTGAATTGCATTCATTGCATATTGTATGTCTTTCACTCCACATTATTTGGTCGTATTCAGCATTTAAAATGAACGTAAAACATATCTTATATTCGGTGCAAAATGTTCATTTCAATGCAAAGTTATTTCGGGTTTTAGTCATCCAAGTTAGTTTAAAATAGCCTGACACACTTCATTCTAACTGTATCAGATGTAATGTTTACTACAGCACGTTTATTTTGAGGAGAATAGATCATGCGTCATCTCTCAAATTAGTAAGGCGAAAGGAAGACCACTTTCCCTCTCTCTCCTCCTGAGTACGAGCTAACCGTCTCCATAGAAACAGGTCCCACTGACTATAATGTTTTTCAGCGCAAATTACCTCTTGCTGAGCAATAAAACGGAACAGACAGGCAGACGGTAGCCAGCCAACTATTTTACTGCTTCTTGAATATTGCACCCATGTGTGGAGGTTAGCAACGGCAAATTTAAAGTGCAGACTCACTGTTTTGCTACTGTCCTGGGATCAGTTTACTGTTTGACTTTCTATGCTATTCAAGAACCAAAATAGCAAGAGTTCTTGGTGGGTCTTTTTTTGGTGCTCTTTCTAGCCTAGCATGCTCTCTGCCCTCGATATTCCAGCTCCAGTTTTCAGTTGCCCCATTCCTCAAACAACGCAAGTTTTCTCCCCAATTTTCTGCCCAGGTTGCACATACTTGGAACGGCTAATTCCTAACATTCTAACGTTAGGTACGAGTCAGATTTAGACATCTCAGTCTAAGACAAGTTATTAATCTAGGCTCACTTGGTGTTCAAGCCAGCCATTTATTTGCTTGTAGAGCTTAGACTGCGACCCTTAGGTCTTAAAGCCACGGAAAAGGGACAAGGCTTTGTAATGCATGCTTTAACACCGGGTCATGATTACACTGACATCCCAGATCAGTGCTGTTTTACTGAGAAATCCCAGCCCAATCTGACTAGAGTTATTTGATACAACCAGATCCATGCGTTAATCTGTTGTTACCTTAGACCCATTTTAATTTGGACTCTTTTACTCACCCAATGGAGTGGAGGTGTACAAAGTATAATAGGGGTTTCTTAGGCAGGTTTACAAAAAAGGCAGTGTGGAATAGATACGGGTCAACTGAGATATTTCCGAGTGGGTATTTGAGTGGAGAGCTCTTTGCCTATTAGCCCTGTTTGTGTGTGTGTGTGTGTTGTAGAACTGGGGCAAGTTCCTCTGCCGCTGGGGCAATGTGTGTTCGACCGACCCCATTCTCTCCCCCTTTTACACACATGCACGCACGCACACGCACACACACACAAACACACTATGGATATGGGCGAGCAGATAAGCTTTGAAAGAGATGTCCATTAAACGTCCATTAAGGTGGTTTGAGTGGTCCAGTGCCGTTCAGCAGAGAACAAGCAGATTTGTGGGAGGACTTAACAGTGGAACCAACTATGACGTCACTGGGCTCTGCATCTCCCTCCCAAGTGCTCCTCAGTCCGAGCAGAAGGCTGTGTCTGCCGTGAGAGGACAGTCACTGTAGACGGACGCTGCCGTCCTCTTCACGGGAGGGCAGAGCTGTTCTGAATGAGTACATCATCATGCCGTTTTATAAGTTACCCATTCATTCACAGCGTTTGCAACTCCAACGAACACTAGAATGCCAAAGGGAATGAATGATTTGGAGGAGGTTTCTACCAGTGGACCTGGTTGCATTGTGTTGAAGGTGTAGGTAAACATCGGCATGACAAACAGTCATGCAGCCATTTCAACACTCCTGCTTCAGCTCATGGTGTTGGCAAAGGAAAGATGCATGGCAGCGTAGAATCTAGGCCTAGCCTCAATGGGGCCAGTGATATTTTGTGAGCTCCACAAAATCCGCATTTTCAAGGTTTTGGCTTAGCCCAGCGGTCTCATTGAACGCTTGTGGCTCATTGAATGCCTGTTCCCTTCTGCTGCTAAGACCTATGGTTGGATACGCATGGAGCTTTAGAGCCAGTACTAGGATGTTTTTGACTTTTTCCAAGAACCTTTCATCCGAGCATGCTCTGCAAAACATTAAGCAACAAGGAAGAAAGTGATGAAATTATTTTTTTTAGTTTAAGTTTGCAACAGGGTATTGTATCAATATATCGCTCCAAGACTCTGTAATTGAGCTATCCATGCATTGTGAGATCATTTTTGAGCAATTTTCTCTCCACTTTAGAAGAGAATTTTCTTGCATTATTGCGCAACTGAATATATTTGAAGCACGTTACAGCATGCAACATTTCCAATGAAAGCTCTGGTGCCCCAGCATGATATTTCTATTTGAATCTTCTTGACATATCCAAACAAATGCGTGCCATAAGATTGTCAAAACAGGGTATGTCAAATGTGGGATGGTGAACAGGTCCAAAACCCTTCCAAGACGTGTACTGCATTATCTTAGTGGTATGAGGTGGATGTTTACAAAACACTGTCACGCTTTGATAAGCAACTCAGTGATGTAACATCCCTCCGAATCCTACAGTATGAAGCAAAATGTATTGGATAAAAACAGTATTGATGAACATTCAGGATATTGATGAAAAAAAACGACTACAGAATGGTGCAGCGGTGCCTTAAACCTGAAGCAAAAATCTCATATCTCAGAGATGTGCTTTCAGTGAAGGTCAAACATCAAGGTTTTTACATGGAGCACAAGTGGATGCATATGCAAATGGGGACTTCTTTCACGTGTCCCAAGTTGAGCAGCACTGCCTGGTGTGTGGAGAAAGGCTCTAATTTCCACTGTCAACTTCAAACACGATATGGGGGAACATGAATCATCCCTGTTAGAGACCCGGAGGCCAGTTCAAAGCATGCTCCCGTTGTTTCACATGCCCCGTTTCCTAACCGCAAGCATAATCTCCTATGGTGAAGGAACCAGACAGCCTTGTGAATGAGGAAATGAGGCTACGCTAAATACTACAACAAAGGCTAAACAGCAACAACCTGAGGGGATCTCGGAGTAAGAAGCCTAGTGACAAACTACCATTGGGAGTTCAACCAGCTTAAGTCTCCTCCCCTACCTCAGTGAACCCCGTCATCGCTGCATTTCCAGACAACTGGGATTAGCCATTTCCTGTCATTTTTCATCCTGTATACCTGGGCCAATTATGCCTTTTTTTTTTAGGGGGGTGAGCGCGTGAACCTGCTTGGCTGTGATTTGGTGGCAACTGAAACAGGCCCATTCACATGCTTTCAAGGAGAGGGCTGTTTTCCCCCCAAAGCTTTTCAAGCTCCAGATTAGTGTTCCAGCCTTCAACTTTGGCCCTGAGGGTTTGTATCCCTCCAGTCCTAAAGACCTGCGGTGACAGGAGCAAAGCTCCCCATACTTGTACCATGCACCGATTTAATACAGAAGATTACACTCAGGTTTGTGTGCATGCTTAGCCTGGGATAAGAACCTAGAGAGAGACTGATCTGGTGTACGCTTAGACAATATGTATTAGTGGGTATGAGGGAAAGTCTGGGGGTTGAGCAGGAGGTTCCTGTCACCAATGACACGTTAGAAAGTTCCAGAGAGAGATTAGGTAGGCCTAGTCTAAAGGTTTAGTCTTTGGAAACGGGTTAAAGGATAAATAGGGGTTAGGGAGTGATATAAGTCATTTAGAGATAGGGGTTAAGTAGGGTTTGGGACAGGGGTTAGCTTGGAATAGGGGTTGGTAGTGTCTGGGACAGAGATTCCACAGGATTTGGGATAGTGCTTTAGCAACACTGAGTAGCTAGAATCTATTCAGGCTCTTTTCCTTGCAGTCAGCTACACCTTACCATCTAACTGCTCCCCAACAGGAAGACAGATCAAACTCTGAGTAAGAGAATGCAGGTTCTGTCATAAGGAACATTATGTCATCTGGGACCAGCTCACTGCTATCCAAGCTGCTTTCATCTCTCGCTGCCAGGATGGCCCGTTACAATAGGTCAAAAGGTGCAGGATTCCCTGCAAGTTTGACATGTTCATCCAATGAGCACGGGACATATCGGTTAACTAAGGCATCCCTTTTCTACTGACCACTCGAGCATTGCTTAAATCACCACAGCTTTGTCTGTAATGTATTGAAAGGCATCTGTTTGAAATGGAATAGATGGCTCTATTCCAAGCCTACGGGGACATTGGTTTTCAATCCAGGTCAAGTGTATTCCCACAATCAAAGTGCTCTGACACACACACACACACACCTCAAACAGGGGAATGTCATTTCTTAGTTTATTTTTGTGTGTCACACTGAGAATCTTTCACCTCCCCCTCGCATCGGAGTTGGAACATGTTAAGCATACTAAAACCCACTGTCACCTCCCTACTCTCTCACACATACACATATCCACATGCAAACACACACACACACACAAACCTTGTGAGGGTGACTTTATTGTCAGTAATTGGGAGTTTAGTGCACTGCAAGATTCTCCAGCTAAAGTAAAACCACAGGGTCTGTGATTTGAAATCCCCTTTGTGTTAAGATTAGTATTTGTATGCATCTTTTAGTAATCCCACTCTACAAGAGATACTTTGCTAAATTAATTCACATTTCCCTGACACCCCAATTTCTCCTATCATTATTTTTAAAAACCCTCCTTTTTCCTAGAATGTGTGTTTAAATACCCTGCAAAACATAAATATGCATGCACTGAGAACGGTGTAGCACTTCCCTGTAATTGGTACTTATCCGTTGCGCCACAGAGAGAAAGAGAGAGGGCCACTTACAGTGCCATATATATAGCCTAGCTGTTAGAGATTCGAGCTGCTGTGTCTATTAAAGTTTAAGTCAGGTGGATATCATATGCGGTCCTTGGTTAGGAACTGGGTTCTATAAACATCAGCAATTTAGTCATTTGGATAACAGGCGCCTGAAGAGACACACATTTAGGGAAAGACAGCTCGTGGTAACAAGTCCTGTCGTATTCCGAGGAGTCTGTTCTGGGAGGCTTCCCTTAGAGGCTGAAAGGTCACCTAAGGGAAGGACACAAACCCACTCTCTCGTAAGCAGCTGGGTTCTTTCCTACATTCCACAGAGCAATGACACTGATACCCCCCAATTAGTGTCCACTGTCCACAGTAACGCCAGTTACTAGGAACAAAAAGGATGGTGTGGCTCTGGTAATTCTAGATTTCATATTACCCTATACGACTCAAACAGCAACATACCTGACCTGGGTCCAGGATAAAGATCGAGTATATTAAAGTATCGGAAAGTCATATAGTCATTTTACTACATTTAATCCGCTACTCACGGCTGCAGTCATGCGACGGATCCGCTGGTTTCACGGCAGCGGGAGCGCCAAATCAGGTGCCCCGAAGTATTTGACGGTATTTGGAGAAAAAACGTTTGCCCCAGGTCTGACTTATGGCAGGCACCCACAGAAGACCTGGAAAACTATGTGCACAATTCTTTTGATGCTTCTTGCCTTGTTTGGAGGTCAGGGGTAAAGTATTGCTTGGGGCCGCGCCTGAATATAACTGGCTCAGATCAGATGCAGGAGTGGGATCAGAATCTAGTTTCATATCTGCACATTCCCCAGTAATTGTGCCCTGTGCTCTCTACAACACGTATCTGCATTTATGGTAGGTACATACCCAGCCTTGTTAGGTAACATTGCTTGAAGGGTCATAATACAGGCTGACAGATTAATAGAGCATATGACCTTGGTTAGATCTCTGAGAAGGACAGAATGAATCCCCAAGGGAATCTTTTGTTGGGATTGGTTAGAAATGATCTGCAGTTTGTGTGATGTGTGATTTGCTACATGAATGTCAGTGGCATTTTTGACTTGATCACTTGGAAGTGATGTCATTCATTTATTCCGAGGTGGGAATGCAATACGGGCTAAACAAGGTGTTCTCAACTATCCAAATATGCTGTCAGATATGTATGTCTGATTATCCACACCCACCTTTCTAGTCCTTTCCATGCGAATGGGACTGAATAAACACAGGCTGTAAGGATGACACTGCCTCCTCTCTGACTACAGTCAAAAGGAATGAGATTCTTTTCCTTTTTTCCCCTTCTATCTTCTTTCTTTCTTTTTTTTCTACCCATCTTGGAATGTGAGCCTCAAAGGAATGTGGGAAGGAAATTCCACCAGGCTAAAGTTAACAAACATCCCAGGGCTTAGTTATGTCTGTGACTCTCTAGTGTCCGGGAGCAGGTGAACTTCACACCAGACAGTCCCCCCCCCCCTACACACACACACACAAACACACAACCACCACTGGGCCCACACAACTGCAGTAGGTACTGTGTGTGTATGACGGGAGGGGCTATTCACCAGCCTGAATGAGGCTTTGCTCGTAAGCTAGTCACCTGCAACTGGCCTAGTCACTCCAACAGTGAAAGCAAACAACTGGGACCCGCGGAAAAAAGTTTTCACCTAGACGTTGTTTACATGAGGGCGAGGGCCGATAAGATCTTTTCCAGCCTTGTTCTCATTACAGATGGAAGCTTGTTTAAACACAGGAGACACATGGTTTTACGATGTAGAGATGGAGCTGAAAAAAGGGGAAAAAAACAAGTCGGTGAACTCCTTTTTTTCTGTCCTCAGAGACTCCTTCGGTCTCTGTGTGTCAAACTCAATTCCAACCCGCCACCCCCACCCCTAGTCCCCCCTTTCCCTTTCAGTAGACTTTCTTGTAAACGGCAGCAAAGTAAAACATCTGATGACTAGATGACCTGCAGAGACCACTCCTTGTTGGATGTCACTTAATAAGGAAGTCAAGTGTATCGTGGGGTCTGAATTCGCCAGTTTTGAAAAGCTGGATTGATGGATGGGGCTTCTAAAATATGGTCAGTTTGAATCACTGCATAGATGTATGTTATCTGTTGTCTTCTATCCACAGTGATCCGTGCCAAAGTGGTTGGTAAGAAGCTTCTGAAGGATGGGCCTTTTGGAACGATACGCTACACAGTGAAGCAGATGAAGGTGAGTCATGGCCTCTCTAAACTATGAGCTCCTGTTAATGTCTAACATCAAACTCAATATCAGCAGATCACCCAGACGTCTGTGATCCGCTAGTGTGCTAGAAGCCTAGTGGAACGGTATGTGGCAGGTTACATTGCATTGGATATTTTATTCATTTAGCAGATGCTTTTATCCAAAGTGACAAAACAAACAGTGCATACAGTTTACATTCTCTGTAGGGCTAACACATACTTTGCGGTAATATAGAAAACAGATAGGAACTCATGGACTAATAAATGTAATCTCACAAATAGCCTACCTCAAAGGCAGTGACAGCTCTGTGGAAGACATCATTATGACGAGGGTGCTAGAGAGTGCAGAAGCTTCCTCAAGGCTCTGTGATCACTGAGGCCCTCATAGGCATTACATCTTAAGGCATCATTGACGTCAGAAGATACAGCGTACGGTAATGAGTGATTGCATTCCTACGTAATACCTTATCCTCCTCCAGGTCACCTATGTGGCTACATACTTCCTTTAAGCAACAATAACATTTAAGATACAGGGGATTAGGCTTATAAATTGTTTACGGTATATTCCTCTATTAACTCTTGGCCTCTGGCCATTTTGTCTAATCTAGTTTAATCTGTTTGAGATTAAAATCTAACATAGCAATGATGGCCTCCCTGTGAACTATTAACAGTTTATAATGAAGAGTGCCTAAAGAAAGAGTTTCCCTCCAAAACCCACAAACTGACCCCTTTGAGAGTTTCTGTGTATTTTTAGTTGAGTTTTTCAGCCAGAAACTCCTCATTTTGAGCCCTGTGACTAGCTTTTATTTTTGTTTTTATGACTGTTTTCCTCCCAAGAACAGCATGTCTAAACAGGGATTTCCTGTTGTTTCCAGACAAATAAATGACATTGCACAAAAGCTCTAGCAAATCTCAGGGCTAACTTTGAGTCCAGCAAAGATTGGTTGTACCTATCTGATTTGGCTGAAACAAACCACAGTTTTACACATAAAAAATGTGACAACGCGACAATAAGTTATGTAATACAATTATTTTGTATTTGTATAAAGATAAGAATCTGTTACGTTGTCCTCATCATGCAATTCTTCCAGAAATGTCATCTGATAAGATTTTATCATTTGCATTCCTCATTGTTTTGGTACAGCTTTCGAAACGGCTTATTACTCAATCCTCAAAAGCTGGTTGTGTGCAGTTCAGTGAAAGTATTTTGTTTATAACACAATGTTGTTTGTGCCACGTTCTGTAGATGTACAAAGGATTCACCAAAATGCAGCACGTTCAGCACATCTATACTGACGCCTCCGAGAGCTTGTGTGGGGTGAAGTTTGACATCAACAAATACCAGTACCTTATTACAGGTGAGCGATTTTGTCATTGAATAAAACCTTTATGAAAAAATAGGTAAAAGTATTATTTTGACTATCAAATTCTAATCAAATTCTAATCATTCATGTTGAACATTCTGTATTGTGTATTATAAAATGTCAAATGTCAAATGGGTAGTCCAGTAAACTTCTCTCTTCTTCTCATGAGTCTTAAAATGAACTTTTCTCTCACATGAGCCTGTTGCTCCTGCTCCCTCCAAACAACACACAAGGCCACAAAACCAGCGTTGCTAACAGCAGCCTCAGTTTGTTTAGTTTAAATGCAAGTCCCTTCCCTCCCACCCCCCCCAGAGCTGCTCTGTGACACAAACTTTCCCACTATTTATAACCTGTTGCTTGCCACTGTGCGGAAAACACAGCCCAGGGGCGCTTCTTTCAAGTCCATTTCCCTCCTATTCTGAACATAAAAACGGTAGAAAACACTTCCCACCCTCTGTATAATTAACAGGAAGCTTCAGCCATTTTCTTGCAGGAGCTTTTACGATGCGCTGGTTCGAGTAGTTTACTGTACGTCCCAGGGCCGGCCATATAGACGCCTAGCGTGTTCCCGTCACTCTATCCTAAACCTGTGAACATGGCCTCCGGAGCCAGTGAAAACAGAGGAAGTCACCAGGCAACAAAGACGTGTGTGTTTACTGGGGCAGGGTGACGATGACATCACAGGCCACCGTCTCTGCTCAGGGGGTCTATAATAAGGAATGTGGTTCCCGGGACGACAGTTTCAGGACTATGTTACAGGCATGTTGAGTACGTTGAGGACTGAGAGATCAGCTTCACCCCGTCCCATTTTATCAAGCCTGATGACTGCTTGGCTCCTGATTAGCTACATAGAAACACGTCGAACACTCCACATTGCCTATTAAGTCAGCAATTGACAGCTGCAATCCACATCAAAGAGGTTGTGGGCTGAAGAGTAGGGGCATGGAGGGGGAAGGAGTGGGACTGTATTAGCTAGGCGTCAGATCCCAGTGCAGTAGTGACATGTTTGTGTAGATACAGAGTGATGAACAGCCAGGGTCTTGAGTGTTAGTGGTCTGCAGTGCACCTGTTCCCAGAGGTGGTAGACCTAACATCGGTGGTAAGCTGTGATCCTAAATATAGAGGACTGCCAACTTTTTGACATTCAGAATTAGCGGTCTTGGTTTAATATGGGTTTACTGTACTAGATTACAATGTCTTACAATGTTCGGTCAGAACCAACACTTTGTCTGGTAAAAGTTCCATTCGAAGTTTCCTTGCTCCAACCAATGCTCTCTCCCCCCTCTCCCCCCCTCTCCCCCCCTCTCCCCCCCCTATCCCCTCCCCTCCCCCAGGGCGCGTGTTCGATGGGAAGGTCTACACCGGGCTGTGCAACTTCAACGAGCGGTGGGAGCGCCTCTCTCTGTCCCAGAAGAAAGGCATCAACCACCGCTACCAGCTAGGCTGCAACTGCAGGGTGAGTGGGAACCAGTGTGCCCCCGGTGAGCAGGCCCAGCAGCAGATCAAAGGAGAGGCCAGGGAAAGGGGCCGGGGACAGGGTAGAGGCCGGGGCCGGGGTAGAGGCCGGGGCAGAGGGAAAGGCAAAAACCAGGGAAAAGGACAACAGAACACTCTGCTGAAGCACAGGTTCCTACTCTGAGTTATACCCTGAGTTTCACCCTGAGTTCCACCCCAGTTCCTCTAAAGAGGTGCAAAATCGGGTGCAAAAAAGTCACTATATAATCTCCACTATATACTACATGTAACTACTACTGGTGATGCTTTAAAGGGAAACATTACGTGTTCACTCTGAAAGACTTTAGTTGCCTGGCATTTATAGGGTCAAAATGCATTGTCTTTAATGCATTCATTTAGTTCATTCATGTCGATGTGCTAGAAGCTAAAATGAAATGATCACCAATAAACACATGATAATGCAATGCTGAAAATGTACCCTCAACAGACAGGGCCATTCAAGCACAGGCAGTAGCCTACCTGTAGATTGCCACTTTGTGGAAACGATTGCATTTGCTTTGTATGTGTACTGGGAAAGCTTTAAAATGTGTTTTGCTGTCCAAGAGATTGAAATGTTATGTTTTGACACATGTACATGTATGATTACAAGGGAATACACCTTTCAATTTCGGATGGTAGTTGAATGGTTTTGCTTTTCAACTGTCAAAGTAACACTTGCAACGAACCAGGAATTTGAAGGTGTCCCCTTTCATTTTCACATCATTTCGGATAATGTACCTCCATGAAATGTTACAAAAGAAACAGAGAGATGGATCAGGTAGTGACAGGCGGAGAAAGAGAAGAAAGATTTACGATGATCTTTGGGAGTTATTAAATAACTTAACTACGCTGGAATCCCTTTTAACTGTCATTCCAAACCCCGAGCATTCCTAGATCTTTGGCGGACGTCCTTAATGCACAGTCTGCTCTGGTGTATTTGTAGTCTCCAAACTCATAAATATCCTACCGTACTGCAGGGCCCCAGACATCTGCTCCCATCATTAGGTCCCATCAGAAGCATAAGCAGATTGCCAGACATGCTTCCTAAGGGCCAAAACCTCTCCATTGTAACCAAACTGCCTAACGATGCAGATTCGGCAAAATCAAGAGACTGATATTGTTCTACTAGTCTTAAGGTCTGATGAACTGAAAGGTCACTTCTGACGTTCCGTCGATGCACTATTACATTTAACAACCCCCTTAGAAGCTGAATCAGCCGACAGCACAGACATCTCACCTCACTTGGCTCCTCACCCTAAACAACTTAGTGCCAACTTTTTCCCTGCATCTTTCTCACACTATGATTCCCAGCTGTCGAATGCTGTATCCAGTAGCACGATCGGATGGAGATATAGACACATCTGATTCCACAGAGGATGTACCTGTTTACAAGAAATATACATCTTCTCTCGATTCATTTAGTCTAAATCGACATTTTCCTCAGATTGGGCTGACACCATGGGACCAAACATGTTCGGCTTCACTCGCTCCCGTATTTACGATCTGTACTGCTGATTCCTCTGCTCTTCACACACACAAGGCTTTCACTGAAGCACCTCTTTACACCTCTTTACTCCAACACAGGTCTTTCTTCCTGTAAGATCATGGGCAAAAATACAAATAAATTATCAAACGAAACGCAATACCTGAAACGGTGCTCATATCTAGTTTCAATCTTTTTGGGTCTTCTCCATTGCCTGTAAAGGCATAGAGGATAAGAAGGAGCATACAATAATGAATATTTGACTTTGTGAAGACAGCTGAATCTGTAAAAAAACAAAACAAGTGCAATGATATGGAAATGGTTAGAATTACAGTCATTTGCATTGAGAACAGTTCCATGAACCCTTTTTCCACCTCCGTTCCGATTCATGAATTCTCCGGCTCTTTCTTTTCATCAACAGCTGTTATCTGGTGTACCTCAATCACGCACATGCTTCACCCTGTCCTATTAAGTTTCTAATTCTGCCTTGGCCTCTGTTCATGTACGCTAGACTGTAGACTCACTCTGTTCACTACTGAGTAACTCATTATTTGTCCTCCAAATGTACCAAAAAGTGTGTCCCCTTCAAAAAAACAACAAGACACCAATCTGTACATCAAACTCACGCTTACAGTTAACACAGAGAGTCTACTGCTATTGTGCTCATTCAAATCATTTTATTTCTGCTTTATGGCTACATCTTCCGTTTCGCTCCTCTCTCTTTAGATAAAGCCCTGCCACTACCTGCCCTGTTTTGTGACCTCAAAGAACGAGTGCCTGTGGACGGACATGTTGTCCCATTTCGGTTACCCCGGCTACCAGTCCCGGCACTACGCGTGCGTCCAACAGAAGGAAGGCTACTGCAGCTGGTACCGGGGGATGAACTCCCGTGACAAAACAACTATCAACGCCACCGACCCCTGAGCCAAGCGTACACCTTTTCCCAAAACTCTTACCCACTGCCATCTTCTCTCCTTGCCTTCTGTCATTGCTTCCTTTCTGACCTTCCCCACACAGACCCCCGCCCTCCCTCCCTCTCCCCCACCCCGTCCTCATCAGTCGTGAACCATTACAGGACCTGAGAAAGCACTCCCTGACTAAACAACAATGAAAACTAAAAAAACGAAACAAGAGAAAAAACAATCAGTGCCTGTGTCTAAGCACTTCTATATAAACAATACCTTTTTGTTTTATGCTGTACATTTCAGTTCTACCAAACGTCCTCCTTGTTTTTGTTGTGCTACTAAATTATACCTAATAATGTCAGCCAGATGTCCTTTAGATTCTATTTTTGGTTGGGAAAGCAATAAACACAGCCCTTTAAATGCAGAACTTAAAAAAACAATATATATAAAAAGATAAACAGTGTACATTAGAAAAACATTGTTTAAATATATAGCTAAATATCAATACATGAATGTAAAAAAAAAACTTTCATTTAGTGTGAGATGCAGGGTGACAGAGCTGAAGCAATACCGTTTATACATTATTTAAATAAACAATATTTAAACTCTAAAAGCGCGAGGTCAGTGCCAACAAAGGTGACCTTTGAATGCGGCCTTGGAATGCAATGCCTCAAGCTTCAGTCACACAAAGTTATTCTATTGGTATTTAATAATAGTCTTGATTCACATCAATGTGTATGTATGTTCACAGTTTTGAACTGTGACATGTCTATTTATGGATGATGCATGAATCTCTGCTTCCCTGATAGTTTTTACTGCAAAGTTTATTTTTGTCTTTAAAGAATCACTCTGAATACCAAGCAGATTGAATAATGAATTAAACAGATGAATAAATTATAAATCTATGATATATTTTCCCTCGAAGCACTACAAATGGCTATTACAGCACAAGCATAGGGAATACTTAATTGTTTGTGGAGATTTGGATATAGGTTTTATTTTATATTTGCTGTATATGATATAAACTATAAAACAATGAACTATATTCACTGAAACCTCTGTAGAACAAGTATGTGTGTGTTCATCCAAACAGACAACAAGCCTTTCTATTTGCCAAAAATCTCACGAGAGTTTTGGCCCAAACTGTCTCATCATAAATCCCTGTTTGGCCATGATGAATGACCATAATCCCAAATTGTGTTTATAAATTGTTGATGAAATGTTAGTTATGTGTTTTGAACTCCCTTAGCCGATTATAACGATGGTACTTTTCTCACTCCTCGTCCGGTACCCACCTTGTCTGTTATTTCCCCCACCACAATCAAACTTTAAGCAGAGGTTTCAGACACACAAACACACTAAGCTATGTTTTTCTAACTGTGTATTCCATTTTTTGTTTTGTATTTAACTGTTTCAGATGAAAAAATGAAAGTAACATTATTGTCACTAAATTCTTCCGCTTTTGTTTCAATATGGGGTAGAGTCTTCATTCCATTCCATTCTCACACAAGTAGATAACCCAGAGGGAGTGATACTGTAGTTCCTTGGACAGACATTAAACCATACTCTTGACAAAAAAGCCACGTCCTGTACATTATGTGTACTATGGTCAGAGCATGTCAAGCCAAGTATACAAGTCTACTGTACTCTTAATGCTGCATTACACACTTATACTACTATAGCTCATGATGTTTATAAAGAGTTGCTTACATAATATGCAAAAAACAACATGCATACACACGTACTTGCGCAAACCACAGACATGCTAGCACCACACATACCCAAATGGACCTGGTCCATGAATTTCCAAAGTTGCAAGCAGTTTCCCCTCATCCTCTCCTCCCCTGGTGGTTCTGCATGGATCTAATCCCTCTGTGGTATCTGTCTCAGTATTTCCGTGGTTCATTTTTGTGTAAATATACTTTCTGCTTAACACAGAAAAACTTGGTCAAGTTGATGCCGAGTGCATTAAAAACGGAAGCTGGTATATGTCTGAATACACCTTCGTGGGTATACACTGATCCATAAAGGGGGAGGGGGCAAATGTTTTCTTGTTAGGGTTACAGAAATGTTGGACTTAATTTCTGTGTTTTATATTTTTATAATAAAGATTTAATGAAAAACTGGCTATCAGAGTCTGTACTGATTTGTTTACCTATTGTTGTTTTTGTTGTTCATAGACCATAGGCACTTGACATTCACACATGAACACACGGATGAAAGGAGAAGAGCGGAGGAAAAGATAGAAACGAGGGAACAAAGGAAATAAGGATGGAAGGAAATAGTGAGGACAGCTTCCACACAGATACAGGTGTCAGGGCTCCCACCAAGAAACAGACACACACATA
Source organism: Hypomesus transpacificus (assembly GCF_021917145.1). Classification (NCBI taxonomy): domain Eukaryota; kingdom Metazoa; phylum Chordata; class Actinopteri; order Osmeriformes; family Osmeridae; genus Hypomesus; species Hypomesus transpacificus. Next base: position 2,544,734 of record NC_061066.1, read on the forward strand.
TTGGAACACACACACACACACTCCCTGCCTTTGTAATGTGTGTATGGGAACACCGAAGATTCAAGGGCTTTACCTCTGTGCTGAGACATAACAACTGATCTGTTATGACTACTCTGAGAGCAGCTCTCTATGAGCCGTCTGTGTTTGGACTGACGGAGGCATCGTCGCCAACCCTGCTGACGTGACTGGACAAGAGAGCCAAGAGATGGGAGTATTAGGGGAACCTGAGGTGCACACATGTTCCCTGAGGGACCAAGAGCCAGGAAACAGAGGTACCCACTGCGCCGTGAGACTTCCTGCCGGTGGAAGAAGCTTGTACACTCCCCGGTACATCACAGACAAGAAGGGACATTGTGACTTTTTGAATGCAGGATACAGGACTGTAGCGTCGGGTGATTACAGTTAGTGTGTATGTGTTCAAGTCTGGCTCCCAGGTGTATCACGTACACAGATTTTATAGTTCGAAGCCTCTTTACCTCCTAAATCTCCGTATGCGGATCATCCGAGTACAGTATCTAGGTCCTGTGGCAGTTCTGAGTGAAGAACGGCGGGGTCTCATGATAAATGGATAGGAGGTCAGGAACTCACCATCTGTGTGTGATTGGGGTAGAAGGTTTGCTCGTTGAGAGGGAACTTCTCCGGGCCAAGGGAATGGTAGAGCTTTATCATGTGTGAGAACTGCAAGAACAGAAAGAAACACAAACAGTGAGAAAAGAGACGCCTTACAGATGTTTACCTCTACCCACGGCGCAGAGTAAGAAACCGTTGCCCCCGGCTACAGTACATTTAGAAGCCGTGCTGACGGACCTCTGAAAAGTCGAGTACGTGCTAGGTTAGGAACCGCTTTTTTAATCCAACACCGGGGGACATGTTTTGTCTGGGTGCGAGGACTGGGACCGTACAAGTGAAACGTGGCCTGGTTCCAGCCCACCGTACTGCATCAGCCCTGCACAGTTAAATCAGGGTGAGTCATCCCCTGCTGGAGGCCATACCAGGTCTGACTGCTCCACACACAGGTGTTATGACTCCCTCTAACAGCCCAGATAAAACAGTGGTCCGCCGGGGGTTAAGGTAGGGGGACTGTAGCCAGCGGTGAGGGTGGAAGAGTAAGGTGGAGGGAAAGAAGGTAGGAAGGAGGACAGGAAGGAACGATTGTTCGAATGAAGGAAGGATGTTGAGGAAGGCAGGAAGTTGTAGTGGGGTCAGATACCCACAGACAGTCTGAGCCCACTTCAATGCTGGGCCCCTTTAAGAGGAGCGAGTTGATCGAGAGAAAGGAGGGATTAGGGAGGAGGAGAGGAGAGGGTGAGATCAGAACGGAGGAGAGGATGGAATAACACCGAGGGGCGGGTCATAGGTCACGTACCACCCAGGGTTTGCTGCAGAAGTTGTAGATGGAGAGCAGAGTGTTGATGCTGGCCACGCCCCCAAACTGCAGGCCAATCACCAAGCTCCTGTAGTCCTCGCCCGGAGTCATGCTGTAGGCATGCTGGCGAATCAGGACAAAGTCTGGCTTGAAGGATCTGCCCGGAGACAAAGCAGTCATAGGACATTAGACAACAACAACAATGTTTTCTCTTGTTTTTAGGGTACTAAACACATCATCTAGTGTGGACAGCCTGTTGTTAACTGGAGCACATTGACATGTAGCACTTTGGAGTACGTTAACATGTAGACAGAGGGTATTATGTGTCAGTGAACACGCGTGCATGCCTTATGGGCAGCTGTTGTCAGTGGTGGCCGTATATCTCAGGGGCTCAGACCTGCGTTACAGACCGGGACAGCTGGATATCTAACATGTCTAACATATCATACGGCTTCCATACTTTCATCTGGAGATTCTATGGTATAAACACATCAATTTTCCTCTCAATCACTTGACCACTCACTCACTGGCTCGCTCACAGGAAGGAGTTACTTCCCTTATGCCTAGGCTCTCTCCGACCTGTGTTGTGATGGCGTCTGTGTAGCGTGGCAGTTCTGAAGAGGTACCGGGTTAGGGTTAGGCTGCAAGTGCTCAGCCCAAACGGGTGCTGTCATCGGTCAACACATTAACACGTTACCTTTCAACCCACTGTTTACAACAAAAAAAGCTACCCAATGGACATAGGGGGAGGAGACGGGGGGTCAAGGAGGTGTGTGTGTGTGAGGGGGGATGTGTGGGGGGCACCAGAATGTTCCTTGGAGTACCTAATCTTTTTGGACCATCTAGCCAATTAACACAGGCTAATCCTCCTCACTGCAAAGTGCTCTGGGAGCTGAGCCAAACAGGCCGTGAGGGACCAGCCAGGTCCTGTTACATCTGGGTGCGCTTACATGTCACATTACATTGTATTCAAGCATCTGCTGATGCTTTCGTCCAAAGCAATACACTAACAGTACGTATACTGTGGAAGGCACAGCAGATCAAGAACCAGAAGTGCCTAGTTTTGACTCTTTCGGTGGTCAGAGTCAAGGAACGGTCAGTATATGTATAAAATATCAATGTCGATACGATATGTACATTCACTGCTTCTGATGAGAGGAGGAGAGGTGAGTGTTTCCTTTAACTGCGACAATTCCACAACTACTCACGCACTTCCACTCCACAGGTCTGGGCTGGAGGGGAGCCAGTGAGAGTCGCGAGCCAGCTGAGAGTCTCAGGCCGGCCGAGGTCGTGGAGTCGTGCTTATGTAAGACGGGACACGCGCAACGTGTCACAGGCAGCCGTGGTGACCACGGCGACAGCAGGGCTGCAGCTGCTCTCTGCTCAGCTCTCTCCAGTCCAAGGTCCCGGTCTATTTCTGAAACTGTTTATTGACTGATACGAACTGTGCGCACAGCGCAAACAAATACACCAACGTCACCTTACAGGCTAACAGTGCACGCTAATACACAAATGTACACATACAGACTAACACAGTGCACGCTTAAACACTTTAGTGTACTCTAACATACTAATACACTGTGTACTAATACAGTACACAAGTGAACACGTATAGACCAACTGAGTGTACACTTATAGACTAATAGAGTTTATTAACAAACACCAGCACACTAACTCGCAAGTCTGACAACAAAGTTGTCAAACCCGTCCATCCCCATCGGAGGACCCGTGTCTTTTGCCAGTTCGCCAGCTGGCCTGCACACATCCAGTCAGTCATCAGCACAGAGAGACGACTCCCACTGGCTGGGTGACTACTAGGCCTGAGTTAATGGCAGCGCTGCCCTACACCCATTCTACATTAGCACACTCATTTCCACCATTAGCTTTGTTTTGCCATCTCTTAAATCGGAGTCATTTCACCCAAGCATGACTCCCAGAGGGAAGTGGATTACATTGAAGCCGACTATTTCTGTTTTATGATCCCTATTACTCAAGGCCAATAGAGATCTCTTTCCGGACAATATGCAAATGCACCCTTTGAACGGCTCATCAGCGAGGCTATAAAGGGTGTTTAATGGAGGATGAACCCTGTGGTACAGAGTTATTCATTTGAGAGAGAGAGAAAGAAATAGGATGAGAGCGGAGAGAGAACGAGAGAGAGATGGAGCTAGAGGGAGAGAGAGAGAGCAGGAGAGAGAGAGAGATGCAGGTAGCTAGAGGAGAGAGAGAGCAGGAGAGAGAGAGACGGAGATGGATCTATATTCAATAAAAAGTCGCTCGCTGTCTCGTTAAAAGTAATAGGCAAGAAGACGTACTGTAGGTGAACTCAACGTGGATCATGAACAGTTGTTTGTGAGATTCTGGTGTGGACATATTATGGTCTGGCGCTTGGGGCCCTTTTCATCAGTCCTCGTGGCGCATTAAAGGAAAAGAGACCATTAAAACAATCTGCGGCCATTTCATTACAGCTGCATCTATCTTTAAAGCCTCCAATTGCAGCACCCAGACGGATGACCGAATGGATGTGCACGTGTCCCAGAGACCATCATCTGTGCACGTGTCAGCCCCAGCCTCAAAATGGCAACCAGGGGTGCAATCTCCCGCACAATCAGTCTGTCTGAGGTGGATAAGCAGGGTTGAAAACCTCCATAAGAGGCGCCTCACATGTCCTCCAAGGACAAAGAAGAACATTGTTCTCTCTCTCTCTTTCTGGTTCAGCTAAAACCTAGAGACACACCTAAGGGGACCAAGAAGCAAGCTGGCCTTTCTGTACATGATTGATGATAGATCGTCACGGGTTTGTGGTGTGGTCTTGCCGAGCCTGGGGACTATTCCGAGAGGGGGAGCGGCTGCGGTCACGGTCCCTTGGCCCAGCATCACCAGAGGGACCAGAGGGACCTGGCCGTGGTACAACTCTATGGGCGGTGGCTTGGTCAAGCCTGCCAGAGGGGACTGCTGCTTGGGCAGGGCTCCAGTCAAACACCACACACTCAAACTCTCTCTCACACACACACACACACACACACACACACACACACACACAGGTGTCACACCCTCATGCACACTTTGCAAACATGCACGCAGACACACAAACATGGAAATACATTCACACAGAAGCACAAATAAAGGAAATGAGAGTGGTTATGAGTTGAAAGGGAATAAGAGGGACTGTTTGTTTTCCTGCCAACAGCATGACAGGATGGTGGGTCAGCCTGGATATAGGTTTCCATCCCTGTGCTCCTATGGGGGAACCACCCTCAGGTGTGTTAAGATCCAAATCTGAATTGAGCTATTATGCCGCCAGCAAGATATGCTCGTTGTAATAACATGAACCAGACTTAGGAATTACAGGCTTTGTTTAAAGCAGGAGGGCACTTAGTTAAATAGGTGGGGGGTTTGGGGTGTGTGGGGTAACTTATGAGACCGAACATTAGACAGGATGTATACAAAAAAACGAGACAAGGATTTGCTAATCCAATCTACCTTGTCTGTTTGTGGGCATGCAGGTCTGTCTTCTCTGTTAACCTCACCTACCCTACCTAAGCTAACCTATCCTCTTGCATGACTATATATACAAACTGAGATGTAGAAAGATGTAATTAAATGACAAGCTCCTGATCCTTTGTCCTTGAAAATCAGGTCCCATACTCCATCTATGGGAACATGTCTAAACGTACACAGGAGAATGAGACAGAGAAGCAGTTGACATTCCTTTCCAATCAGTCTCGGGGCCAAAAAGGAATATATCATCATTAGGGGTCAGAGTCAGTCGAACCTTACCTTGGCCTCTGTACTCATTTCTTTAGGCCATCTGAGGTGCTCTCAAACTGCCCCCTGCCCAACACCACCATCTCCATCCATGGGCAGACGATGGCTGACCCTTACAATGAAGTCAGTGATGGCGAGGAATCTCCTCCAACAAGCTGCAGACTTAATCAGTGTGTTATTACCAGTCTAGCCAGTATCTGACTGCCATTATCCCTGCTTCACTTCAAGCTGCACATGGCAAAGAAACATTTCCTGCAGGTTTCCTGTCCAAACGCTGCACCCAACACTGATAAAGAGGTGATTTTTTGGTGATGTTGTGGATACAAGGCACAACACACACATACACACACACACAGTTGACTTTCTGGACAAGCATGGGTCCGACGTGGACCAGCATGCATCTCATTAGCTGATCTAATTAACCAATCAGGGGCTGAAGTCTGGCATCCATCAGGAAGTAGGGTGGTGATGTCATCTCCCTGCTCTGCTGCAGTGAAACGTGGCCTGTTCGCGTTAGCGCCTCGCTAGGGAGCACTGCGGCGTTCGCGGCGCAGGGTGACACGCGGAATGGTGAGAAAACCACCGCACCACAGTTAACGAGTGACGTCGTGGTGACGTTGTCATGGCAACAGCCGTCTAAAACCCGCAACTGTGTCTTTGACACGACACATTCTTTGGAGGAAAAAAAAAAAGAACGCCCACGAGGGCAGAAGGATATGAGGGGGTGAAATGCGTACATTTTTATATCGTCCTTTTCTGAAATGTACTCACTGCTGTTTAGCAGCTGGGAGGTACATGACGAGTTAGCTCAACAACAAAAGCTACTTTACTGTACCATCTGTGACGTCCAGTCTCTCTGTGACCGGAAGCAATTTGATATTTATCCTCCAGTTTCCTTTCCCTCTCCTCCTCTCTTTTTCTCTCGCTCTCTCTTTAATGTGACTGATGGCGACTGAAAAGAAAGACAAGCCATTGCCCTGAGTCAACTGGGCAGATGAGGGATGGCATGGGCACATGCGTCAGGGACGGGCTCCACACGGACAGGACACGGCCTCTCTCTCTCTTTCTTTCTCTCTCTTTCTCTCTCTCTCTCACCTGACCACTTTGGTTCCTCCCTTGGTGACCTGCATGTCGACCATACAGCCGGTGTTGACGTAGGAGGCAAGGTTGATCTCCGAAAACTCCGCCTGCGTTGAACAGAGAAAACAGGAAACCTGAGATGAAAGGCTTAATTGAGTTGAATGAATGCTTTTTTCACGAGGGAAAGATGCAGCCTCGTTAGCATAATGATCAAACACACTCACTGATCATTATGTAACTTTGATATGAAACCAAAGATTTTAATCCTCTGGAAATTCCATTGCAATAAGTATTCACTTTGGATCTCTGTAAGAAGGGATGTCTCTACACTCCAGAAGGGGAGAGCATCCCACTGTGCCAATCCTGTTCATGAATATAAAATAATGTATCATATATGATGTCATGAGAGTGAGAGAGAATGCAGGGGGAAATAGAGGTTGGGAGAAGGTGAATTGAGAAAGGAGAGAGAGTGACAGAGAGAGGGAAACGGAGAGGAGAGAGAGAGAGAGAGAGACAGAGAGAGAGACAGAGAGAGAGAGTGACAGAGAGAGGGAAACAGAGGAGAGAGGGAGAGTTGGAAAGGGAATGGAGAGTGAGAGAGAGAGAGAGAGAGTTGGAAAGGGAATGGAGAGAGAGAGAGAGAGTTGGAAAGGGAATGGAGAGTGAGAGAGAGAGAGAATGAAAGAGAGGAGACAGAGAAAGAGAGAGAGGGAAACAGGAGACAGAGAGCGAGAGAAGCACAAATGCAGTTATCCCAGTCTGAGGTCTCCAGGACAGTGAGGGCCCAGTGACAGGCCGTATCCAGGATACCTAATGACTAAATCAAGCTCCCGCAGACATTCTGACAGAGGCAGTGGAGGAGAGGAGGAGGGGGGTAGTCTGGGAAAAGATTGTTTTGGGTAAGGACCGACTTTAGCGTGGAAGAGTTCAATTTGGTCTTGGCTGGGATAAATGACTACAGCCAAGACAGTTATAATCAGCACCACAATGGAATGTTGATACTGAAAATGCCTTCTCATTCGACGCATCTGGTCAACAGAACCATTGAAAAACGAAATGAGAACTGCACAGTGGAGTAGGCTGAAGAACCCCAGACAAACAGACAGGAGAACCACACAGAAACAGAACTAAGATGGGGTCAGGGGTCAGGGGTCATGGTGGTTGATGGGTTCAGTCAATGTACTCCCAAGCGGGATGTTTCACAGCCCAGTCAGTCTCTGCTCACCCACTAAGTATTTCGCTCCCACAAGGTTCTGGAACACAGAACCAAATGAGGGGTCCTGAACATGTTGACCTCACACTTGAAACGCCTCCATCTGTCTTCCTTAACATCACTTTAAAGCATGGGCAGTGACACTAATGTGGAGGAGGATTAATGGCTGCCCAAATGACCCTCACTGAGAAAAACTCCATCGGACGCATCTGGTCTGCACCCAAGCAAAACAGTCCACATAGAACGCAGTAGTAATTCACTTATCGGGAGGGCTAACTCCACAACAGGGCCCCCATTCCATGGCTCACCGATCGTAAACATGACAAAGGAAGGAGGTGCTAATCAGCGTACACAACACTTTCTCAGATCCAAGCGTTTGATTTACTGAGGTCTGAACGTGGGGTGTGTAGTTACAGCCCTGCAAGGGGGTGTTCTCCCTCATCTGACGATGGGTCCAGCTCGGTGGTAGAGCATCTGAACGCAGATCAAGAGATCCCAGGCTCATGTTCAACTCTGGATAAAAGTGTGTACTACATGAACACTGTTATTCCAATGTGGAGCCGCAGTTCGTGGTGCATGTGGTCCGGCCAACATCTGCTGTGAGAGAAGGACAGCTCATCTGTGTCAGCATTCTCTCTGGCCAACGAACAAAACGAATGACCCCCGAACCATCCCCCGTTTAACGTTTCTGAAGTTCTAAACGATGCCCATGTCACTATCAGAAGTCTGTCCGGCAGGCAGCCTACAGTCCCATGGAGGCTTCCCTGGGAAAGCTTTTTCTCAAAGTTCTCTTCTACCGTGAAATGTGATCATCGCAGTATCATACGGTACAGAACCGCAATGTTGCTAGAGGGTAGCTACGATACTTTCTTTGCCTGGTTTATCTGCCCTGTAGCCCCATGAGGATGTTTCAGAAGAACACAAGCAGGTCTATGTGCTCAGCGTTGCAACTGCGATGACCCAGAATGTCAAGAGCTTCATTTGAAATGCAACAAATTGTCCCCTGGGTCTCTCTGCCTTGCAATCAGGAACATCAGCAAGAGGGAGGACTGTGTTTTTTTAGAAAACAATGTGTCAACTTAACCAAACGTGTTTTTTTGTCTTTCTTTCTTCTTCTTCTTCTTAGCCAAGTGAAAAGCCCCCCCCCCCCTTTCTGTGGTAGCGTTTGTCGAAGGCGGGGGAAGAGAGCAGGGGGCGAGTAAATGCCATAATCTCATTTACAGGACAGCGAGGCGCTGCTCATGCTCAGAGTGCTTGAAGAACACGCACTTGGCTGCGCTCCTGCTCTCCGCTCGTCCCCTGCTGATACACACCCGCCTCTGAAAGAAACATCTGTGTGCTCTGCAGCGCCGGGGCGCGCCAAGGAACACTCTTTAAGACATGACACACACACACGCATATGCATTCACACACTACCACACACACACACACACACACACCGGGACATAAAAACACCATCGTAAAGACACAAACATGCACAAGCACACACACACACATATCTCGATCACATCACCCTGGCAAATCAAATCCCTCTGCAGGAGCCTTCATTGACATTTGCTGCGACCAGATAAAACAAGAGAGTGGGCGATGACTTGGCAGACAACGCACACTCCCTGTCTCCTCTGATTGGCCGGCTCTCTGAGAGGGCCGCTGTCATTGGTTGGAGGTAAGCCTTTAAGGTGTAAGCAAACATACACTCTGAGTAACCCAGGACGCTGTGCAAAGACGTGAAGACATGGATGCAGTTCCCCTGAAAGTTATTCTCACCAAAGTACTTCATAAACTACTCTCATGGCCATAACATGTCACGCCGTGAGTGTTTCCTGAGAGCCTTGACAGATAAGCGCTGAAAGAAACACTCCGATCCTGCAACAGGCATAAACGTTGACGTTTATGACGATGTCCTCACACCCAGCGATACCACAGCACCAGTAGATCAACAACACAGCCCTTCCAAGTCCCTGAAACCCCGCTCAGTATTCTACTGCAGTGCTTACACACAAACACACACACACACTCACACGCACGCATACACTCACACACAGTTTCACAATCCCACACACACCCATGCACAAGCACACAGACGCATAAGCACAAACACACACACACACACACACACACACACTATGAGACTATCCTCAGGTTTAGGGCTCTCTCAGGGCCGCTGCAGAGCCTCATTTTTACAGCGTTCTTGGCCGCCTCCTGTCTCGGGATGTGCATGGGTAAGTCAAGCTTGTGTTCAAATAAGTGCTTAAGCATGGACAGAGTGTACCTGGAGGACATTATTTCAGCCGCATGTGGGCTGGATCTGAAAGGCTGGCTGCATTCAGCTTTCCACTGCTGTGCACGCATGCTCACACGCACACACGCGTACATACACAAACACATAGCTTGCTACCAGGCCCTTAGTGTAGGTGGACAGCACAGTAAACAGAGCAAGGGCCTCCAAATATGGTCTCCCATCCCCTCGCCCTCCCTCACCCTCCCTTCCTTCCGCTCGCTCTCCCTTCTTCCCTCCCTCCCTTGCTCTCCCAATCACACTGCTTCTCTCACTTTCTCTCCTCCCCTTTTGGCGTCCAGCTACAGGATGAAGCTCATTTGGAATCCTAGAAGAGGTATTTTTAGCATTCTACTAATGGGTGTCACCAAGGTTCAGGTGTGCAAGGTGCCTTTCCTCATGGTCATGTGACAACTTTTAAACAGAACCCCTGATTGGTGGGCTGGAGCCAAACACCTGGAATGACCAGGAGAACCCAGCACTGGCTGATTGTTCATTGGTCCGCAAATACACCTGTTGCTCCCATGAAAATCTTTGTTTATAAATCTCAGAGGTTTTGCTATAAAGAGGCAGTGTGTTGCAGGGGCGAGGGGAGTGTTCCTGGAAGTAATAACAAAGTTCTCCTGTAGATAGAGGCCTCTCACCACAACACGAGCGAGACATATTTAGACTAAACCTTCCCTCCTCCCCCAGCCCTCAACCCCAACCCCAAACCGCCCATTATAACTCTACTAAAACAAACAGTTGTCCTCAACCTTCTCTTAGGTGCAAAAGCAACAGTTCAGGGAGAGAAGCTTGTGGGAGGGGAGGGACAAGACTGTTGATCAACCATTTTCCAGGAAAAATTAAGGTTCTTATCTTGAGGTTTCTTCAGGGTCTATAAATAAGTGTATTTGCAATGTCGGAGAGAGAGAGTAAAGATTGACAGAGAGAGAGAGAGTTGGCTCATTTATCCCGTCTGGAAACACTTCACCTCCAAACAAATGGATGTTCCACCTGTGGCAATGTTCATTTTTAGAATCTAGAGCTGGATCATTCTCTGCTGTTCATATTCCCCGAGCGTACTACTACACTCCCCTAGCTTAATGCTTTACTCCCTTATCATATTACTATACTATAATACCATACTGCCATACTCCCCACACATCGTACTACACAATTGTATCTACTTTACTCCACAGACCAGCAAAGCAGTAGGGAGAGGGACTTTACTAAATCTCTTTACTGTACCTGCTTCCACAGGGACAACTGTGGGGTCAAGAGCAACAGGGACAACACCTGCTGTAGTGGTCATCTACAGAGGGTCCAAACTCAAACACCTGCTGCAGTGGTCATCTACAGAGGGTCCAAACTCAAACACCTCCTGTAGTGGTCATCTACAGAGGGTCCAAACTCAAACACCTCTCTTGGCTAACGTCATGGCAGATGCCCTCTCCTGCCGTGCAGAAAGGTATGAGGCCATAACAGGGTTACGCTGGCTCTGAGAGGAGGGGAGAGGACAGGAGGGGGTGAGAGAGAGGAGAGAAGAGGAGAGGAAAGGGGGTGAGAAAGAGGAGAGAAGAGGAGAGGGGAGGGGGGAGAGGAGAGGAGAGGAGGGGAGGAGATGAGAACAGATGAGAGGAGGGTGAGGAGAGGAGGGGGTGAGAGAGAGGAGAGAAGAGGAGAGGAAAGGGGGTGAGAGAGAGGAGAGAAGAGGAGAGGGGAGGGGGGAAAGGAGAGGAGGAGATGAGAACAGATGAGAGGAGGGGAGGAGAGGAGGGGGTGAGAGAGAGGAGAGGGGGGAGAGGAGGAGAGGAGTAGATGAGAACAGATTTGAGGAGGGGAGGAGAGGAGGGGGTGAGAGAGAGGAGAGAAAAGTGGGGAGAGGAGAGGAGGAGATGAGAAAAGATGAGAGGAGGGGAGGAGAGGAGGGGGTGAGAGAGAGGAAAGAAGAGGAAAGGGGAGGGGGGAGGAGAGGAGAAGAGGGGAGAGAGTAGAGGAGAGAGGAGAGGAGAAGAGAGGGGAGAGGAGAGCAGCAAGGCACAGCACTAGGCGTCCTCTCCTCTCTGAGGTCATAGGCCTGCTGAGCAGATGTTGGCCCTGACGACCTGCTCAGCAACGTGGAACGGGCCGACAGAAACCCAGAGAAGCTTTCACAACTGCCAGACCCCCAGGATACCCAATCAAGCCATCTGTCCCATTGCTGAAATTGCAGTGTGTTGTTGGCGATTTACGCAGGAGTACTCCAAACAACTACCCACGGCGCATTTCCTAGCCCAGCACCAACACGTACCCACTCGCCTATTAGTCTGGCCGCAGAAGGCCCTTTCTGGTGTTGCCAAGGTGATGACGCAGATAAGGAAACCTCCCAGGCTGGAACATCGCAGATCGCCCCTTCACATGGCACGACCGCGGATCCCCAGAATGAGATACGTGCCTCCCCCAGCAACACATCAAAGGAAGGAGACAGAGGGCATTATGGGTGATAGCTCACCCTCACCCCACCTCCAACCCCCACCCACCCACAGTGTCCCCCCTCCCAACCCCTTATCCTTCAATGTCGGATCAACACACAACACCCCCCGCCCCTCAAGTGCTGCCGTTAGTTCGGCCAAGAGGGAAGCATCCGTGCAGAGACAAGCCCCCCCCGCCGGGTCCAAACCCCCCCGGAGGCCCTCGGAGATAAGAGTCCCTCGAGAGCAGCTCATTGGGAAGAGCGGCGAAGGAGAGGAGCCGGCAGCCGAGCTCCGCGCAGGGTCAACCTGGTACAGGACAGGCCCGCGGTGCAGGCTTGGATGGACCTGCCTGGGTCAGGTCACCTGCTGCCACAGATAGGACAGCCCCCCCTGGGAACGGACTTGTGTAGACAGGCCAAGCCAGGTCACTCGGTGCCAAAGACAGGCCAATCCAGGGGAACGTACGCGGTTGGACGTGCCAGGTATGAGTCAAGCCACCTGCGCGGAGGCAACATCTGGTCTCGAGAAAGTGGGCTAGTAAATCAGACAGCGTCACATCTTCCCTTCCCAGGCCCAGCCTGAACTCTGCAAACTGGTCGACTTTGAGCCGACATGTGAGACAAAAGAATGTGATTAATCTGCGGCCGCGTAGTGTTGACTCTGAAACGATGCTATTCAGGCACAAGGTGACATTGATCTGAGGCTTTACTGTAAGCCCCCGTCCAACTCTCGAGCTCTGTTTGTAATACGCTCTCTCCGACGGCGAGCCTGTCTTTTGTGCTCGGTGTTAAAGAGCCGTGGGTTTTATAGGAGGGCGAGACGTCGGCCAAATGTAAACTTCAAAGCTGGCGCTGTCAGAGTGGACGAGTGATTCATCACGATGCGTGTCAACGGTTCTAATTTTAGGGGTTGATTTTTTTTTTGGGGGGGGGGGCGTGTTTCTGTGTGTATGTGTGTGTGTGTGGGGGGGTTGTCTGTGTGGATGTGTCTGTGTGTATGTGTGTGGGGGGGTGTCTGTGTGTATGTGTGTGTGTGTGTGGTGGGGGGGGTGTCTGTGTGGATGTGTCTGTGTGTGTCTGTGAATTTGTCTGTGCGGGTGTGTGTGTTTGTCTGTCTGTAAAGGTATCTGTACGCATGTGTGGCTGCAACATACAGTATCAGCTTAGCATACTGTGTCAATACATACCAGACCTTACTACTAACCCCCCCTCAGAGGTATCAAAGCCAAGAGCTTTAACTACAGCATCATGTGATCTGTGTGCCCTGAGTGCCTGGGCCTCAGCCTGGTACCTTATATGGCATCCAGAGAGAGAGAGAAGGAGGGAGAGAGAGAGAGAGAGAGAGAGAGAGAGAGAGAGAGAGAGAGAGAGAGAGAGAGAGAGAGAGAGAGAGAGAGAGAGAGAGAGAGAGAGAGAGAGAGAGAGAGAGAGAGAGAGAAAGAGAGAGAAAGAGAAAGAGAGAAAGAGAGAGAGAGAGAGGGGGGGGGGGGGGGGGGGGGAGAGGGGGGGGGGGGAGAGGGGGGGGGGAGAGGGGGGGGAAGAGAAAGACAGACAGATAGACAGAGAGAGGGGAGAGGGAGAGAAAGATGTAACTAATTAACTGTAAACTAGAAAGCCATATTGATCCAAACAAACAGTACACAGTGGAAGACTACCTGATCACTGTGTCTGATCCAAACTAAGGAAGGAACTTTTTTTTTTCTTTTAACTAGGGACAGACTCAGTGAGACCAGCCTGGCGGTAGAATCTGAGGCAGCCCTGGCTACCCAAGGAGGAGAGGCAGTGCTCACTCTGCTCACAGGGAGAGGTGGACACAGAGCTGCCTTTCCTGACTGAATGAGCACTTGAAGAAATTCAAACATATTTCCTCAAAATTGTAAACAAACAGAGAATTTTGAAGTTACTTCTCTAACAGATTTAAGGATAATTGGTTTTCTTATTCGGAGACAAACCTAACTATTCAAACTTTGTCTGCAAAGTATGTGGCAGCCTGCCATGACTTTAGAGCCAGCCAACAAGGCATAATGTCACTCCATGCAATGATTGCTTTTAATGTACAGCATGTGTATGTTTGTACTATATATATATATTATGTTATATATTACATTATTCTTTTTTATGAATGAAAAATAATACATTTAAATGAGAGTTAAAGAGGGAAAATACAGCGACAGAGAGATGATGAGAGACTGGGAAAAGACAGAGTGTGAAGAGAAGAAAGAGAGACAGGAGGAGAAAAACAAGGGAGAGCGCAGGGGGCTCTGCTTTTATTGTCGTTTGCGCCACTCGCAACGAGCCGCTCTAACGTTTCACACAGGGATTGGGTTTCCATGTTCCACACTCAGTGTGGACACCCTCGAAGGGCCCTGGCTTAGTCAGGTAGGGGAGCGTGGGCTGAGGGCCAGGGGGGCGAGGGCGGGGGAGGGTGTCGGGCGGGGCCTGCGGAGGCAATCAGCAACTGACTTGTTACCCTAGTAAGATCCGAGAGTAAATTCTGGGAAACTGGAGGTTCTGGCAAGAACATAGTAGGTGGTTGCTAAGGGGGTGAGGAATGGGGGGTGAGGAATGGGGGGTCAGGAATGGGGGTTGAGGGATGGGGGGATTCTGAAGTTCTAGGCAGGATGGGGGGGGCTGACTAGGGGGGCACAGGGGTACGTTGTGGTCGCCTGTTTGTTGACTTAGGGGGCCTAATTACCAATGCCACATGTTTTAATTGGGGGCCACTGTAGAGCAGGGAACCGCAACTAAACTCTAAAGACCCCCTTGATTTCAGATCTATTAAGAAAATCTTGATTTTAACTCCACGACTCCCCCAAGCTGTGGTCCAGAACGACTACGATCTGACCACAACAGTAAGGAACCAAGCAAACAGACAGACTATAAAATCGGCGGCATTGCCTTTTCTGTGGTCTAATTTTCCGTCTACCATAAAAATCCCTCTACTTCGTTATTTCCAAGACAGCTTGGATCGACTGGACCCCGATGGCTTACAGATGTATGGCTGAACACATTCGAAGGGGTGAGATGTTATCTACCTCACGAAAAAAACAACAACACTGTGTGTCTAGACTTTAAGTATTTTTGCATATACATTGGCATCGATTTTCCACATGAAAGAATTATAAATATGTAGAACTGACCAGTCTCTAGTGTTGTGTTATTTCAAGTGAAAGCTAGCTTAAATAAAGGCCTTTCTCGTCTTCACAGACACTTGATTAAAGAAAACGACCCAAGAACCATGTCCAGTAGTCTGCTACCTGGTCATCCCCACTCTACAGCTTCATACAAAACCTTGTGGTGGTGGAGTACTGAACCTGTAAAGAGCTGAACCAATAAGAATCCAGTCATCTGGGAGAGGCCCAAAGCACATGGAATCATGTGTCAAGTTCTAGAATTTATACTTTGATTCTGAAGAATATGGAAAACAGATTGTATGTGTGTGAGTATTGTGTTCCATGCACTAGGAATTACCAGTTTGATTCAAATTATTTTATTTTATTTTAATTATTTTGAATTTAGCAGATGCTTTTATCCAAAGCGGCAAACAGAGAGAGACTTGAACCTGTGACCTGTTTATCTGCAGTCAGATGCTCGAACCACGGAGCTGTGTCCTTGCCAAACACTTCTTAACACTGCAGAACATTTCTTTAGTCATCTGTTGTTCCGGTGTGATCCGTGTAAGTCCTCAGTTTTAAAAGGCACCTACCTGTTCCACTCTGATCTCATATTCCCCGTTCAGCTTCTTCCCCCTAAAGTACTTGGCCCTGCGAGGGAGAGAAATGAGACAGGTAATTAGAGAGGAAGAAAGGCTCTGGGAGGCTGTGCAGCTGCTGAAGCCCCATCCTGTAATTTGATGTCTAAATATATAAGACATGACTACAGGTATGAAAGGACGACGGTAAATTGGAGGAGGAACTGCTCAGTCCTTGATTGCTAATTCAGAGTTTTCATCCGTGTGGCCATATATGCCCAAGGGCAGAAAGAGTACACCTACATCTCATTTAATTGCATTAAATCAGAGCCGAACATATTTTCATTTTGGTGAATTGGAAGTGTACTTAAAATGTACGATGTATTCACATTATTTTAATAGAATATTTGAAAGTTGTTATAAGAGTTGTCATTACATATTACGTAAGAATGTTTGTCCTTACAATACAATACAATACTGTCAGTATGATATTTTTTGCTTGAGGAAGTACACCTCCATGTTTGCCCCCAGGTCAAACCCAAGAGTCTGTAGTCATAACACCACCCAGTCAAAACAACTTTAATTTAATTATTGTTTATTTTATGGCAAGAAGGCTGAACATTTTAGAGTTGTTTCCCCCACAAAATACTCCAGTGGTGACGTGTCATAACCTCCCTTAATGCTCTTCCTCATGAGGACATGTGAGGCTACTGCTGCACCTCATGACTGGACAGTCAGTCTCCATCAACAAGCCCTGTGGTCCTCACAGCCTAGCCAGACACAGTCTATCTCATTAAGCCCTGTGGTCCTCACAGCCTAGCCAGACACAGTCTATCTCATTAAGCCCTGTGGTCCTCACAGCCTAGCCAGACACAGTCTATCTCATTAAGCCCTGTGGTCCTCACAGCCTAGCCAGACACAGTCTATCTCATTAAGCCATTAGACTGCATGGCAGGAAACTGAGAACAAGCATGTCTCCTATCAACAGGACACTTCAGTGATGACGCCACCAAAATACACGGGGGACTAGCAAAGAATGTTATTGTGCCACTCAAAGCCTTTATTTGTACACAAATAGTTTGGTCTGGAAGGTTCTGATTAAACGTTTTTTTCCCAGTTTGACCATCACAAACTGACAGTTTGACTGGCATATCAAGAAACGCCACAGACAGGAAGCTGCTACTTCATTCCATATTTAGACACACACACACAGCTTACTCCAGAGGATGTCACTAAAATATATGGACATTATATATGTGTGTGGGTTTGCAGAAGGGCTACATACATTCAGATGTACAGTCTGCTGAGCATGCTATGTTTATAGACTTGTGTCTTTGCCAACACTCTCTGGGTCCCCTGTAGTTGACCTTTGACCTCTTGCAGGCGTGGGCTGGTCATCAATCTGTCAAGGGATGCATGCTGTTGCCTGCAGTGCCTTGTAATGTACATGCTACAGACCAAGCATGGCCAGAACAAGCTGTGGGATGCTTAGAGAAACTACGTCTTCTCCTCTGTAATTCAGAGTCCAACATACCTTTTAGTGTCTCTTTTGGTATGGAAAAAAAGATGGTACCTCTCACTGGTGAAGATTTACATCCTGTTGATCTCTTTTGCGTTCTCACTCCCTCTCTTGCCCTCTTTGAACTGTGCACTATGTCTCCCTCTCCTAGTCTCCTTAACTTTTTTAACTCGTTAACTCTCCTTCAGGTTCCCCCTCATTCTGCCTTTTGATGCCTTTGTGTCTCACTTTCTTTCCATCACTTTCCCTCCATTCCTGTCTCTGTCTAGTCTACTCCCTCTCTCTCTCTCTCTCTCTCTCTCTCTCTCTCTCTCTCTCTCTCTCTCTCTCTCTCTCTCTCTCTCTCTCTCTCTCTCTCTCTCTCTCTCTCTCTCTCTCTCGCGCGCGCTCTCTCGCTCCCCTTCCCCATGTCTCTCTCCCCTGTGGATCATTCTAACTCCGCTAATTAAGCTTAGTCACTAAGCAGATTTAGTTCTTAACACCTCCCAGCTGGATGTGAATCCAGGGTCTCTCTGTCTCCTTGCCGGGTCTCCCTCCCTGCCTGTCTCTCTGTGTCTCTGCCTGTTTCTGCGGAGGCAGTAGATCTTAAACAACTCCTGACCTACATACTACAGAGACCATGCTACACCCCTTCACCGTCCGCTTCACGTGCAGAAGGCTCAGAGCTGCAAACAACCGGGCCGCGCTCAAGGAATTGTGCAACCTGTCGCCGCGGAAACTGATCGACGGAATTTACGACGGGATTGGCTTTTCCCGGAGTGATCAAATCCCCTCGCCTGCGTCCAGATGTAAACACCCCATCTCGACAGAGACAGTTTGGCTCAGGTTCCCACGGCAGCCGCTCACCCCCACTGCATACACATCACCCAGAGGTTCTCTGATTGTTGCGCTGTGATATCATTCTTTGGGTTCACCGTGCCTGGTGGCTGGGAAAGGGATACTCTGTGATGTGGCCATTAAATAAAGACTGTTCCTTGACTCTGACCACCAGAATACTGTACAACTATACACTTCTGATCCTTGGTCCTCAGCTGAAGTTTCTACATGCACTCTTTGTATATAAAAAATGTCTGCAAAATGAATACAATGTCAATGTCATGTACTCGGTAATCTTTACCATGAGAGCAGACTAGCCTCTCCTGCTCTATGCTATAACTGAGTCATGTCGTTGATCTCAAGCAGACAGGCTTGTTAGCAGTCACCAAGGAAAGGCTGGTTGGGATTACAAGATCGGACTGTTCATTGTACGACCACAAACAAATAAGTGACAGCTTCTTGGCTCACGGCATGTCACTCTTCAGCCAATGAGAGATGAGATGAGGGGGGGTTGGGGGGCAGAGGTAGGCAGAAAAATAGGGAGAGGGGGGAGATAGGGAGAGAGGGAGATTCACTGTGTGGAAATGGCAGGGCAAGACCAATGAGAGGTGAGAGAAAGAAGAAAGAGAGAACGTGTTAGTGGTGCCATGTCGAAAGCTAAGTAGAGTACAGCAGAGCTGTTCCGGTCAGAGCAGAGTACATCGGAGCAGAGATATAACAGAGTAGACCAGAGCACAGCTAAACAAGTAGAGGAGACCTGCTGCATACGTCTCTGTCTCACTCAGAGCTGAGGGTGAGGGTTGGAGGCCTGGGACTGGGAGGCTAGGGGGACAGGGGGCCAGGGGGGCTGGGGGGGCCAGGGGGCCAGGCCTGTCAGGAGAGAACAGGGTTTCCCCAGAGACACGCAGGCTCTCCTCTGGAATGCCCTGGAGCAAATGTGGCACCGAGGCCAGGGGCAGGGATGGACGCCCTGTCCCTCAACCCAGATAGCGGCGCTCCAACCCACTCTTTATCAGCCAGTCACGAAACGCCATTCACATATCAATCCGATCCCTATGAAGACACATCAATTAGCAGAGGCATAAGAAATGTGTATTTTTGTATCCATATTTGTATCCACAGAGGATATTTGAACCGGGGACCTTGATTCGCAGTCAAATGTTCTAACCGCTGAGCTGAACCTATCCCCACAGAAGCAGGACAACCTTCTCCCCTGCTATGATTAGTGCTGCCTGAGGCACTTTTCCCCCTTCAGATAAAATAGTTTGGCTGGCAGCCGTTTTATCAACCATAAAACCTGACGGGAGATAAAATCAATGTTGATTTACGGAGATGCTGTAAGAACATGGAGCATCTGTTGACTGCAGCTCAGGAAACTAGCGTGAGCTACATGGCCCTTAAAAGCCCTTACAGGGACATGAAATGAATAGAGAGAAAGCATCCCTCAGTAACACAAGGCTGTTGTTCCGGATGTCATCCACTGTGGATGTCTGCCTTCACAGGTGTATTATCCTGTTTTACACTGTGTTTACTGGATTATACACTGGGAGACAAGCGTCAGAGCTGGAAAACTGCTAGACATCTCGAACGGGGTTCCCTGAGGGACCACGGGGTGATGGGTCTGGCTCGGTTGTCTGAGCATTTGACTGCAGATCGAGAGGTTCAAATCCTATCCCTGTATGTCGATTTGGATAAAAGGGTCTATTAAAGGTATACATTATAGTTGATGGCCATCAACTCTCACTGTTGGGAGGGAGAGTTGCGTGCTTGTTTTAAATCGATTTGAGCAAACTAACAGAAGGAGGAGGAAATAAAGTTTCAACAACAGGGTGAACCAGACACGTTGCCAAAACAGCAGCCAAATATTTGGCATTTAAAGTATTTTACGAGTTGTACTTCATCTCAGGGGGGTTTGTTCAACCATTAACTGCTGAGCTGCACCCTTCAGTACCTGCCTCTAGTGTACCAGGCATTTATCTCACACCTGGCACCCTTTAAAGGGGAAAAATATACTGCCAATTAACCAATCCGTACGGAAACTTTACGAGGAGATTTGAAAGAGATGACAGGTGTCCAAGTATATCATGTTAATTCAAAGCTTCCTGCTAGCGTCTTTATCGTTCTGTAAGATCAATAGCCAGACTGGAAGTTCACAACCAATCACAAATGAGTAAAAAAAAGTGCAGGTTGGGGATTTATGTACTCAGCTTAACATGAGAGAGGGTGGTGGGGGGGGGGGGGGGGGGAGGGGGGGGGAGGGGGGGGAGGGGGGGGGAGGGTGGTCCCAAGTGTACATCAAATTAAGTTAAATCCATGTTCTGCATAGATTTTCCTCCCAGTGAGTGGATGAGGATGGCATCATGGCTGTCTTGGTTGTCATATGGCGCCCTCTTTTGACCGTAATAGTCAATGCACCAAATGAATGCAGTGGACTACAGGAGAGCATTTTAATGGGACGGGATTTTGTATTGTTGGGCGACAGTGCCTCACTGTGGCAAAGAAAGAACCCTTTTGGATTCCAAACAGAACCTTATGGAGGTTCTATCAGGAACAATAGTGTCTTCCAGGGTTCTTTTATTGTTCTGTGTAACATATGGAAAACAACTTTTGGATTTCTAGTTTTAGTCTTGAGATCACAGCTACTCAAGGTTTTTCTGTGGCTCACAGCCAGATCAGAGCAAAACGAACTCCTCAAGTCTGCGAAACGTGCTGTTTCTAATCTCCCATCCACTCAAGTAAACAGAAATATCCCATTTGTGTAGGGGCTATTTTTTGGAACATAGTCATAACTCCATCTGAACGCATTATGACTCCATGCATCATTAACGTGGCAGAAAGCAGCCTTACCCGGGGTCTCTAAACAGCGGGAAGACAGAGTCACAGAACACAGACTGAGGAGTCCTCCCTCACAGGCACAATGCGGTCTAATCTCAACACAGATACTCATGACTCATACAGATGAACCACAGCAGAGTCTGATGCTGCCTGGTCCTATCAGATCTGAGCCTGGGTCTGGGTGCAGGGTCTGAATAGCAACCAACTGTTATAGAGACAGAGGACAAAAGGGCTCATTCTGGGATTTTTTCTGTTGGCTTTGTAAAAAAAAAAAAAAAAAAAAGAGAGGAATTACACACAAGAAAAAAAACAGTTCTGACAGGGCTGTGGAAGCTTTCTAGAACCAACTAAAGCATATCCCCTTACGTAACCAAACCCTGGGTGATGAAGAAGCTGGGAAACTCTGAAGAAGAATCTACAGCTTATAAACAGTACTTAAATCTCTACCATAAAGACTCCTCCTCAACAGACGTTAAGGCTAATGTGAGGCTAGTAAGGTGATGTTAGCAGGGTGAGGCTAGCAAGGTGAGGCTAGGAAGGTGAGGCTAGCAAAGTGATGTTAGCAGGGTGAGACTAGCAATGTGAGGCTAGGAAGGTGATGCTAGCAGGGTGAGGCTAGCAAGGTGAGGCTAGCAAGGTGAGGCTAGCAGGGTGAGGCTAGCAAGGTGAGGCTAGCAGGGTGAGGCTAGTAAGGTGAGGCTAGCAAGGTGAGGCTAGCTGGGTGAGGCCACATACCATTCCGTGTGCGGGTCGTCTACGACCAATAGGATCTTGGGTTTGCGTACGACTGGTTTCGGGGGCTGGGCCGGGGGGGCGGTGCCTCCAGGCCCCCCCTCGGCGGTGGCGGCGGCTGCGGCTGCTGACTTGGCTTGCGCTGCCGCGGCAACGCCCTGGGCCATCTGGGCGCTCTTCACCACGCTGGAGAAGGAGCTGAGGAACCCCCCCCCTCCGGAGGCCACCGGAGGAGCCTGGGACTGGCTTGGTGCCACCGGGGGCTGTCGCCTCTCCGTGGCTGGGGAGGCGGGGGTGGAGGTGGAGGAGGAGGGCGTGGAGGGGCTGGGCGCCGGCCTCTGCAGGTCCATCATGTAGCCGTTGGGGAGGTTAGCTACGAAGCTGCTGTCCGAGAGACGCCTGCGAAGGTAGTTCATGGTGACGGGCTGGATGCTGGGTCAGGCCAGAGGGGAGATGTGGTTCTGTTATAAAGAGAGAGAGAAAGAGTGAGAGAAAGCAATTAAAAAGGAAAGCTGTATTATTTTTTTTACCTTGTGCAGAATATTGCTTTATTCATATGTGAATGTGAGGTATGTGAATAAATGAATTGGAGTCCATCAGGTGATAACGAAGGGGAGAGAGAAACAGACAGAGGAAGAATACCATACAATCATTCCACTCCAATATGCCAAGGTAACGCTAACCATGTTCTGTTGTGCAGACAAAGATAGTGGGTCCCGCTAGGCTCTGACGGGGCTTTGATGTCATCCCCATTCTGGAGCACATTCCCTTTGAACGCAGTCACCATTCAAGAGGAGAAACCAGGGTTGCGTAATACTGTGGAGCTAGTCTTTCACAGGAGACACATACATATAGATTAGCTTTATCCCTTCAGGCACATAGGAAGGAGGGAAGGAGATTGGGGGATGGGGGATGGGAGGGCATCAAGTAAAGGGGTTGGGGTGGGAAATGTATAGACCAGGTTAAAGCAAGAGAATCCTACAAAGCAAGATTCCAATCAATCTGCATCATGTATGAGAAGAGGGGAGGCTGGGACGAAGTGACTCCGTTTCAAACATGCTTCCCTGGAGCCGAGAGAGAGAGAGATACCAGTCCTACCAGTACCACTATGGGAGGGGGCAGGGGGGGTGGGTTGGGTCTGCAGGGAGATAGAGCTACAAGGGAGGGGCTGGTTAAAGGCCTGGCTGAGATGTGACATGCGGGAGAAGCCTGCTGGTGAATATATGAAGCCACTAAGCAGGGGCTGGGGGGGGCAGATAAGGCCTTTTATGGAGGGGAAGGCTTTCTGCAGGCGATATTAAACGCTGATTGCCACTGGATTGGATTGTGCCGCAAAGGAGATGAGAATGGAGGCGTGACAGAGTAGAGGGGTGGGTGGGGGGTCGAGGGTTATGGAGGAAACATTCATTCTATCAGTGGGGAGTCAGAGGCTGAGAGACAGCACATGGCAGGGAGCAGACGGTGAAAAAAACGGTGTTTGTTTTGTATTGATCTAATAAAGGGCACCACTGAGGCTGACCACGGCCAGGCAGCTAGCCCTCCGGTCAGTGCTGCAAACACACAGAACAAACAGACCCAAAACCAATCTGAAATGAATCAGAAAGCAGACAGGCACCCAGGGCACCTCGGCGTATATGTGACGTGGCTTTGAAAGAGCGGACCACGATTTTCACCGAATTCTCCAGCTTATGGAAACTTAGCCTGATCGAGCTGTGAAACATTACAGTACTGCTCTTACTACGATGTCGAGCACCCTAATGAGGGAAAACCCTCCAACGGCAAAGACAAGAGCAACGGCATTAGCAGTAAACACACAGACATGACATGTGGCCTCACATCAAGCTATGTCCCACACTACTAATCACAGCCTCAGCTGTCACATGAATTACCCGAGGGAGCTGTCCATTGACTGTGGTGCTGAAACAAAGGCTCACCGGGTAAACATCTGCACTATGAAAAACACGAGAGGGTAAATAACTATTCTTACGCACACAGCTTGACCTCGCTTCTTCTTGGCAATTCTCAGCAGCTTTCCTCCTCTGAGACTACTACATCCTCCATCCACGAGACAGCCCTCGTTCTCCATTAAAGACAGCAGAGACAATAACATAGATCCACAAGGGACGGGATCTTTCTGCCCTAAAGACAGCAGAGACAGTAACTCGCCCCAGCAGCCCTGAGGGAGCGAGAATGATCCTGTCACTAACAGCCTGGCTGCAGACAGAGGTGATGAGGCATCATCAATACGAGTGACAATTGATTGTTTGCCTGTGTGTGAGTGCTTGGTGTATGTGTGTGGCTTTGTTTTGTACTCCAGCTAGAGAGTGTAAATGCCTGTGTGTGTACTGGGTATGTGCGGACTGTATGTACATACTGTGTATGTGTGGCTGTGTGTGTGTGTGTGTGCCAGTGTGTTTGTGTGCGTGTGTCTGAATAGGACGGCCGACACACACTGAGTTACAGCTGCTGACCCACCCAGCCCTATCACAGCTCATAAACCTCCCTGCTGGAGTCAACCCCCTCCCCTCACAGTCTCCCTGGGTCCAATAGCAAAGAGCCTTGACTTCCAGAGCTCAGGGCCAGCTGCACCACCCAGCCAGCCCAGAAACAGAGCACCGTGTCGGGCTAATACTAGGCTGCGGGCGCCCCCCGACAACCAGGAGGCTGTGTTGATGGGTGGTGATGATAGAGCTTGGTGGTAGGGGTGGGGGAGCACATGAGTGTCAGTGTGTGTTTGTCGGTTGCTTGATCAGCTGTGCAGTGGCCCTGGGAGAGACAGAGACAGCAACAGGCATGGGCAATTGGATTGTCGAGGCCTTGACACAAAACCCGGAGTATCATTAGGGTTAATAAATAGCTGGTCCTAATTATCGACATAACGTAGCTCGATAGATGTGTGCACATGTTTGTGCGTGACCATGTGCATGAATGTATGTGTGTGGGCGAGTGTGCGTGTACAAGTGCCGGCAGCCTTAACCGGAGTGTGACTCATTCTGTGGACATAAATATGAAGTCTCGATGACTAGATTTCCCTTGTGGAAGAGGTTTTTTCTTTCCATATGCATGTGTGTGTGTGTGTGTGTGTTTGTGAAGGTGCCTTCAGACATGCTGAACCAGCGCTCGGGTCTAAGACTGTGTCAGAGGCTGTCAACCAGAGCCACCAGTGTCTTCACACCAGTCCTCTGATGAGACTCTCTCTGACGCTTTCCGTTGATTTTCATTCATGAGGAGTCACGTGCCAAAGGGTCAGAATATCATGGGTAAGAGGGTCATTTCTGTCCGATGTGATGATAAAAACAAAACAAGATGGCGGAAGGTTGTTGACAGTGTAGCCATTAGCTGGCTAGGGCTGTGGGGAGGGGTTAACCTGCCGGGGGGATGTGTTTGTGGAAGTCAACAGGTGATAACATCAACAACAGTATTTGTAGTAAGAAGTGTTTCGGTTAGTGTGTGTGTGTGTGTGTGTGTGCAGGAGCATTTACACGTGAGTATTGGTTGTGTGCGTCGCAAGTTTGCGCGTCACAATTCCAAACGACCGTGTACATCCCCGGTGTCGCAGAACTTGTGTCCTCTCAACCGGATGCAGCTCCTGAAGAGGCCTGCTTAGGTCTGGACTTAGGTCTGGACTCCCTCCCAGGACGTTTCATCGCCTCGCTCCTCTTTGTGGATCACAGTTGCTCCAAAAATACACGTGTTCAGACACTCAAACGCAGAGTGTTTCTGCTGCCTACCCTGAGAAATCTGACGACGCAGTCGCCTAGCAACAGCCTCTCTTTGAACATTTCTCTCACACTACTTGCACTTGACACTAAGTCTTAGAAAACTTGGCAGAGTAACAGAAGGTGCTTTCTGTCCACAGGGGTCGGACCGGTAACACAAACGAGTCACAGTAACATACTATCTGGATCATGGTCACTAGATGTTCAGTCATATGTTTTTGTGATGAAATGTCCGAAATGTATAAAATGCAAAGTGCATGCTGAGTGTTAATGTTCAAATTAACATTACATAACTTACATCCTAAATGAAACACTGCGACACAGAACTATCTGTAACAATCCATAAAATAAACACTCTACAAGTAGCTTCTGTTTCATAAGATGCTGCATGGAACCATAAATGCTGCCATCTGGCCCAGAAAGGGTTCTTTAAGGAACCCGGGTGACTCTGTGCTACCCGCCTAGCTTGGCAGCTCTGAGTCAGCCAGATCAGCAGCTCATGCACCGAACGCTGCCCATCGCTGCGTCACCTCTCTGCCGGGGACACGGTTGTTGGGGCGATGACCTCAGATGGTGGCTGACTGCAAATGTCAGCATACCAACGTCCCCCTGCCACCAAGATACCAGGCCAGGAGCCAGGAGGTAGTGGTGAGGAATGCTTCGTTAGTGAGTGAGTGAGTGTCTCCTCTGCTGGTTCCAGTACTACCTACTTACCTACATACCTATCTATCTATCTGTCTACCTACCTACCTTCCTACCTACCTACCTACCTACCTAGTACCTACCTACCTATCTACCTATCTACCTATCTACCTATCTACCTATCTACCTACCTACCTACCTATCTATCTATCTATCTATCTATCTATCTATCTACATATCTACCTTCCAACCTACCTACCTACCACACAGAGGTTGCTGATGAGCAGCAGGGTTTTATTCCAGTACGACTTATCCTAACATCACTCACCAACCCCCAAAAAACATCCCCCCCCCCACACACACACACACCCAACACCACCAAAACCAGCCCCCACACCAGTTCCCCCAAGCCCCACATCCACTCTCCTCCAACCTCCACACCCTCCTCAAGCAGATCATAGTCTACTGTACATACAGGGAGCACACCCTGTCTGTGACAACTGTTAAATATTTAATGGTGCTTCTATGTACATATACAGACTGGACACATACGTTGGTCACATATGAAACATTATGACAATTAATCCTTTAAGTCTCTGCGGACTACATCTGTACTTGGCTATGAAGTGACGATTTGTATTGCCGAAATCAAGTCATAATCAATTAACTGATAAATAACTAGATTCCATTTTCAACAAGTGCGTGCGTTGACGCGCTCTGCGTAATAAGCTATCCAATACGTGCCACTCCACTACGGGCGACTCATCTTGCGGATTGAATAGTGTTGTGATGCGAAAACGCTTTCTGCAAATTCAACCAAAACACTGCGTAAAACATATTTGCACGCAGGTGTGATATTGCAGTATGCAATCAAGCCATGGCTCAGGGAATTCCCCGACTGACTTTCTCACCCTACATCAAGCAGTAAATCACCAGCCACATCCAGAAAGGATATCGCTCAACACAGACAATAGGCTGTGCCAGGAAGCAAGCATCCCTTGCTGAAACAGGCCAAAACGAAAACAATGACCATGCATATTGAGACCCTGCAATAATTCAATAAGACAGATAGCCTTAGATTTGTTTTATTGTGATCATTGCCCAGGAAATCGAGACTCTCCGTAATCAAAGTCTAACTGAATAGACAATCTCAATACATTAAATTACTGACCGGGAACATGTATCACATCGGTTGTTCAAATTTCTGAAGCATATTACCTGAGATGCTGTATGCTATAACTAAGCGGTTGGTGATGCTCCTCTGCGCTCGTGTCACTATCCTCGGCAGCAGCTAGCGCTTCAGCCTCGCCAGCCAGCCAGTCTCCGTGTCCCACAATGCATTGTGGGAACACTAGCGGCGTAATGTATTCATTACTGCAGCCGTCCAAGTATCTAATTGGATGAATCCTTACTGAAATTATGAAAAAAACTTATCCTCCCACTCACACAGACAATCCACTTAAATATTTCAAAGCATGGTAGCCGTTCGTTTTTCTTGTATGAATTAAATATGGCTGGCGGTCAGCGTGGCGCGACCTTATTGCCAGGTGTAATCTACTGATCATAGGGATGCCCTGCTGTGCCATGTTTAAAGGAACACACACACACACACAGTGCCTATACTGGGCTCCTATGGATGGGTCTGACATAGCTTTGCAGAGTATGCAGCCTTGACATAAGATGGTCAAAAAGTCTAGCTGTCTCACAAAGTTTGTCAGAAAGAGCCTAACACTGGAGATACACAATCTTGACTCTTTTGCTAACTCCTCTCTCACACTCAGACACACTTTCTCCCCTCTAACTTCCTGCAGCGGGGCAGATACAGTGACACACTTCAGTGAAGGGAAGACATGATACAACACTTTTAATTAATGCCTACCTATCGTCTCAATCCTTGAATTGGATTAGTGGAAATTAGACTTTAATGAGCATTTCCAGCCAAGCTTTCAAACAGCACTTTCAAAGAGACTGCTGTGCTTCAGCACAGATGCCAATGTCAGAGTAGAGCTGAATATTCAATGTTCGTTTTTGTACAAACATCAATGGATGCTGGAGCAAAGAATATCACAGTCTAGTCAATGAGAGATGGTGGGGGGGTTCAATAAGTGTCCATATTATTAATACATCTGAGCTAGTTTCAGGTTATGTATGTGATGTGATAAAAATAGCATATTTGGTGCGGTTGGTGAGGCACCTACTTTTGTTAAATTTGAGAGAGAATTTATTTTCATTATTTATTCTGTTGGAATTGAATACATTCAATAATATTCTTAAAGGGACTTTCACAATAACATTGCAATTAATTACGATTTCATTTCCTCTGAGGAGGAGCCTGAATATCTGCCAATATTATTTTGCTTATTGTAACTCTCCTTCACGGCTGTTAAGACTCTCACATTTAGGCCTACTAGACCACCCCAATCAATAACAGCCCACGGGGCAGTTGGCTCTATCTGAAGCCATTAACGGAGTTCCTTTAAATCAACACAATATTATTCATGTGGTAGTCTGTGCTCTTTTATTGGATTTTTCTTTAAATGAGATCTCTAACTTCCACTCTAATCCATTGAGAATGAAAAAGGCAATTTGTCTGATTTCCAACTAAGACAGAGACTGTCTCCCTAAGTCCTAAAGCAAACCCCCTGAATTAGCAGATACAACCACCACCACTAGCATCATCTCAAACCCCACTGGGGGGGGGGGGGGGGGGCAAAAAGGAGAAGGAGTCATATTTAATTCATATCTCATAGTGCATACCACAGTGGAAACGAGATTCTCCCGACCCACACTGTTCCTTGGAGATTCCACCCACGGCGCTCTCAACAGGAAGTCACAGTGCACCACTTCCGCCTGGCAACAATCGCCCAGCGGCTGCCAATCCATCCAATGGTCCAGCCAGGAAGTAGCTGTTAGGAGAGGTTAATGTCAGAGGTTGTTTACTGGCGTAAGGAAGGAGGGAAGCTCTTACGAAGTAGACTGCTTAGCTCTACTGTTCTTCCACAGCACAAATGTAATTGAATCATGTCAGGGTTAAACAACACAGGGTGGGGCACAGACATCCAGGCTAAAAATGTCAACTAAAACGATGAGAGGGAGGCCACAATGTGAAATGAACACCAGATAACCTCCACACATACAGAGCAGGAAGGATTGCTTGAGTTTAGCAGCAAACCAATGCCCAAGTGGAAAACAGGGCGGATAGATCTTTTCAGATCCCCTAACCTTAACATTCCTGTTCCACTATGGTACTATTCTGTTCAGGGTTAACCAGACCTGATGTTTGTCCCAGTGAAACCGAATCAAGGATGATGATGGTAAGGAAACGTCATTATGTGCATTCATCAGAGCCTCTTCCTTACAGTGAGTATTGATTCCTGGTGGCCATCAAGGTCCTATCCATCCAGACCTTTTCTGGCCCCATCCAAGCTAACGCCACGTGAATCATTCCCCCTCTTCCCCCTTTTCAAACACTTCAGTGAGACCTTGGGTTCACAGATCACTTTTACAGGTTATTAAATATATTTATAATCCAAAATATACAAGAGACCCCTATAAGTATTTTAAAGGCTACGTACTGTACATGCTGTATGCTGGAGGGGCCTGTCAAATCCAGCTCATCATTGGGGACACATTTGTCTTGCAGGGAACAGAGTTTTATAAGAGTAACTGGTACATAGTGACCAATGTGACGTGTGCATTATCTGATGTTTTTTCTGTTGAAGGGGGTTCCTAGCAACTGAATGCTAGTGCCCTCTTGTGGTCATAAACAGTGGAGCAGTTTTGTCAGTATTGTGATTGGATCATGCAGTGTGGCCAGGCAAGTCCTGTTGTATAGATATGGGGTGGCCCTGAAGTGCTAACCACAAATGTATACTTTTGCATAAGTAGCCTACTATTTGCTACATTCTTCGATAGCCAAACAAATGTCCTGGTGCACGTAACTCTGTCAGGCTACTGCATTTTGTACTTCTGTCGATTAATTTCTTATTTCTTGTCTACTGCATCCAATCAGCGACGAAGTGTAGTACCAACCCTTTACGTTTTGAGTTAATGTAATGTGTTTTTGAGTTAATGTCATGTGTTTTTGAGTTAATGTAATGTCATTTCCCATTTGGGGGAGCGTGTCGTTGTATTGGGGGGAGGTGAGCACGTCATCCTATTTGGGGGAAGTTGACTCATTGACTGAATGAGTGTTTTCATTTGGGGGATGCAGTCATATTAGTGGGTGTGGTTTGCACTTCAGGCCCACCG
Organism: Hypomesus transpacificus; assembly: GCF_021917145.1. NCBI lineage: Eukaryota > Metazoa > Chordata > Actinopteri > Osmeriformes > Osmeridae > Hypomesus > Hypomesus transpacificus. Next base: position 2,575,078 of record NC_061066.1, read on the forward strand.
TAAATGCCAGGACGTAATTGACTACTAGCTGTGAATAAATAACCCAACAATTTCACTAAAAGAGATACACGCTGACGTCCTGTCAGTTTATTTTTTTGTCCTTATTAGTCCTGTGTGAAAAGTGAAAATATTAAAATATACAAGGGAGAAAATTGATAAATACATTCCTGCTTTAGTGTAAGGTACTATGTAACGTATGTGTTCAATCAATCCATAATTAACTTATCATAATCAGTTTTACAGTGATGCTGAGGTTACATTTCATCAAAATGATTATCCTGTGTGTGCAATAACAACCCCATTATAAAAGAGTTCAAATGCCATTGAAATCTGTAACTATGAAAGAATAGCATGATTTAACACTTGTAGTAAAGCTGCATTACAATTGTTCGGACAAGCTTCAACAAAACAAAAAAAGCATACTTTTCTGCTCATCCAGAAAATAGTGATTTTAATCATTCTGATTTGTTGCTAGTTAATGTTTAATAGTTTACTAGACACTCATTTGAGATTTTAGCTGATTAGACATTTGTCTTTCTTAGTTTTTTGTTGTTTGAAATACATTGTGGAAGGTTCTGTGTCCGGGTCTGGTTCTGGGTCTGAGGCCAGAGCCGGAGCCGGAGAGGGCTTTGGGTCTGAGGCCGTGGCTGAGGTCGGGGGCAGAACGTTGTATTTCAGGTGGAGACGTCTGGCTAGCTGGGCATCTTGCTCTATCTGACTATTGTTGGGGGGGGACACTGTGGTACATGAGGCTGAGGTTGAGGATGGATCTGTTGGTAGAAAGTTGTATCTCAGGTGGAGAAGTTTGGCCAGCTGGGAATCTTGCTCTATCTGACTATTGTGGGAGGGAGACACAGTGGTACGTGAGGATGTGCCTGGGAATAGAACTGGATCTCGTGCAGGGGTTGGAGCTGGGGTTGGGGGTGAGAATATAACTGGGGCTCGTGCAGGGGTTGGAGCTGGGGTTGGGGGTGAGAATATAACTGGGGCTCGTGCAGGGGTTGGAGCTGGGGTTGGGGGTGAGAATATAACTGGGGCTCGTGCAGGGGTTGGAGCTGGGGTTGGGGGTGAGAATATAACTGGGGCTCGTGCAGGGGTTGGAGCTGGGGTTGGGGGTGAGAATATAGCTGGGGCTCGTGCAGGGGTTGGAGCTGGGGCTGAGGCTGTGGCTGGGAATATAACTGGGGCTTGTGTAAGGATTGGAGCTGAGAATGGGCCTGGGACAGAGACTGAAGCTGGGACTGGACGGTTGTATGCCTGGTGTGGCAAGTCCAGGACATGGGGTTGATCGCCATACGTGATGAGGTATTCTGGGTAGACCAGGTGTTTTTCAAACACCACAAAGATGGAGGGGTTTGTTACGTTGTCTACACAGCTGTCGTAGAAGACAGTGTCTCCTCCATCTTTGGAGGGAGGGCGGAGGTAGCTGGAGTCTCCTCTGGTGTAGTCTCCCACCAACACACGACACACGAACATGGACTTGACAGATGACTGGCCTGTGTAGCTGTGAGAGTATTTGGCATCCTTGGCAAAGTAGCTCCCTTATAGTTGATAGACAAAGGAGGAAGATACATATATAATCCACAGAAGTATTCAACCATTTTGCATATTTTACATACATAATATAGTTGAAAGAATCTACTTTTAAATAAAAATGCAGTTGTGAAGTATTCAAGAAACATGTTGTGAATTACTGCTTTCCTTAAGGTAAACTACGGGGAAGTACTGTTGTACCTACAGTAAAGTACAACTGTAAACTACCATCAAGTGGCCTACGACTGTAAACTACTTTAAACCTTTTCAATGATGACAAGTGATAATGTATCTCTGTCCTGTCCCACCTTTTCCATACGCAGTCCCATGCGTTCCACAGATCCTCCAATCAAAGTTGCTGTGACAGATAGCATCGATGTACTTGGAGTCTGTGCCGTGGAAGAGCTTCTTCTCTGTTGGACTATTTCCAACATTGCTCTTCTTCATCAGATCTCTTTGCCTATTCAGAAAACATACAACAATAGATGTGTCACAGAACACCCTGACAGACTTGGATGAATGTGGTTCTTGCATGTGAGAAAGGGGCATACCACTGAAAGACCTCCCAAAGCGCTCGGTTCTGAATCCTCTCAATCTTGTGAATGCGTAGGTCTCTGACAGTACTGGTGAAAAGCTGCTCCATCTCTTTGTACTCAAATGCTGACGTCTGGAGGAGAACTTTCTGATGGTAAAGGATGAGAGGTATAATGTCAATGTAAAGGAGGAAGGATACACTCTTTCAAAGTTGCACAATAAAGGATGGGAAAGAAGGGCATTAGGAATGCCCGTACATTAGGAAATCATACCTTGAATCCTGTGTCAGGAGTTTGACCCTTGTCCCAGTGCCCTGGTAAGGCTTTGAAATTGGATTGATTGTTGGGCATTCTTTTGCTGAAGTAAAAAAAAAAATGGAAGTGTTGAATAGGAGGTGTTGAAGTTACAGTAACTGTTAACAAAATAAACATGTGGTTTGATCAGCCAAGACAAACAGATAAATCCTGTTTACTTCCGTCACCAAACTACGCTCAACAACAAAGAAGTACAACATCACCATCAATACTGTACCTGGTTTTGATTGTTTGTGCATCAGACGAAGACACAAATTTGGGCCGTCTTCTCACAGGTCTTCTGGTACCATATCTCTTGTTTGTCTGCATCATGTCTAAGGAGACAAGCCTCTTATTTTTGAGGTGATTCATTGAACTAAACACCTCCCTGTGGACACTGCTGCTGTTAAGAGTCCGCATTATTAAAATGATCTGTCAAAACTATAATTAACAGCAGCTACAGCATGATTTCAGTGCTGCATTTATTTCCTGGTTGTCAAGTTATCTTCACTGACCTTTGAAACTGAGAGTGTAGCTCTGAGACCCTGCAGTGAAATCCATGTCTGACTTGTCGTCACTTTGGAACCTCTGTTCCAGATCCTCACTGGTGATGCTGGCCGTCCTGAGGGCTGCACTCTGCAAGGAAGTCATGAAAGAAGTTTGCGTTTGATACATTATTGTTTCACATTCTAGAAAATGAAGGAAAGACACTTTTGTAAAAATACAAAACTGGTCAAAAACACGGTTCCATAGTAATTATACTATAAATACTATGGAATATACAAGTTATAACTTTCTTTAGCTCCATAAGGCGTTGTTCTGAACAGTATAGACTTGAACTACAGTGTTTCCAACTCACTGCTGTAGCATACTGGATCCAGTTTCCAGACTCATCCTGCCAGTACCACAGCCACTCAGTAGTGAGGATGAAGTTGGGCTGGAGGATGGACGAGATGGTTGACAGACGTCTGGCCTTGTTCAGGTCGCAGGTCATGTCATCAAAACACACCGGCTCCAGTCCCTGACTAGGAAAAGAAGGAAAAACTCAGATTCTGTCCATTTTGGGGAAGGAGAAAATTAAAAGATTATTGGCTAAGTTGTCTGTCATTATCGAAGGTCCTTCAGTGTGTAACGTTCTGTATACATTGTGGCATTAAGATTCAGCAAGAACAGAACAAACCTGTGTATCTTTGATGGGTCACAGTAGTCCTTCTCAATCTCCTCGTTGTTGGGTAGGGCTGTCCACTGCCTCCCCTCCTTCTCCTCCCACTGGTACGGCAGGGTGGAGTGGACCTTAAAGCACCTGTCTGAAACACCAGACCTGGGTCGATTACTCTTTACAAATGCTGTGAAATGCTTGCCTGCACTTGAAAACAGTACCAGCTGAAATGACCTATAAGTGTCAACTTTCAGCCCAATTAAACACCAATCCAACACACTTTACTTTAAGTGATCTTTGAAATATCACTCCGAAGAACTGGATGCTTGGATTAAATAACAGATTCATCTTCACAAAATAACAATTTCCTTACCATCATGTTTGCAGCTGCCCTTGACATAGTACATACATATCTCAGTTTTGTCTGAGAAAAGATAAACAAAAAGGTTAGTCAAGACAACATCGACTCAGCAGTTCAGGAATACGGCCTGGAATCAGCAGCACAACACCACAGTACATATCGTATCTTTCAAAACGTGAGGCCTTTGACCACCACCGTCCTGGTTCTGCCTCTACAGTACCTTTCCCCCTCTGCGTCCCTCTGTTCGGTCCCCTGTTGTCTGCTCGTGCGGCCCCGGCTGATGGTCGATGGCGATTGCCGTGTTCTGCCCGATCCTGGTGTCTCAGAGCCTCGATGCTGGTGTAGATGGACTTGATGCGTCCAATGATGTGGTTGGGGACTCCTCTGTCCTGCAGGGTCTTCAGAGGGTGGGGCTCGAAGAAATCGTGCGCCCGTGGACAGCTGCATGCGCCGCGGAGATAGTTCTCACAGATGTGCATCCTCCTGCAGTTCTCACCATCAGGGCACTTCCCATACTCTCCCACACCGTTGTTGTAGGAGTGACACACCTGGGTAGGAGGCCATGAGGAAGATAATCAAAGGGGTTTGTGAAGTAGTATTTGAGAGAGCAATTGTATCTATCTATTTATTTGTAACTAAGCAGAATTGGTTAAGTCCTCTCCTCCTCAATGCAAATAGCTTTATAGCTTCATTCAATTAATCACTCTTTTCTTACACTGAGGAGTGATTCTAACCAATTAAACTCAATTACACACATACTTTCAATCCAGATACATTACTTACAGGGGGTAAGAGTGAGTTGTCATTTAAGAGTAACAAGGTGCAAAGTTCATCTCTGTCCAGGTCCTTTAAACCATTTTCTCTCAGAACCTTGGCATTTTGAGCGGTGAAGAGTTCATGTCCAAAGCGACACACCGATCTTAAAGCACAAATAAATATCTACGTTAGTTCCAACATTCACACACAAACACCAAAGAACACACATTCAACATTGGTTTGCTGCAATAACGCAGGCTTAATATTCCTATCACGTGACAAAAAAATATGTGAAAGGGTAACGCAGCTTAAAGACAGATCACAAACACACTTTTGGAAATATTTAATCTCCGTATCCATAACTGACCTACCTGTGACAAACTCCTAATAAAAATCGTTTACATAGGTGTAATTTGATACAACCATGACAATCTTTGGACATGCACAGTCGAACTGTGGTTTTTGCTATAAGTGAACGCTCTCCGTCAACAACTGCGATAGAAAATCTTTCTCGATTGACAATCGCGTTCCACAGCTCACTTAAGTCGCCCAAAGAAATGTTGACCATTAATTCATCGACATTCATTGAACCATAATTTGCGCAGAGTAGTTTAGTTATTTCAGAATCCATTGTGTTTACCCAACATAGACTGCTATGCAACGCGCTGCAATAAGGGTTTCGATGAGGTACATTTGTGTTTGTGACAGGGCTTCCACTGATGATGAATCGAAACCGAAACTTATTCTATTTGAGCCCATATTCACCAATCAAAAGTTAAGTATTAGTTACACTCCCTTCTTAGGCCAAGGTTCCACTGAAATGACCCACACAATGGAAATATGACATGCTCAATTAAGTTTCAATCTTCCCCACTCATGTCAAAAAGAAGATTGAAATTAAAAACCACACAAAAAGCTGCATTTTAATTTGATTACTTATATTTATTTCAACAATCCATAATATAGAGTTAGGCACGTTGAGAGCATCATTGCACCTGAAATCACAAAAATGAAAATGTAAACAACATGGAGGCATGGATTTGGTTGATGTTTCCTAAAAACCCTTGAAAAAATCCCAGGGATCCCGAGAGGGCTTTGGGTCTGGGGCTGAAGTCCGGGACAAAACGTTGTATCTCAGTCTGAGTCTGGGCTGCTCGTCATCTTGCTCTATCTGACTATTGTTGGGGGAGGACTCTGTGGTACCTGAGGCTGAGGTTGAGGCTGTTGTTGAGAATTAGTCTGTTGGTAGAAAGTTGTATATCAGCTGGAGACGTCTGGCCAGCTGGGCATCTTTCTCCATCTGACTATCGTGGGAGGGAGACACTGTGGTACGTAAGGCTGGGGCAGGGCCTGGGGCTTGTGCAAGTGCACGAGTTGAGGCTGGGGCTGGGAATAGAAGTTTGGCTCGTGCAAGGGTTGCAGCTGGGGCTGTGACTAAATGTGGGGCTCGTGCAAGGCCTGGGGCTGAGGCTGGGGCTGTGACTAGATGGGGGGCTCGTGCAAGGGCTGAGGCTGGGGCTGTTACTAGATGTGAGGCTTGTGCAAAGGTTGGAGCTGAGGCTGTGACTAGATGTGCAGCTAGTGCAAGGGCTGGGGCTGAGGGTGGGGTTGTGAACAGGTGTGGGGCTTGTGCAAGGGTTGGAGCTGAGAATGGGGCTTTGACTAGATGTGGGGCTCGTGCAAGGCTTGGATCTGGGGCTGGGACTGAGACTAGATGTAGGGCTCGTGCAAGGGCTGGGACTGAGGCTGTGAATAGATCTGGGGCTCCTGCAAGGGTTGGAGCTGGGGATGGGGTTGAACGTTGATCAGGTACTGGAGCTAAGAATGGGGCTGGGACAGAAACTAGAGCTGAAGGTGTGACTGGATGGGAGGTGGGCCTGGATAGCTGGTTTGGACTATACTTTATGGTCACTGAGGATGACACTGGGACTGGTTGGTTGTATGGCTGGTATAGCAAGTCCTGGACATGATTGCCATACGTGATGAGGTATTCTGGGTAGACCTGGTGTTTCTCAAACACCACAAAGATGGAGGGGTTTGTTGCGTTGTCTACACAGCTGTCGTAGAAGACGGTGTCTCCTCCATCTTTGGAGGGAGGGCGGAGGTAGCTGGAGTCTCCTCTGGTGTAGTCTCCCACCAACACACGACACACGAACATGGACTTGACAGATGACTGGCCTGTGTAGCTGTGAGAGTATTTGGCATCCCTGGCAAAGTAGCTCCCTTATAGTTGATAGACAGAGGAGGAAGAGACACATATAATCCACGGAAGTATTCAACCATTTTGCATATTCTGCATACATAATATTGTCGCAAGGTTCTAAAGTAAAATGTTGTCATATAATATTCTACTGTAAATGACTACTGTACAGTTATAATGTAAATTACTACCGTAATTTGTAATTCGACTATAAACCGCACCTGAATATAATCCGGAGCAGCTAAATTGAATGATGTGTACATATATAAGCCGCACTGGACTATGAGCCACAGGTGTTTTAATGTTTAATTACCATATATAAGGGTTCGTGCACAGAGGGGATTGTCGGGAAAGAGATGCTTCAGGAAGCTCCCATTAAGCTCCTATTAACTTTTTAACAAACAAGTTGCATATTTGCATAACATATTCAAGTGTTACCATGTGATCCAATAGTAGCTACAGAACATATACTGTGCTGTGTAAACTGTACTGTATCACATAGCGTTTCAGACACACAAACTGTTCAACTGTTTCAAATTTAAACTGTGCTCTCCCAGTGCACATACCAGCAGTGATCTACAGCAGTGGTTTTCAACCAGTGGTCCTTGAGGGAGTGCTAGGGGTTCCCCAGCTAAATTAGTTAATAGCGTCACAATCATTTAACCACTTAACTATGGCTATTTTTTAAAAATCTTGAAAATCTGTGCACATCTTAAATATCTATTTTCTTTAAGAGAAAATTTACTGAAATCTTTGTAAAAATCCATAGATTAGCCGCACCGTTATATACAACGCAGGGTCGAAAAAATGGGAAAAAAGGCGTGGCTTATAGTCCGAAAATGACGGTACTCTAAAGTTATACTGTAAAGTACTATAAAGTACAAAAAGTTAAGTATTAATTTGTCTTACCATAAAGTACAGTACTAAAGTAAAATGGTAAGAACTGCTGCTGTAAACTACACTAAAGTACAACTGTAAATGAACATTAAGTTGGGGTCGGATGGCTGAGCGGTTAGGGAGCCAGGCTAGTAATCAGAAGGTTGTTGGTTCGATTCCCGGCTGTGCAAAATGACCTAGTGTCCTTGGGCAAGGCACTTCACCCTACTTGCCTCGGGGGAATGTTCCTGTACTTACTGTAAGTCGCTCTGGATAAAAGCGTCTGCTAAATTACTAAATGTAAATGTAAATAGAATTGTAAAGTAAATTAAATCTAATCTATGATGATGAGAGATCTGATCCTGTCCCACCTTTTCCAAATGCAGTCCCATGCGTTCCACAGATCCTCCAATCAAAGTTGCTGTGACAGATAGCATCGATGTACTTGGAGTCTGTGCCGTGGAAGAGCTTCTTCTCTGTTGGATTATTTCCTCCATTGCTCTTCTTCATCAGATCTCTTTGCCTATTCAGAAAACATAGAACAATAGATGTGTCACAGAACACCCTGACAGACTTGGATGAATGTGGTTCTTGCATGTGAGAAAGGGGCATACCACTGAAAGACCTCCCAAAGCGCTTGGTTCTGAATCCTCTCGATCTTGTGAATGCGTAGGTCTCTGACAGTACTGGTGAAAAGCTGCTCCATCTCTTTGTACTCAAATGCTGACGTTTGGAGGAGAACTTTCTGATGGTAAAGGATGAGAGGTATAATATCAATGTAAAGGAGGAAGGATACACTTTTTCAAAGTTGCACAATAAAGGATTCGGAAAGAAGGGCATTAGGAATGCCCGTACATTAGGAAATCATACCTTGAATCCTGTGTCAGGAGTTTGACCCTTGTCCCAGTGTCCTGGTAAGGCTTTGAAATTGGATTGATTGTTGGGCATTCTTTTGCTGAAGTAAAGAAAAATGTGTTGAATAGGAGGTGTTGAAGTTACAGTAACTGTTAACAAAATTAACATGTGGTTTGATCTGCCAAGACAAACAGATAAATCCTGTTTACTTCCGTCACCAAACTTCGCTCAACAACAAAGAAGTACAACGTCACCATCAATACTGTACCTGGTTTTGATTGTTTGTGCATCAGACGAAGACACAAATTTGGGCCGTCTTCTCACAGGTCTTTTGGTACCATATTTCTTGTTTGTCTGCATCATGTCTAAGGAGACAAGCCTCTTATTCTTGAGGTGATTCATTGAACTAAACACCTCCCTGTGGACACTGCTGCTGTTAAGAGTCTGCATTATTTAAATGATCTGTCAAAACTATAATTAACAGCAGCTACAGCATGATTTCAGTGCTGCATTTATTTCCTGGTTGTCAAGTTATCTTCACTGACCTTTGAAACTGAGAGTGTAGCTCTGAGACCCTGCGGTGAAGTCCATGTCTGACTTGTCGTCACTTTGGAACCTCTGTTCCAGATCCTCACTGGTGATGCTGGCCGTCCTGAGGGCTCCACTCTGCAAGGAAGTCATGAAAGAAGTTTGCGTTAGATAAATTATTGTTTCAGATTCTACCCCATGGAAAGAAACTTTTGTAAAAATACAAAAACTGTCAAAAACACTGTTCCATAGTATAAGAACTCTCTTTAGCTCCATAAGGTGTTGTTCTGAAGAGTATAGACTTGAACTACAGTGTTTCCAACTCACTGCTGCAGCATACTGGATCCAGTTTCCAGACTCATCCTGCCAGTACCACAGCCACTCAGTAGTGAGGATGAAGTTGGGCTGGAGGACGGACGAGATGGTTGACAGACGTCTGGCTGCATTCAGGTCGCAGGTCATGTCATCAAAACACACCGGCTCCAGTCCCTGACTAGGAAAAAAAGGAAAAACAGATTCTGTCAATTTGGAGGGAGAAAATGTAAAAAATATTGGATTATGTTGTCTGTCATTATCGAAGATCCTTCAGTGTGTAACGTTCTGTATACATTGTGCCATTAAGATTCGGTAAAAACAGATTCAGCAAGAACAGAACAAACCTGTATGTCTTTGATGGGTCACAGTAGTCTTTCTCAATCTCCTTGTTGTTGGGTCGGGCTGTCCACTGCGTCCCCTCTTTCACCTCCCACTGGTATGGCAGGGTGGAGTGGACCTTAAAGCACCTGTCTGAAACACCAGACCTGGGTCGATTACTCTTTACAAATACTGTGAAATGCTTGCCTGCACTTGATAACAGTAGCAGCTGCAATGATCTATAGATGTCATCGTTAAGGCCAATTTTAAACGCCAATCAAACGCACCTCCCTCTGGAGAACTGGTTTAATGCATGGATTTACAGATTCATCTCTACAAAATCACTATTTCCTTACCGCCATGTATGCAGCTGCCCTTGACATAGAACAAACATATCTCTGAGGAAAGATAAACAAAAAAGTTAGTCAAACCAACATCGACTGTCACACCAGTAGTTCAGGAAAAACAAGCGGAGCAGGTTCATGCAGGGGGACGCGAGACCTAGCGCGTCAGCAAACGTCATCACGTGTCAAGGCACACCCTCTAATAGGGTGGGGTATATAGCAGGGATCCCAGCTCCTGCATTGCTAGTGCGACACAGACACTCTCGGTCTCCTGCGGCCTCCACCTCCCCGGCCTCCCCCCTTTTGTCTGGTTCTTCTTTTTCTTCTTCCTCAGGGGGAATGCGTCCCTGCTCTCTGCCCGGATGTCGAGACGGTGTCTCAGGAGACGGTGTCTCAGTTGGGTGCGGCAGGGAGCCGCTGCGAGCATAACCATCCGCCAAATCAAATATTACAATAATGTATTGTAACGTGTGTAATAAAGTATCAAGTAACAGAACATTACTGAGTCCTCCTGCCTGAACCAGCAGCACAATACTACAGTACATATCATATCCTCCAATGTCCATTAAATGATGCTTTAGTTCATAGAAAACTTGTTTTCCTTTCATGAATATTACAGCAATGTAACTGCACTGGCGTGAGGCCTTTGACCACCACCGTCCTGGTTCTGCCTCTACAGTACCTTTCCCCCTCTGCGTCCCTCTGTTCGGTCCCCTGTTGTCTGCTCGTGCGGCCCCGGCTGATGGTCGATGGCGATTGCCGTGTTCTGCCCGATCCTGGTGTCTCAGAGCCTCGATGCTGGTGTAGATGGACTTGATGCGTCCAATGATGTGGTTGGGGACTCCTCTGTCCTGCAGGGTCTTCAGAGGGTGGGGCTCGAAGAAATCATGCGCCCGTGGACAGCTGCATGCGCCGCGGAGATAGTTCTCACAGATGTGCATCCTCCTGCAGTTCTCACCATCAGGGCACTTCCCATACTCTCCCACACCGTTGTTGTAGGAGTGACACACCTGGGTAGGAGGCCATGAGGAAGATAATCAAAGGGGTTTGTGAAGTAGTATTTGAGAGAGCAATTTTATCTATCTATTTATGTGTATGTAAGCAGAATTGGTTTAAGTCCTCTCCTCCTTAATGCAAATAGCTCTTACCAGCTTCATGCAAGTTATCACTCTTTTATTAAACTGAGTGATTTTAACCAATTCAACTCAATTACACACATACTTTCTAGATACATTGCTCACTTACATGGGGTAAAAGTGAGTTGTCATTCAAGAGTAACAAGGTGCAAAGTTCATCTCTGTCCAGGTCCTTTAAACCATTTTCTCTCAGGACCATGGCATTTTGAACGGTGAAGAGGTCATGTCCAAAGCGACACACACATCTTAAGGCACAAATACATATCGACATTAGTTCCAACATTCACACACAAACACCAATTTTACACATTCAACATTGTTTTTATACATTAACGCAGTCATCTTCCTATCACGTGACTAAAAAGCTGTGAAAGGGTAATGCAGCCTATCTAAATACACAGATTGCAACTCTTTTGTGCATATCTCCATATCCATAATTGACCTACCTGTGACAAACTCCTAATAAAAATCGTTTACATAGGTGTAATTTGATACACCCGTGACAATCTTTGGACATACAGAGTCGAACTGTGGTTTTTGCTATAAGCGTTCGCTCTCCGTCAACAACTGCAATAGAAAATCTTTCTCGATTGACAATCACATTCCACAGCTCACTGAAATCGCCAAAAGAAAGGTTGGCTGTTAATTCATCGACATTCATTGATCCATAATTTGCGCAGAGTAGTTTTGTTATTTCAGACTCCATTGTGTATGCCCACCATGGAAAGCTGTGCGACGCACTGCAATAAGGGCTTCGAGGAGGTGGTTTTGACAGGTTACCACTGATGATGAATCGAAACCAAAACGTATTCTATTTGTTCCCATATTGACCAATCAAATGTTATGTAAATAATATTTTGTTACACTCCCTTCTTAGGCCAAAGTTCCACTGAAATGACCCACACAATGGAAATATGACATGCTCAATTACGTTTTAAACTTCTCCACCCATGTCCAAAAGAATATTCAAATAAGAACAACACAAACAGTGGCATTTTGATTCAATTACTATAATTTAATTCAACAATCCATAATATAGTTAGGCACGTTGACAGCATCGTTGCACCTGAAATTACACAAAATAACCCCACAACGACAGATTTAAATGAAAACAACATGGAGGCATGGATTTGGTTGATATTTCCTAAAAACCCTTGAAGAAATGCAAAAAACCTGAATTATCTTTAAGTTTGAATATATCCTTACTAACACATCTCAAGGTGTGCTCTAAGAGATTTCCTTCAAATGTAGTTTTGTGTTAGGTCCAGGGCGTGTTCACAGTTAACACTGGGTCACAGTTCACATGGCTGACAAGGTTAGCCATGTTACCTCTAAACATCATCAAGTTCACTGATTTAGTTTCTAGTACCTGGCCATTTAAATACATTAAATACATTTTTTTTCCAAAAGCATGTAGATGACCTGGTCAACAGAAGATGAGAATGTATCTGGGCTTCCTCTATAGAAATAAATGACATATTAATTGCCAAAAAACGTAATGTTAAATTAAAAGTAATTGTTTTATTACACATCAGGCCTTGTTGGTAAACTTTCAGACACAGCCCATAGGACTTTGGACTAGTTGAACCTTACACAATGTCTATATCCACATTTTTATCATACAAGTTTCTTGTAGGCAGACATCCTTGTAAAATAATTACACAACTTTCTCCAATGGGAAACCCTGCCATGAATCCTGATGAATAAATCATTTAAAAAAAAAGTCTGAATAATGCTTTATTAGCCTTGTCTACACTATAAAGGCAAACCAAAGTGACAGTGTAAATAAGGACACAGAAAAATGATTGATAATATTTCATGCAATTAGGATAAAATACAAAGGGGATGAATCACTCAGACTAAAAGTGCTTAAATGACAGAATGACCAAAAGAATGATGAACTAAGAAATGATTATACGGTTGCTAAACTTTGCTGTATATTTTCAAATCACGTACAACTTGCATTGATATAAATTCCTCAAAAAAAGTTCTGAAACGTTATTTCAGTCAATTATTCCTCCCTTTCAATAATACCAATTGGTATTGTATTTTATATTGTTGAAAAGCCTGATTAGTCACCTTTACAAAGAGTTACAATTTGTAAGGATTGTGCATTCGTGGAATGAGCAACAGAGCTAACTGTGTGGTTAGCGGCCCAAAAAATGTGCCAAAATCCCCAGCAATATTTGCAAAACTTCGAAAATGGTACCAGGGCTGACACCACATAATGCTGCCACTCTGCGTACTGTAAGACCAGCTTCCAGTTGCCCTATTGCATGGGCCTTATTCTGAAGGGACAAACGTGGCATGTTTATGCTTGGATCACACACAAACTCAACAAAGTTGCAAGACCCATGTGCACAAGTGCTGTCAATTAGATTAATTAACACACCTGTGACTGGTATACACCTGCCAGCACTTGAAGCTCTAAACGAGAGTGAATACCAAAAGAAGAATATTGCAGGGGATTTTGGCAAAAAAAATTGGGCCGCTACCCACACGGTTAGCTGTGTTGCTCATTCCACGAATGCACGATCCTTACAAGTTGTACCTCGTTGTAAAGGTGACTAATCAGACTTATCAACAATATTTTTTTGAGCAGTTTATATATTGATATTAGTTTAGTAGTTTATTACCCAATATTAACACATGACACATGAGCTGTTGGATTTTTCATCCTGCCTTCGATATGGGTAGTTTGTATTGGGAGGGTTTGAGACAGGGGCTTGAGCTTGAGCTGGACGACTGTATTGCTGGTGGAGCAATCTGGCCATGTGGGCATCTGTGTGCTGACTATACTGTAGAGGAGACACAGAGGCTCTGGTGCGTGCTTGTGCTGGACGGTTGTATGCCTGTTGTGGCAAGTCTTGGACACGGGGTTGATCGCCATACGTGATGAGGTATTCTGGGTAGACCTGGTGTTTCTCAAACACCACAAAGATGGAGGGGTTTGTTGCGTTGTCTACACAGCTGTCGTAGAAGACGGTGTCTCCTCCATCTTTGGAGGGAGGGCGGAGGTAGCTGGAGTCTCCTCTGGTGTAGTCTCCCACCAACACACGACACACAAACATGGACTTGACAGATGACTGGCCTGTGTAGCTGTGAGAGTATTTGGCATCCCTGGCAAAGTAGCTCCCTTATAGTTGATAGACAGAGGAGGAAGAGACACATATAATTCAAAGAAGTATTCAACCATTTTGCATATTCTGCATACATAATATTGTTGCAAGGTTCAAATGTAAAATATTGTCAATTAATATTGTAATTGTCTACTGTAAATGACTACTGTACAGTTATAGTGTAAATTACTACTTCAAAGTTATACTGTAAAGTACCTACTAAAAAGTAAAAAAAGTTAAGTATTAATTTGGCCTACCGTAAAGTACAGTACTAAAGTAAAATTATGTGAACTGCTGCTGTAAACTACACTGAAGTACTACTGTAAACAAACATTAAGTAGTATTGTAAAGGAAGTTAAATCTAATCTATGATGACGACCTTTTCCATACGCAGTCCCATGCGTTCCACAGATCCTCCAATCAAAGTTGCTGTGACAGATAGCATCGATGTACTTGGAGTCTGTGCCGTGGAAGAGCTTCTTCTCTGTTGGACTATTTCCAACATTGCTCTTCTTCATCAGATCTCTTTGCCTATTCAGAAAACATAGAACAATAGATGTGTCGCAGAACACCCTGACAGACTTTGATAAATGTGGTTCTTGCATGTGAGAAAGGGGCATACCACTGAAAGACCTCCCAAAGCGCTCGGTTCTGAATCCTCTCGATCTTGTGAATGCGTAGGTCTCTGACAGTACTGGTGAAAAGCTGCTCGACCTCCTTATACTCCAATTCTGATGTTTGGAGGAGAACTTTCTAATGGTAAAGGATGAGAGGTATAATGTCAATGTAAAGGAGGAGGTATACACTATTTCAAAGTTACACAATAAAGGATGGGAAAGAAGGGCATTAGGAACGCCCGTACATTAGGAAATCATACCTTGAATCCTGTGTCAGGAGTTTGAGCCTTGTCCCAGTGTCCTGGTAAGGCTTTAAAATTGGATTGATTGTTGTGCATTCTTTTGCTGGAATAAAGAAAAATTGGTTGAATAGGAGGTGTTGAAGTTACAGTAACTGTTGGTAAACATGTGGTTTGATCTGCCAAGACAAACAGATACATTTACAAATGTAAATGTAAATAAATCCTGTTTACTGCCGTCACCAAATTTCGCTCAACAACAAAGAAGTACAACATCACCATCAATACTGTACCTGGTTTTGATTGTTTGTGCATCAGACGAAGACACAAATTTGGGCCGTCTTCTCACAGGTCTTCTGGTACCATATCTCTTGTTTGTCTGCATCATGTCTAAGGAGACAAGCCTCTTATTCTTGAGGTGATTCATTGAACTAAACAGCTCCCTGTGGACACTGCTGCGGTTAAGAGTCCGCATTATTTAAATGATCTGTCAAAACTATAATTAACAGCAGCTACAGCATGATTTCAGTGCTGCATTTATTTCCTGGTTGTTAAGTTATCCTCACTGACCTTTGAAACTGAGAGTGTAGCTCTGAGACCCTGCGGTGAAGTCCGTGTCTGACTTGTCGTCACTTTGGAACCTCTGTTCCAGATCCTCACTGGTGATGCTGGCCGTCCTGAGGGCTGCACTCTGCAAGGAAGTCATGAAAGAAGTTTGCGTTAAACAGATAAATTATTGTTTCACATTCTACACCATGGAAAGACACTTTTGTGAAAATACAAAAACTGTCAAAAACACTGTTACATAGTATAAGAACTCTCTTTAGCTCCATAAGGTGTTGTTCTGAAGAGTATAGACTTGAACTACAGTGTTTCCAACTCACTGCTGCAGCATACTGGATCCAGTTTCCAGACTCATCCTGCCAGTACCACAGCCACTCAGTAGTGAGGATAAAGTTGGGCTGGAGGACGGACGAGATGGTTGACAGACGTCTGGCTGCATTCAGGTCGCAGGTCATGTCATCAAAACACACCGGCTCCAGTCCCTGACTAGGAAAAGAAGGAAAAACAGATTCTGTCCATTTTGGGGAAGGAGAAAATTAAAAGATTATTGGCTAAGTTGTCTGTCACTATCGAAGGTCCTTCAGTGTGTAACGTTCTGTATACATTGTGGCATTAAGATTCAGCAAGAACAGAACAAACCTGTGTATCTTTGATGGGTCACAGTAGTCCTTCTCAATCTCCTCGTTGTTGGGTAGGGCTGTCCACTGCCTCCCCTCCTTCTCCTCCCACTGGTACGGCAGGGTGGAGTGGACCTTAAAGCACCTGTCTGAAACACCGGACCTGGGTCGATTACTCTTTACAAATACTGTGAAATGCTTGCCTGCACTTGATAACAGTACCAGCTGCAATGATCTATAGATGTCAACTTTCAAGCCAATTAATCGCCAATCAAACACAAGAATTGGAGAACTGGTTTTGTTGTGGAAAAATAACACCATACTGTTGTAATTATGAAGATGGGTAATGATTATGGATTCAATGAAACTTGTAATCACCTTTGTAGTACATGCTATATTATTGGAAACCAGATGCAAAGCTGTTGACTGATTATTGTTATCCCTAAACAATGGTAGGAGACATGAAGCCCAAAATCTAAGGTTTAGATAATTAAAGGATGAGTGGGGGAGAGGAGCATGTGTATGCTTTCATGAAGGACTAGGATGCATAGCTATAACTTATGAGACATATTTGTGGCCTTACGCCCAGAAGCCTAATGCAGCTGGCTGTTCAAAGTCAGAAAGAGTCAAATTGGAAGAAGTGTCTATGTAGGAAAGTACCTGTTTTGAATCGCCTGAGACAAGGGATCCGCTTTGTAAAACGTCCTAATGTCTATGTAACCAACAAATATCGTACCATATTAACATAAAATGGGGAGAAGACTATATAAGTTAAATTGTCCGGAGAAAACTTCAGTCTGATCCCGGGATCACGCTCACGTTCTATTGGGAATCTTTGTTACCTGAGAACCAATAAAACACTTTGCATCAACCCTGCTGAGTTCCAGTGCTGTTTTTACATCTTGAGAATTGACTGAAGACGTACAGAACTTTTGTTTTATCAGTTTAATACTTGGATTTACAGATTCATCTCAACAAAAACACTATTTCCTTACCGCCATGTATGCAGCTGCCCTTGACATAGAACAAACATATCTCTGAGGAAAGATAAACAAAAAAGTTAGTCAAACCAACATCGACTGTCACACCAGTAGTTCAGGAAAACCAGCAGCACAATACTACAGTACATATCATATCCTCCATCCATGTCCATTAAATTATGCTTTAGTTCATAGAAAACTTGTTTTCCTTTCATGAATATGACAGCAATGTAACTGCACTGGCGTGAGGCCTTTGACCACCACCGTCCTGGTTCTGCCTCTACAGTACCTTTCCCCCTCTGCGTCCCTCTGTTCGGTCCCCTGTTGTCTGCTCGTGCGGCCCCGGCTGATGGTCGATGGCGATTGCCGTGTTCTGCCCGATCCTGGTGTCTCAGAGCCTCGATGCTGGTGTAGATGGACTTGATGCGTCCAATGATGTGGTTGGGGACTCCTCTGTCCTGCAGGGTCTTCAGAGGGTGGGGCTCGAAGAAATCGTGCGCCCGTGGACAGCTGCATGCGCCGCGGAGATAGTTCTCACAGATGTGCATCCTCCTGCAGTTCTCACCATCAGGGCACTTCCCATACTCTCCCACACCGTTGTTGTAGGAGTGACACACCTGGGTAGGAGGCCACGAGGAGCAGGATTATATGGTCTAGGAGAAGTTATCATGGATGTTTGTTCTCAAATTCAATTCAGAGAAAAGAATGTGCGGGTGGAAGCAATACTGATGAGCAACCCTGACACGTGACACCTATCATGAAAAGGTCTGTCTCTATATCTCTAAATGCAAACTAAACGACTCGGTTAGCAGGAAGGTTCAGTTGGTTTGGGTTTTAAATAATAAAAAGGGGCAATCGTGCTTCAGATGAGAAGACAATTTATAGTTTCAACAATTATTAGTAGTCACAACAAATAGAACAGCAAAAAAAAGTCAACCATACAGTGCAACAGATCCGCCAACCATATACACAGACCCACACACACACACATTCCAGATACATTGCTCACTTACAGGGGGTAAGATTGAGTCATTCTGGAGCAACAAAGTGCAAAGCTCTTCTCTGTCCAGAACCTCCAAGCCATTTTCTCTCAGCACTGTTGCATTTTGTCCTAAGGAGAGGTCATGGCCGAAACGACACTTCACTCTGAAATCAAAAGCAAGGATCTATGTTATTGAAGTGTAACATTCTCTTTCACAAACACACACACACACA
Source organism: Hypomesus transpacificus (assembly GCF_021917145.1). Taxonomy (NCBI): domain Eukaryota; kingdom Metazoa; phylum Chordata; class Actinopteri; order Osmeriformes; family Osmeridae; genus Hypomesus; species Hypomesus transpacificus. The sequence goes on from NC_061066.1 coordinate 2,593,637, forward strand.
TCATGGACAACGAATTTATTGTAAGTTACATAAACACTGTAGGTTATTTGTTACACACACACACACACGCACACACACACACACACACACACACACACACACTCACACACACACACACACACAAACACACACACTTGAACCGGTATAAGTGCTTTATTTGTAAAGTGGTTGTCTTTTTAGATATTTTCCCCTGAGGGAAACTAGGCTAACAGCTATATATAAGGCCATAGCCAGAGCCTGTTTAAGGATATTATATTATTACCATATTAGACATTCTCTGCTATAGCCTACTCAACCACAGGCGCAAGTGCTTAAATCTTACCCTGAAAAACACACGATTTTTGTGGAATTTCAACGGGGAACAAATGACTAACAAGACAGATAACAACATTGAACACTACACAAACAGTAATCTATTTTAAAAAATGTAGGCGAATAATTGTTCATATTGAAACAGGTTCCGGATCCCTTTAAGTCTATGACTTGAACTCATAGGGGAAAAACACATTTCCTTATAAATATGATTGACCTACCTTTGGCAAACTCCAAGCAAAAATTGTTTGCAGAGGTGTAAGTTCATACATCCGTGACAATTTCTGGCCATACATAGCCGAAGTCTGGTTTTTGCTATAACTTTTTCCTCTCCGTCAACAACTGCGGAATGAAACCTATCTTTATCAATAAGGACATCCCGCAACTGAGATATTTTGCCAAACGAATAGTTGGCCGATAATTCATCCAAATGCATTGATCCATTATTCATGCAGAGAAGTTTAGTTACTGCAGACTTCATGGCGTATAAGGTCGTTTGGACGCTCTACTGCCAACTCAGCCTTTCCTCTAGTGGTAAAAAGGGACATTTCATTTATGAGTAAACTAAATCGAAACTTATCCTATTGGTAAACACATCTTGGCCAATCAACTGCGTTAGTGCTATATTTCCTACATGTGACCATTACCTAATCTAGTGTACTACATAGGGTAAATGAAAATGATTTCGTACACTATTTTGTAGACTATTCATTTGTCATAAGCGTTATAGGCCTACGCATATACAAGTTACGTCTGATCTTCCAACCCCCCGCCCCCCCCCCCCCCCCCATTTTAAACGTTAGGTTTAAAGAAACATTTTTGTTTATGTAACAGTCTATGACATTGAGTAGCCTAAGTAGGCTATCTAGGCGTGTAAATATCAAAATGATATATGTAGGCCTAATACTGACACTATTCTTTTAGAGAATTCTACTTTTGGTCGTATGGCAGCGTATGCCTACTTTCACCAGTGGATGGCGATATATCATTAGCACTGGGCTGGCGGGTCACAACATGATATTTTAGACTGTTGTTATACTTCACTACACCAAATTATTACAGTGGATGTGTCGTCGGTGCCTTACTACACAACAGCTAACTCTGTATGTTAATGTGGACGTGATTTCACCGCGCAGTGGTTGAATGGCCAATAGCTATAGCCTGGACAACAGTCACAGGATACAAAAAAGTCCATATAGCCCTACTATTATTTTATATTTTTTGTTAATTTGTGGGACCACAACACAATGTTCCAACCGCAGTTAGCCAGCTTCAACGTGATCAGCGATTTCCTGATTCGGGTTTCTCTTTAAGGGGGCTGGGCTCAATGCTGGGAATTCACGTCATTTCGCCCGTTTACACATCCAAATCAATGAGCACGGACGGAGAGATGTCCGTCTTTTAGTTCTGTCTTCCAGGAAGGAATTAACCTACGCGTTGCCGAAATGTAACGAGCACCGACAGGAAAACAAAAGAAGTTTCGCGTGTTTATGACAAACGTGGTCGTACTATGGATACATAACAAATCCTTTAACTTCTCGATTACGCAGCGCTTAATCCTCGCCAGGCAAAGGTGTCGGGTGTGGATTGATTGTCTGGTTTATTTCAAAGAGGAGAAAGGAAAAAGGAAAGTGCGAGGAAGACAACTATCTGAACACAGCGAGAAATGTCCGAATCCCCGTCAATCCCAATAAAGGTATTGTCTTATCTCTAGAAACAAGACTAAGTTCTAGGACCCCGTGTGAGATGCTGTTGGAGCGGTCGTGTTGTTGACAGCCGCAACGTTTGTTGGTTATCATCTGTTGCTGAAGGACGCGTTTCTCCGCTGTGTTGTTGTGGTAGCCTACACTTCCCGGTGAGTGCTGCGCGAGTTTATTGATTTCGCTAAAGCCCATAGCCTACCTGAGATACTCATCACGACAGTGGTTTTATCCTACACATATGGTAGCCAACGCATACTTTTTGTCTAATAAGTAGCTGCATGGTAAATGTCATTTTTGCACTCATGTGTAGCCTAACACAAAGCAGCATGAACATCCTTGCAAGTACAGTTGCCACGGCCTTATTCTACATTAGGTTAATCTATTATGTTGTATCCTATAACATATATATATATTTTTAAACTCTGATCGTGTGGTCTACGTTCGTTCCAGATAGGCCTAGTTTCCCCCAGACTTCAAGATCTGTAGGCTAGTGTTACTGATATATATAGAGAGTTTTCTCCATTCTTATTCTCTGGAAGTAAGCAATTATTTAACTGGCGTAGGCTACACGTCAGTGACACAGAATGCTTCTAACTAGAATTCCCACCTAGCACCGAAGAAGTCCCCAACTTGCACTAAGCCTCTACAGAGCTTTGAACTGCGAATGACCTCATCCTCATACTGTACTATACCCCCAAGGTGGACAATGTGAACAAGCAATCCCGTTCGCAGAATGCAGTTTTTCTGTCCGTTGGATGATACCGGCTATAGCTTGAGGTCACGGCAGCCTTCTTACTCGGATGTCAGGGAGTAGGGAAGTTGTGATCGGGGAGATTAAAAGATTATTGCAACATTTCCACTGTGAGTTCCTGGTACACTGGGCTTCTAGCACTGGTAGTCTCTGTTTGACTTGCTGAATGAATCACAATGGCATGTGGTCAAGCATGCTTAGAGGCAAAGCCAAATACTCTGTTCCTCTCTACATGGAATGCTATTAAATGTTACAGAATCCAATTCCCAGATGTTACTTCATTGCAATGTTCACAATGTTTTTGGTCGTCTTTTCCAAAAGCGTTTCACGCGAATATGGCACTTTGTATACAGTCATGATCACATTTCACATTTTCCCCGAGATGTTTGGGACCCCGACTCTCCAAGGCCTGCCTCGGCCTCTGTGTTGCCGGTGACACCGGCTGTGTTTGGGGTTTAAGGCTGCTGACGGCGAGGTTTGTAAGGCATGCTTTGTGTCTCTGTGCCTATTCATAGCAGGAGAGGAGCTCCTTCAGTCCTTCCGCGAGCCCCCTGCCAAACTCCACTTCCTCCCCTGTCCATGCTCCCGCAGCGAGGACAGCCAGCAGAATGGAGGACGAGCCTGCCAGACTGCCCGCGCACCTGCGTAAGTAAAACACACACACACCTACACACACACACACACACACCCACACGCACACACACACACACACATGCGTGAATACAGACACACATACATGCACGGTACTCACCAGCTCCCTGGCTTGGAGGTGCTGGAGCGTGTGCAGGGTCAGAGACCTGGACTGTGAAGCTTCACTGGGCTAGAACCAGGGCACTGGACTAGAACATACAACAATAGATGACAGTGGAGCGCCAAAAGGCAAGATGATAGGACACAGTCAGCAGGCCTCAGAACAGCTCAGGACGCACACATGGCATGGCGTGGGCTGGAGTAACACACCCGGTGACACGGTAACCTGTGACATGGCAACCAGAAGCACGGTGTAAGACAGTGAGAGTGTGACCAGTAACACACACAGCGTGGGGGAAAAGACATGTCAGAATTAAGAACCTGTAGATGGAGAGAAGGAAAGAGGAGGAAGAGAAGGGACCTGTCATATTGAAGGTGATGAGTTTGTGGATTTGATCGGGGCAGGTGAAGGTTTTAGGAGCCAAGCCTCCACCCACCACATTTCACAAGACTTGCGAAATCCAGTTTGACAGAGGAAACAAGGAAGTAGGAATGAAAGGAAGGAAGGAAGGAAGGAAAGAAAGGAAGGATGTAAAACACAATGTGAGGAGACACTCCCCAGTGTTGTGAGCAGGGTCAGGAGGTGAAGGGGGGGAAGGGGGCGGAGCAGTGACACTGCCGGTACGTCTGCTGGCATGGCCGCCTGCAGGTCTCAACAGGTCACTGGCTGACAGTAGCACGACAGGTGGGTTTGGAAGTGTGCCATGATTCAGACGCAGTGTTTAAACAGGAGGCTGGCCTGCTTTGTGTAAGAAATCATCAATATTTAACCAGCTTCAAACATGCTAGTGCTACTCAACCTTAATGTAAAATACTGCTGTCATTTTATGATGATGTCTGATATCTCCCGATAGAGAAGATAAATGTTGATGCACGTTGACCCTACACAGGAACCTTCCCCCTGCCTTCCAAGTTCCTCTTCCTCTTGTGTGTTGCCTTAGCAACACAACATTCCATAGAAGACCTGTGTTTCTATTATTTATATATTATTTAATATATATATATATTTTTTTTAATTCATTAATTTCAGGAGATAAGGTTGCCTGATTGGTTTGTTGATAACTGGTTGACTTGTTCTCCACAAATGGCAACTCTCTGCCTTACATTGCACTTTGCATTATGCCTCCTTCTGAAACCCTTTCAACCCTTTAGCCGTGCGTGTCTCTGTCGTGTCTAAGATACTCTCTTTATTCAGTCATCACTCCTTCTGACATTGATCCAGCACTTTATTCAAACGAAGACAACTAGTAACCTGCCTGTATCCCTCCCCTCTCCTCTGCTCTGCTAGCTGGATGTACACCCTGTTGTGCTGGGAGACAGTTCAGCCAGTAACCCCACATTCAAAGAGAATGTGTCCTCAGGGAAGGAAAGGAAAAGGAGGGGGGGGGGCGGTGGTGGGCGAGGAGAAAGAAAGAGAGGGAGGAAGGGAGGGAGGAAGGGAGGAAATTGCAGTGTGGGCAGAAATCCGCCTTCTCCATTTCCTGGGGAGGAAGTGGATTAGATCAGGGAGAAAGAGAGAGAGAGAGAGAGGCAGCCGGCTCCTCACCCTGAAAGAATGCTGCTTTATTTAACCCTTATAGGTGGGGAACACATCCTCCTCCCACAGCCCTGCATGAGGAGGAGGAACAGGGGGAGGAGGAGGAGCAGGAGGAGGAGGAGGGAGGAGGAGGGGGGGGGTGAAGCAGGACAATAAGCAATTGGAAGGAACAGAAGAAGGAAGGGGGGAGGGGTGCAGGGGGAGGTGAAGCTGGAGGAGGAGAACGAGCAGGAGGAGCAGTCGGTTAGGAAGTCCAGCTTTCTCTGGGTTGAAAGTGATTGTGTCTCCTCCTAACCTCCTAACTTGCTTCTTCAACTGTGGTGAGGTTTGCTACACCAGGTCATGAGCTGTTCATTCACTGCTGTTTCTGGATACCACATTCAGAGAAACACAGAGCTAATAGGTCAAAGTCTAGGAGCAGGCTCATTGAACATTTACATGTGAGGAGTAGTTCCACGTGGAAACTAGGTTCTCTGTTGAGGTGACTGAAGACATGCCTGTTGATGGCTGGATTCCATCTTTAATAATCTATGGATCTATGGTGTTTCCTCTTACAACAGAGTTTGTACTGTGTGGGTACTGTGTGTGTGTCACTGTGCACATGCGTGTGAGTTGTGTAGGTGGATGCTATGTGTGTGTGAGAGTTTGTGTCTTTGTTTGTACAATACAACAAACCTTAGTGTGATACAGTAAATACCCCCCCCCCCCCCCCACACACACACACACACACACACACACACACAAACAGTCTTTCTGCCCCATCTCTCCATTTCTCTGCATCTGTCTTTTCATTTTGATTAGGATAAAGGACCTAATAAGTTCATGACAAACGGGAGTTTACATTGCCAGCATTACCTAAATTGACTGACCGATCTGAGTGATTAGCAGGAAGTGTGCATGATATGCTGTACATTACAGTTTTTCTCAATTGGTTTGGCTCATTTCACGAAACAGAAATGACATTCTCAAAACAACACGTGCAAACCTCCAAACCGCTTGGCACTTGTTCACAACAGATTGGAATTGTTCATTCCTTTAATCAAATTGCAATTGTATTAGCACATCCTTGTAAATGACAAGTGCAATTGCCTACAGTTTGCACACATTTCAAATGATTTTGCACATCTTTGAAATGGTTAGGTATAATTGCCTTCAATTAGGCCAACTATCAATTGAAAATATCTTGCTGGTCTAAACTGAATGTTGTTTCTCAGTCAAGTGGTTGTTCTCTGCAAAACCTATTGGCATAATTTCCTTGTGTACATCATCACCTGCACAATAGTTCACTCCACTGTCAAAAACCTTTCAGGCACATAATACCATGAAAAACATCATGGTATATACTGTAATATGGATCTCTTGGATCATCTGCTTACAGTCATTGTCAGGTGCAACTAGAACTTTACCAAACAAGGGGACACATCCGATCACCAATCACACAGTAAGTTTAGTTAGCTGACAGGAGCTATCCAGGAGTATAAATCCTTCCATCAAATATTTAGAGCCTGTCCCAGGCCAACTCGGGGGAAACATCACTGTTTGTGCTGCCATTTCAGAGAATGGTGTAGTCACCCACATTCCCAGTCTTGGCCCATACAATACTCAGACACTCCTGGTGTCCTTGGACCGCCTGCACTCCGATCTTATCCCTCTACATGAGACCACTTTCTTACATTTGTCATTGTGTGAGACAATGTAAGCTTCCACCGTCACCCACTCATCAGGATTCACTGCCCATCAAAGAATGCTGATGGTGCTCATATCACCTGACTCCCCATTCCTTAGTCCTATCCAGGAGGTTTTTTCTGCATGGAGGTGGAGGGTTTATGAGCATCGGGTTCAAAACCAGAGCTCCCTGCTCCAGACAATGGATGCTGCTTGTAATGATGTCACGGCAGATCAGTGTAGGGGATTGTTGCGGCATGAACAACAATTCTTCCCCTGTTGCATCGTAAGGGAGAACATCAGATATGATGTCAATGAAATTTGTGGCCAGACAAACAGTGAGGACGACAACTAGTGAAACTCCAGCTTTGAAATGCCATGAACTGCACCCTCTGCAACTCTGACTAGGAAGGGGTCAGATGCCTGAAAAGTACCGTGGTTACTCATACTAGTCCCCTCAGTGTACAATAGGAATCATTTGATGCTGGGATATACAAAACAGACAATAGAGGAGGTGCATTTCATGCCGGGCTTACTGTAATGCACCCCCTGCTAACTCTGACTAGGAAAGTGTCACTTGCCTGAAACTTACTGTGGTTACTCATACTACTAGTGTAGGTTATACATAATGTTAGTTTTGATGTGCTTATTGTATGAAAGTATATTGTGCTGTACACATTTCCTGTAACAGTAACCATGATGTATGGCAATTACAGTAACAATTTCCATGGCAGTGTAAGTGCAATATGTGATGTGAAACCTTGTAGGCTACTCTTGAATTACTGTAATCTTTTTTCTGTTTGATACACATTTACATTTTACATGTATTCATTTAGCAGACGCTTTTATCCAAAGCGACTTCCAAGAGACAGCTTTACAAAAGTGCATAGGTCAATGATCCTAAACAACGAGATAGCCCCAAAAACATTGTTGTTAGCCAAAACATTAAGGGTTTTTCACAATGTATGCTTCATGTTTTGGCTACCCGAAATGTTTGGGGCTATCGCGTTGTTACTGTATGATACAGTAAGTGACCTATGCACTCTTGTAAAGCTCTCTTGGAAGTCGCTTTGGATAAAAGCATCTGCTAAATGAATAAATGTAAATGTAGATTGAGACACATTGTATTCTGGAAAGAAAACATCTACTACAGTAACTGTAGCACAGTGCACATAAGGGATATTTCTAAGGTTCACTGCCATACTGACAAAACATCTAAACATTTTGACCTGCAGTGTTTACACAATGCCAAAGGGACTTTTCATTTTGGGGGCACTGACTATTTGTATGAGAAAAGGATTTAGTTTTGACTGATAAGTTGTCTGTTTTAGGAAAGAGATTACCCTTTGCAGGTGTTCCATGGTGTTTTGCTGAACCATCTGGGTTATTTTGGCAAACGTATTTAAAGGTTTGAGTATGTTCTCTTTTTTCTCGAGAGATGAGCCAAAGCAATCGAGAAGGAACTTTTCATTTTGGGGGCACTGACTATTTATATGAGAAAATAATTTAGTTTTGAAGCATGAGTTAACTGTTTTGGGTGAGATATGATCTTTTGAAGGTGATCTATGTAGTTGTGCTGAACCATATAGGCTATTTTGCTAAATGCACGTGGAGCTTTGAGAATGTAATTTCTGTTTCAAGAATTGAGCCAAACCAATTGAGAAAAACTGTAAAGTATGCATACAGTTTTGCACACAAATGTAGGTAGTGATTTGTCTCTGTCATAGTAACATCCTTGCACAGTAGCCGTGTGTCAGTCTATAATTTATGCATGAATAGTTATCAGTGGGGTGAGGGTTGTAGAGGAGATCAATGCAGCATTGTTGGTGGAAGGCTAATAGACAGTTTGTTGTATGCTTGTGTGTTTGTAGCCCATGGGAGGGCCCTCTCTTGTGGCATGCTCTCACTTCCTATGATGTGATTGCACACTTCGGCATGACACAGAACATGTAGGCCTAAGTGAGCCTGTTGTCATTCTGTCTCTCTGCCTCTCTGTCTCTGTGTCTCTCTGTGCCATTTAGTATAGGGGTCTCGCTATGTATACAGTGCCGCTGTGCATTCATTGTGTGTGTGTGCCTGGCTGCACGTGTGTATGTCTGCGTGTGTGTGTGTGTGTGCGCGTCAACCTTTCTGAGGGGAAATTTCCTGCCCCTGGAAGCAGCTCTCATCCTCAGGAATTTCCTGAGTGGGCAGACGGCACTTCCTGAATAAATGTTGTTGTTGTTTTGTTTCCTCTCCCTCTCTTTTCTGCTCTGAAAGGGAAACTGTTCTCACATGCCAACGGCCAAACTGAGAGCAGCCTTCTGTGCATCCTGTTCACAACCGGCTCCACATGTCACCATGGGGTGTGTGTTCGTGTGCTTGTGTGTGTGTGTGTGTGTGAGCGCTCAGTATTATATAATAATATAACATAAAAGTGTATATAGTATATAAGTATGTTTTTTGTTTTGTTTTGTTTTTTTACACAAGAGAGTCGTTACAAAACCTCTATTCTCAGAAGGCAAAGTCAGCAATCCTTTTTTATTGAGCAATGGTATGCAAATAATATACCCTAAAGTGTATTATGCTTGAACAAAGTGCTTTAACTGTGGAACATGTGGATGAGCAGTATCTTCATCTACAGCTCTGAGTTACAAGTCACATGAACATTTCTGAAAGCAGGACCTCTGCATACTTTCTATTGGTCTGGAATGATGAATATGTAAAGTAGCAACCCAACAGGGTGGTGCTCATATAGTGGGGCGCAGCGTGGTTTGCTGATTTTGTTGACGATAACTTTTGGGGCGATATAAGCTCGTTTGGCTTATATCAGATGGCTGAGCGGTGAGGGAGTCGGGCTAGTACTCAGAAGGTTACCGGATCGATTCCCCGCTGTGTCAAATGATGTGTCCTTGGGCAAGGCACTTCACCCTACTTGTCTCGGGGGGAATGTCCCTGTACTTACTGTAAGTCGCTCTGGATAAGAGCGTCTGCTAAATGACTAAATGTAATGTAAATGTAAATGTTTGGGGAAAAAGGTTGTTTTAAAACAAACACGTGCCTTAGAGATACCCGCAGTGTTACAGAGTGAGCGAGGGAGCAATATTGACAGTGTTACTGAGCCCCTGGAGAGGGGGAGAGAGAGAGACAGAGAGAGAGAGAGAGGGAGGGTAGAGAGGGGATGAGAAGCAGAGAGAGAGACAGAGAGAGAGAGGGGTAGACAGAGAGGAATTGGCAGTCGTTGATTATCTTTTGATGGCAATTTCCTTTTTTTCTAAACATGGAACTTTCTGTCTCCCTTTCTCGGAAATGGGAACTATTTACACAGGAACTTGTCGAACACTGACAGGTGCCAGCTTGCCACCCTTCAGTTTCTCTCTCTCTCCCTCCTCCCCCTCAACCCCAGTTTCAAAATACAACCACCCATCAAAAACAGGTTGTGCTACTTCCCCGCTTTGAAAGCTGTGTTTGATTGCTAACTGGTTTTATGATTGTTGTGACTGGATGAAGTCCAAAGCAGGTTGGACCTGAACACACGTACTGGCTTGTGAAGGAAGGGGGGGGGGGGTGTGGGGGTGTGGGGGGGGCGGTCAACAGCGGCAGCCACGCCTATCACAGGGAGGGAGAGAGAGGAGGAAGTGAACGTAAGGGAGCAGAGAGAGAGAGAGAGGGAGGGTAGAGAGGGGATGAGAAGCAGAGAGAGAGAGAGAGAGAGGGGTGGAGATGAGATGGGGGAAGAGAGAGAGACATAGAAAGAGGAGAGTGAGAGAAGGGGGAGGAGAGGAAAGAGAAACAAGGCACACAGAGAGAGAGAGAGAGAGAAGAATGAAAGAGAGTTATGGGTGAAAGCGGGGGGTGTGAACAGGGGAGATGTGTAAAGTGTCACACGCGCATGTCTCTGACTCACTGGGAGCACAAGGTCATTGCCATCCCTCCTCCTCCTCCTTCTCCCCCTCCTTGTCTTTCTCCTCCACCTTCTCCTAATCCTCCTCCCCCTCTTTCCTCTCAGGCTCCTCCTGTTCTCTCACTCTTCCACCCCTCTGTTTAGTTTACTGAAAAGCTTTCCAGTGGACATTGAACGCCCAATGTCAGCCCTATTCAAGAGAGGGAAGCAAGCAGGAGAGGTGAAAGCCAATAGGGAGAGCACTGCTCCAGTCTGTCAGATACATGGCTGTTTCTTCCCCTTCAAACTGGGTTTCTTTACTCGAAGACTTAACAGCTTACTGCAGGTAATGTTTTCTCACTCGGCCGGCATGAGGCAAGGTCTAAAGGAGAATGGGGACATTGTTTCCTCGTGTCTTTAGTTTGAGAGGAAGTTGGGGGGCTTCTGTAGGCCAGCAACGAAACAAGATACTAGTGATCTCATCCCTTCTCTCCTTCATTCATCCCAAGTGCTTGCAAGTTGCCTTGGCAACTGTGTGTGTCTGAATGTATGAGAGAGAGAGAGAGAGATAGAGATAAAAAACTGAAAGATAGAGAATGAGAGAGAGAGGAATACGGAGAGTATAGAAGGAGAGAGAGCGGGGGCTTGTGAATCCACAGAGTAAAATTATGTGTCATCATAGGATTTGGAGCCCACAGTTTAGTCAAGGGCCCCAGGATCCGCTGGTCGTGCCTGAGTGTCTCATCCTGTAAACACACACATATACACACATATACACACACACAAATATGGGAACAAAAGCAGGTGTCCAAAAAACGCCCTGGTGAAAAGGAGAGGAGGCTGAAATTGAATTTGTCTTTATTACTGAGCTTAATATGTGTCAGATTCCCCTCACATAAGACAATGTGAAGGATGTTCTATTGAACAGGGTTGCGGGGGGGGGGGGTTGCTGAAAGGTGCATCTCTCTATTCTCCCTTCCATCCATCTCTGTGAGCGTGTGTGCTTATTGAAGGTCTTCATCCCTTTTTCCTTTCTCTTCTTCCCACCTACGTTTACTGCATCTATTCTTCGCTCCATCTCCCTCCCGCTCTCCCTCCCACTACTCTCTCCTTTTTTATCCCCTTTGTCTCTTTTGTCCACCTCCCTTTCTTCAACCAACACTTTCCCTCCCCTCCCAATTGATCTAACCCTTCTCTTTCCCCCTCTTGCTCTCCCCCATCATCCCCCGTTCTCTCTCTCTCTGTCTCTGTCTCTCTCTCTCTCTCTCTCTCTCTCTCTCCTTTCCTCTTTTATCCCCCTCTCAGTATCCTTCTCTACCCCGGCCTCCCCCTCTCCCCCTGCCCTCCCCATCTTGCTGCTGACTGTTGATGAAGCGCGCGCCCCCTAACCTTACAGCAGGAAGTTTCCTGTGCTGAAACAGACCCCACGCTGGAACTGGTTGTGGGACACGTTTGTTTGGGTTCCTCCTCCTACTCTCTTCCCCCTCTACTCCTCCACCTCCCTCGTTCCTTCCTCCACTGGGCCCTGTGCAGATGGCTGGGTCCAGCCGGCAGGCCGGATCCCTATGGGTTTTGGCAGAGAGGCATCTCTTTCTGACGGCCTCTCTCTTTCTCCCCCCCCCCCTCCCTCTCTCTCTGTCACTATCCTTCTTTGTCTCTTTTTCCATTTCTCTCTCTCTCTCTTTGTCTCTCTCTTTGTCTCTCTCTCTCTCCCCAACATCCCAGGAGAGGACAGGACATACCACAGAAATGTCTGACCCGCCCCCCCCCCCCCACCACATACAAAAAAACACCCTCGTGTGGATCACAGGGTCTAGAGGTCACACTCAGAAGATGTCCACAGCTGCTCCATGCAATTGACTCTGCGAAGACTCTGTTCCTGAAGACTTTCCTTGGGTTGTATGACCAAGCCATCCTCAAGTCATCATCACACAGTTTCCCTTGACTTCCGGTTAGAAGCCCGGAGATCTTTCACCTGTGGATCACATGAACTCTGGTGTCTTTGACTCTCCTGGGATGAAACATGATCTTATTGGTTCTCACACTGTCACATGCTTGTCTGTCTGTTCCAGCTGTGACACTGCAGGGGGGTCGGTACTGGACATGCCTCGGGCTCCACTCCTGACGACCTAGCCCTGCCGCTTATCAAAGTCCTGCTCCACTATCTCTGTCGGTGCGGGAGGAGGGGGGGCGGGGAGGGGGGGGGGGCGGGGGGAGTAGGAAATGGGAAGCTGACAATCTAGACAGCGTTTCTTTTCATATTGATCGCTTCTCGTGAAAACTTCCTTTGTTTGACGGGCATGGGGGGGGGGGGGGGGGGGGGGGGGGGGGGGGGGGGGGGGGGGGGGAAGCGATCGCTCGGGGTTCCGATTACTCGTGTGACAGTGACACGGAGCGCGCGCCGCTGGCCAAAGATAACAGCTGTCCTGCCCGGAGAGGAAGTGTTCGAGGGGAGGCGATAACCGAGGGCTCATGAAAGGATTCCTCTGCGTGCAGCGCGTGGGCGTGACAGTGCGGCGTCTGGTGTCGGCTGCACTCTCTCGCACACAGACCGTCCCTGGGCTCTGCCCACCCAAGTACTGTTCGAATGACACGCTTCTGCCGTGCTTTGTATATGCACCTATGTGTCACTGTGTTTGATCCATTTCCTAAAAGCGTAGGAAACGGATCAAATGGAAATGTAATGCCAAATGGAAATGTATGAACGTATGTGAGGTCGACTCTGAATCCTACTGTCAGTCTGAACCGGTTGAGTTCAGACGCCACAGGGTGCAGTGCTGGCACAAAGTTGGAAGGAGGAGGATTGTTATGGGCTGGCTGGGTTGCCACCCTTATTCCCATCTCCTTGCCAACTGTATTGAGGCTTCCAAACCTCTTATGCTCTGCTGAGGTAGTATACATACCTGTTTACATTTAGCAATAGAACCCCCCAGTTTGTAAAAGACAGTATTTTGGTATAGTTAAACAAAAGGCTTGTTGGACTGTTGAATCTTTCACTGAGTCCGATTTTAGTGATTGTTCTTAGTTGTTTGCGAGATCCCTCAGCCAGGACATATAGCTGTGATTCTGCTCAGCGGTCATGTGACTCAGTTCAGAATGTTGCTGCTCTCTCTTCCCATGCTGACAGCAACAACGGTCTCTTGAGACTTGAGGGTGACACGGTGTCATGTTGACTCCCTCTACCAGGCCTCAGTGTGCGCTACTTGCTGCTCCTCAAGTCATGGCTGTGATCTGGTAGGCATGTCAACATGACAGTAGACACCGCTAATGATGACGTGTGGGACGCGGTGATATTAGAATGATGACGATATTTGACATCAACGTCCATGTTTTAAAATGTCCTTGTTTTCTTTCTCTCGCTCTCTCTCTCTCTCTCTCTCTCTCTCTCTCTCTCTCTCTCTCTCTCTCTCTCTCTCTCTCTGTTTTTCTCTTTTTCGCCTCCTTGTTGCTTTTTCTCTCTTCCTCGTTGACTCCTCTAATACATGTCCTCTCCTCCTCAACCTGTGATGTCCTTCTCTTCATCCTGTCTCAAACCTCCCTTCTCATGCTCTCTTTGCCTCTCCCGTACTAACCCCCTCTTTCGCTTTCATCTCCACTTGGAACTTCCTCTCCTTTCTCTCGCTCACTCTTTCTCTGCCATGTTTGCCTCTTTCCTTCCTGTCTCCTTCCTGCCGGCTCTACCTCCTCTCGCCCCATTTCCTCCCTGGCTTTCCTTCCTCTCATCGCCTCTCTCCTTCCTCTCACATCCTCCTCCATTTCTCTTCTCTTCATCTCAACGTCTCTGTTATTCTCTTTCCCTCATCGCCTCTCTCTCTCTCTCTCTCTCTCTCTCTCTCTCTCGTTTCTCTCAACTTCTCCCCTCCTCCTTTTCTCCACTGTCCCTTGTCCTTTTCATGTCTTCCTTCTTTGAACCCTATCCTCTACTCCATGATTGTTCCTCTCCCCTCCTTTTCTTTTCCTTCCCCTACCTCCTCTATTCTTGTCCTCCTCTTCTCCTACTCCCCCCTTCTCTTTTCTATTCCTCCACCTCCTTATCTCCTCTTGCCGTCCTCACTCTTCCCCCCTCTTCCTCCACATCCTCCCCCCACATCCTCCTTATCTCCACTCCTCCTGTCCCCCGTTCCTCCTCTGCATATTCTCCTCGCACTTTTTTCACCCTCTTCTCTCCCCCCCCTCGCAGGCCTTCAGCCAGTGTTCTGGAACAGAGAGGACGTTAGCCAATGGCTACGCTGGGCCGAGAGGGAGTTTGCCTTGCGGCCAATCAACAGCGGCTCCTTCCAGATGAACGGCAAAGCCCTGCTGCTGCTCACCAAGGAGGACTTCCGTTACCGGTCTCCCCACTCCGGTATCTCAACTCTCAATGCTCCTAGTCTAACTGCTCGCAGCATTTGTACCAGTTAGATAGGGTTAGGGAGGTTAGGTTGTGTGTGTGTGTTTGTGTGTGTGATTCTGAGTTTACTTACCTTATACTACATCACTTATCCCTGGAGCAATTCCGCTCTACCACACAAGCATACATTCCCACACACACACAATCATTGATTTGTGGAATCATTGACTTCAGAGGAACAGTTTTTTTTGTGTGAATGTGAGACACTTTAAAGTGACAGTTAATAAGTGAAGCCAGTGTACAGGAAGAGAGACAACAATTGCAAGCAGACTGACAGGCAGACAGAGGCAGGCAGACAGAGGCAGGCATGCAGGCAGGCAGGCAGGCTGAGAACAGACTGCTGTATATCTGTGTCGTTGTTTAGTAGAGGAAGTAGAGACCCGTCGGGTAAACGGTCTAACAGGAAGTACAAACCGACCTTAACCGTCACCTGGTAACAACCAGGAATTTCCCTTGCCGCTTGAACAGAAGCTGCAGGACAAGAAAGTGAGAACTGAAAGAGGTGTGTAGGCGTGTGTGTTCCTGTGGTGTCTTTACTTCCTTTATAAGAACCATTTCCTTCACGGGAAGCCTTTTCAAAGTTAGAAAGGTCTCCTCACAATAAGTGTGTTTATACAGTGAATCTCTTAAACATGCCTAGACACCGGTCCAATGTTAACCAGGCTTGCTGAAGCAGGATTTAACATGCAGACTACACTGTGATTAAAACTGTGATGAAAGCTACCTGGCGGATTTTTTGGGGATCATTACCTTCTGTCAGAGCAAGCTGTGTTTTGAGTCCGGAAGGGTTAAGGCCTACGCTGCCCATCTCTGTTCCTGGAGAGCTTGTCCCTTCCTGTAGGTGGTCACTTTAACCTCATCTCACTCATCTTATCAACCTGCTAATTATCAGGTGTGCTGGATTAAGGTTTGAGAGATACACTCCTGAAGGTTATCTCTCCAGGAGCAGGGTTGGTGTGTAAACATTTACATTTACATTTAGTCATTTCGCAGACACTCTTATCCAGAGCGACTTACAGTAAGTACCGAGGCAAGTAGGGTGAAGTGCCTTGCCCAAGGACACAACGTCATTTGGCATGGCGGGGAATCGATCTGGCAACCTTCTGATTACTAGCCCGACTCCCTCACCGCCTAGCCATCTGACTCCCCAACCTCGGGAAACTATCTCTCCCTGTAACAGGGTTGGAGTGTGAACCTACAAGACAATATATGTGTAGGAGGAGGGTTGGGCAGCCCTGCCTAGGTCTGATATGTCACCAGAGCAGGGTTTTGTCTGCACTTGCCATAGTGATTCACATCCAGAAGTACAGCGTGTCGACCCCTAACCTTAAGGGAAGGGATGTGAAATGACTCCTGATGTAGACAATCATAGATTTTGCAATGTTTTTTCTGGCTGCGGCCCTGAATCACAAGCCATGACTTGGGTTTGGGGGGTTTTCAGGTCCGGCTCCCTTGGCAGAATACAGAACCAGACCCTAACCAGCTATGATGTGTGTGTGTGTGTGACGATGTTTCTTGTGTAACTTCCCTGTTATTTACCAAAAGCATCTGGGCAGGAGCCGGTTTGCTCTCTCTCTGTGTGTGTGTGTGTGTGTGTGTGTGTGTGTGTGTGTGTGTGTGTGTGTGTGTGTGTGTGGGGGAGGGGGGCGGGTCTGTGGATGCTTGCGGGTGCCTGCATGTACATTTGTGTGTGCTGCACTGTATGTGTACCACCAGGGGGAGAATAAGTTGACCTCTGACCCTGTGTGTCTGTAGGGGACGTCCTGTACGAGCTCCTGCAGCACATCCTGAAACAGAGGAAGCCTCACGTCTCCTACCCCCCCGCCTACTTCCCAGGGAACTCCTTCCACTCACTGACAGAGGGAGCTCTTCAGCAACAGAAACTTGAAGGTAGGTGGGAGATCTTCAGTCAGTCCACACGGCCCCAGTGGACGCGTTCATCTTTGAACAACGTACAGTCCAGTGTTGTGTGTGTGTGTATATACTTTTCTGTGCGTCTAGTATGTCGAAAGGCGTCACAAAAATAAGTATTATTGTGTATGAAATTGATGATGATT
This sequence comes from Hypomesus transpacificus, assembly GCF_021917145.1. Taxonomy (NCBI): domain Eukaryota; kingdom Metazoa; phylum Chordata; class Actinopteri; order Osmeriformes; family Osmeridae; genus Hypomesus; species Hypomesus transpacificus. The sequence goes on from NC_061066.1 coordinate 2,610,664, forward strand.
ACTATTATTATTGATACTATCATTTACTTCTTAAGCTGTTTTGGTGAGGGTATATTCAGTAGCCTTCTTCCTGGAGAGCTGTAGGACCTGCAGGTTTGTTTGTATCCAACCCCAGATGTTATTAATCTTTTAATCTTATCAAGCAGCTCATTGCTAGAATAAGGAGCCCGGGATTTGGGTAGGAGTGAACCCCTCCAGGGTTCGTGCTCTCCAGGAACCGGGAACTGGGTTGGTCCTGCTGAAGTGAAAATGCTGTTCTGCCCCTCTGTTGGGAGATTCAACTGGTCTAATGTCATCACGACAATTAATGAGGGGATCTGGACGCTGGTTTAGATCATCAAAGTGTGTTTTTTTATTTAAAAAAATAAACGGTTCCAGTGTCTCTGGATGTTCTAGAATTCTGGCTAGGTGCCTTCCAGCACATTAATGAATCCAGAGAGACTAACAGGCACCAAATTATTTTCAGAATCATAAAATATGGATTGCGCACGAATCTCAGTGCTTCCCATTAAACGTTTGCATAAAGACTGTATTTCCCGGTACTATGGCTACTTGTTATTCATACTGAGTATTCATAGAGACCTTCCTCTAGCATTATTAAGTAGACCTGTATTTACTGTACTGAGATGTAATTGCAGATAGCTACCTACATGCATAAGTATATATGGTTATGTTTACTGTATATATACAGTATGTGTGTATGTATACAGTACATACACAGATACATGTCTGTGTGTGTCTGTTTGTGTGTTGACACTGTGTGACTGATAGAAGAGAGCCGTGTCTCTCCCCACCAGTGGTACTTTGGACTCTAGTCTGGCCTGAGGGGAGGTGTGCTGTGAGGGAGCAATGCCCAGAAAGAGAGGGGGGCAGTGAAAGGGTGTGTAGGGCAGAGGGTGTTGACAGACAAACCTGCTCCACCAGGAAACACAGCCTCTGTATTTACTTAAGCGATTGTATGAATGTTCCTTGTCAAAAGCTGGGTTGGTTTATGACAGGGGAAGTGATTGGCTTTGCCATGACCCAAGCACCTATTTACTTCCTTGTTTGTCTTGGTGAGGCTCTGCTTCATGACAAAGTCAGACATGGCCCGTGTCTGTCCATGTGAGGAGTCATTCGCTCTGACGCAGTATATGTCTTCAAATGTTCTGCTGATTACTGTGTGATGGTAAATACAGTCATGCTTAAGGCCTGGAAGGAACTATCTACTGTGTATATCTATCTAACTATCTAAGGAAATATCTACTGTGTTGATATTTCCCAGCCAGTAGAGGGCAGTCTAAGCTTATTGACAAGCTGTTTCTGACATGATGGTAATGTTTATGCATGAGAATGTAGGGACATCTAGTGGTTTGGGGTCAAATTTAGGAGGAAAATAACCCAAACTTACACTATTATACAATAATGACACAGATTCATTAAAATACATTAGATGAATATCTAATGTTCAGCCCTGTATGTACAAACAGTATATATGCCACAATGTGTTTAAATGTGGTCTGCGTTCACAACAAAGCATTAAAAACATTTTACAACTGTGAGTGATGACTTTGATATAGAACACATTGTTGGGGGGGAGTGGTGCTGTGTGCAGTGGTACAATCCCTAACCCACGAAACGGCAGTGTCGTACTCACGTTCCTAACATACCAGAAAGGCTTAACATTCGCTCTCGTTTCCCGCTCCCCCCAGAAACGGTACGACGGGCCCCGCGCGGCACGGAGCCCCTCCCCCAGCACCCGCCCACCATCGAGCTCCGACACCGGTCCCGCTCGCCGCTGGCCCCCGCCCTCCGACGCTCGCCTCCGGAGCACGCTCACCAGCGCCCCGCCCCCGAGGACCCCCTCCACCCCCTCCAGGCGTCCTCCCAGCTTCCCGACAGCAATCACCACCTGCCCGAGGACCTCTACCCCCTCTCCGTGTCTCCGGCCGCCCCCAACGGGCGCTGCGCCACCCCCCGCGAAGCCCCCTGCCCGGGCAGCCCCGGCGCCCAGGACGGCCCCCCGCCCCGGGTCATCCAGCTCATGCCCAGCGCCATCATGCACCCCCTGCTGCTCAGCCCGGGGCGAGGAGGTGGGGCGGGGGACTACCGACATGGGCGAGGCGGGCCCCCTCCCCAGCTTCCGCATGAGAACGGGCGGGAGGGGAAAGGTCTTCCGCACCACCAGATCTCCCTGGTGCACCAGCAGCAGCAGCATAACCTCGGCCACCAGGAGGAGCTGTTCAGGAACCACCACGTCATCGTGCCCATCTCCCCACCGGAGGAGCAGGCCATGCCCATTGGACGGATAGCAGGTGGGGACAATCCTGGAGAGATGCGTGTGGAGTGGAGATGGAGGGTTGGGAAGGAGGAGGGAGATGGGGAAGGAGGGAGAGTGATTCCAGTATTAGTGCAACGTTAAGACCTTAACGTTGGACACAGTAAGAGCCTTGACAACTCTGCTGTCTATATAAGATGTTCTTTGTCACCAGAAATGACTAGTCAGTCAGAATGTCCATAGGTCACCTACAGCAAGTGACCGTGATGTTTCCGTGGTGTGCGTGTGTGTTCCAGACTGCCGGCTGTTGTGGGACTATGTCTACCAGCTCCTCTCAGACACACGGTACGAGAACTACATCCGCTGGGAGGACCCAGAGACCAAAGTCTTCCGTATCATGGACCCCAATGGCCTGGCTCGGCTCTGGGGCAACCACAAGGTAACTTAGCAATGGGATACCGATGTAGACTAGTAACAGGTAACCAAAGTAACCCATCAAAGGTTAAACAAGGTAACCTAGCAACAGGTAACCAGGTTGAACCCGCAAAGGGTAAATAAGGTAACCTAGCTACTGGTAACCAAGCAATGGAGAAATAAGGTGACCAAGCAATGGGATACTATGGTAACCCAGCCAAGGGTAATAAGGTAATTAAATTAAAAGGTAACCTAGCAAAAGGTAACCACGGTAATGCAGCAAAGGGTATCCAAGGGAACCATTGTAATTTAGCAGACATTCATCTCTGACTTTTCCAAAACACGACTGGGCAGTGAGCACTAAAAAAAAATATTAATTTGAGAATGTGTTTAACTACCTCACCCAGGAGCTGTTCCTACTGTTACCTTATATAAGGGTTGACATGCACATCAGGCCCAGCCAGAAACCAGGAGGGTGGGTGGGAGATTAACCTCTTAATCTCAATCTCTTGCGGTATTTCTTGTTACAGAATAGGACCAATATGACCTATGAGAAGATGTCTCGAGCACTGAGGCACTACTACAAACTGAACATCATCAGGAAAGAGCCTGGGCAGAGACTGCTCTTCAGGTAGGGGATCATACATAGCTGCCATAACTGTTCAGGATCATCACAACTCAACATGTCTGGTGATAATATTTGTGTGTATAACAATTATGTGTGTGTGTGTGTGTGTGTGTGTGTAGGTTCATGAAAACCCCAGACGAGATTATGAGTGGACAAACTGACAGGCTGGAAAACTTGGAGTCTGACACGGACGATCAAATCTATATCAAAGAAGAATGCTGAGGGATTCTGGGTAAAGAAGTCCACCTGATTAAAACTACTGCAGCCGCTGATGCCTTCCAGAAGCAGCTCGAACAATCCTTTTCCAACCAAGAGAGCCTGGATCTGTCCTCTGTCCTATACCCAGGGAGGCCCCTTGGGGATTACCCCTTTCAAGATTGCCTTTAAGACTTTATAAGATTTTATTCTCCTGCCAAATGTTTTTTTTTTTTGAGGAGCAAATATATCTTGTCTTTTACAAGACATTTGAAACACATTCCTGTTTGCCCTCCCTCCCTTCCAATAAACAGCCAATCCAATCACGAGGAGCTCTTCATCCCTCTATTTGTTGATTTTCTTTCTCCCTCATATGCATTAAACAAAGTTTTGCTATTTGTGCAAAATAAGAGGGGAGGGTCTGAAGCTAGAAACGTTTTCATGACAGAATAAACTTTTTTGATCAATTTGACTTTTATTTCTTATCGATTAGGAGGGTGGAAGCATCAATAGAAAAATACCTCGGCTGCTCTATTACATGGTCTTGTCAAAGCATGACGAAAGTATCCACATGGTGGCGGTGTTGCACTACTTGATGACGGAATACAGACGTGAACCCAGTGCCACAAATCTATCATGGGACACCATAGACACATAGATGGACAGAGTTATAAATCAACCATAAGTATCCCAATCTAGCTGCGAATGCAGTAGCTATATAATTTATATGACATTTAAATTGTTCAATACATTGGTGATTTTAGCCATCCCTTTGCGAAATTTTAGTTAGACTGAACAGTGCCAAAATTCAGGTGTAAAATATTTAGGATCAATCCAGCTCATTTTCGCATGGCTGCCAATTAATCATTGATACAGTAACGCCTTTCCAATAAAACCCTTATTAGTCAATATGATTTAAGCGGTAAAACTATGAGTTTCTATTGTCTGCAATGCCCATGTTATTTAGATAGCCTGGACTTGGATCTAACTATATGGAATAGTGCTTGTGTCCGCGCGCTCCAGCGTTCGGTGGGGTGTCTCTATGATAAATCAGTGCGCACGCTGTGCGTGAAGCTTCACTCTGAAGGAACGCCGTGGGGTACTGACTAGAGAAGCAACTAGAGAAAAGTCGGGACAATTTTACCTCGATTTGAACCTCATAATGCCATAATTCTGCGTGCCCGTCTCTCCGTTTTATTCTATACTCCGTCAAGACTGATAAAAGAAACTATTAAATCAAACCAACCAGGCTTTACAAGTAGACTGAGGGCACACGGGAGTGGTAGGACGACCGCGGAAACCGTCTATCAATAGTAGGGTGGGAATTATAAGGTGCATAATAAGTGCATAATAGTTTGGGGTGTTTCTAACATAAAGGACAGGATTTTAGTGTCTCGGAATATTTTTGACTTTTGTACCAACGGGGTTAGCTGTATTGGACCGGAGCAAGACAAACCTGAACCCCACGGATGTCGTTAGTTGACAGACACACAGCTGGAATTTAGCAGCACCTATGGATTAACAAGCAACCGTAACACCTTTGGAGGGCGTGAGGAGCGCGGAGGGAGCGGATCAGCAGGTATGATGCACAACCTACAAATGTGAGATCTTTGCACTGAATCCACTTCAGAAACTAACAGGATGGATTGGCTCAATCACAAGAGGCGATTAACTTGTATGGCATTAATATTAAGACAGGCCTGAAATAATTACGGCGATAATGAGTAAGACCGCTTTAATCTTGATTTCGACCAGAGCCGCGCACAGCATGAGTTTAATTGCCAGTCAATCGCCCTCATCTAGGGAAAGCGCAGCTCTAGTGGAGCCGCTTACTGTATAGCCTACTGTCTTGATATCTTTACTGTTTAACCCGGGTTGTCTCCCTTAAGGAATAAACCATGTACAGACAATTTATTTATTAAAATTGATTGGTTACTGCTAAAATGTAGCTTAATTTTGGAGATTTCAACTTTAATAATAATTTAATTGAAAGAATGTACCTATTGTCCACAATTGTGTTTTTGCTCTATAGTTGCCTGTAACCTAAAAGTGCCTATCAAACAGAAAACAGTAGACTACATTATGTTTTTCACATTTTAATCATTTTGCAGATACCTTTGTCCAAAACGTTAAAAAAGTGTATAATGAAAGTAGGCCTACAGCAGAATATCAAGGATCAGAAGTGCATACTATAGTTCTACATGAATTTGGTGACAAGTAAAAAAACAGTATAACCCATATAACAGATGAGAGTTCTCAAATACGTCAATATGATGTCAGAGTTGATTAAGGCTTCGGCATTCTCATAGACGTCAATATTCTCAGTGTCAGGCACTCACATGATGTGAGTCACATCACTTGGAATCTCTTGTCTTGATTCCTTGTCATCTGACCCTTTCAAAATGAAATGACATTTAAACGAGGGCCTATTAGAGTGCAAGATCACACAGATGCACCCACACCAGGATTGGAAGATTGCTGAAGACAAACTTCCCAGATCAGAAGGCAAAATCCTGTCTAATTGGCAGAGCCAGGTCTAGGACATGTTAGGCTCTTTCTCCCACCAGACTGGTCATACTGAAGGTGTCAACAAGGTCTGCCCCCCCCCCCCCTCCCCCAGCAACACGGCACTAGGCGCCAACTGTCTGACCAAGCCTGGAAAGGGAGAGCTTGTGTGTGTGTGTGTTTGTGTGTAGGTTCATGAGACACAGAGGGAGGGACAAGCCGCCAATGTCACCTCCCGGTCATGTCACATGCCTCCTCCATCATCCCCAGCTTCCCCATTGATCCAGGAGGTGACACCCAGGCCTCCTGTCCTTCTGCCCCTGCACAGTCTCCCTCCCTCTGGCTGGGGGTCAGGGGAGTCGCCAGAGGATCTGGGCCTGGTTCTGGAGGGGCGGGACAGGTGGGGGACACTGAGCTAGTGTGGTATTGACCAGTGGTAGCCCATGAAAGACTGGTGATCAGTGGAGGGGTTTCATGAGGCGTATCCAAGTCCCCCATCCACCTCTCTGCCCGGGGCAGTCTGGCCTGGCGTCCTTTACATCAGTGGTTCTCAACCCTGGTCCTCAAGTACCCCCTGTCCTACACTTTTTAGATATTTCCCTGCTCCAACACACCTGATTCAAATGAATGGGTCGTTATCTAGTTATGCAGAAGCCTAACAACCATTCATTTGAATTAGGTGTGTTGAAGTAGGGAAACATATAAAACATGCAGGGCAGGGGGTCCCGAGGACCAGGGTTGAGAACCACTGCTTTACATCACAGACCTTTTTTCACGTATCCATTTGAGACACATTTAGTAAGTACAACACATGAAGAAGTCCGGGCCCTGTCGCCAGGTGACCAGAGCGTTGTCAGGAGACTTGGGTGGGGACTGGTGCAGGCATTGCCAATCATAAAATCCAATTTTCAAAGGTTTTTATTTTCTGAAATTCTCATAGCTGGTTGAAGGGACCCTTGAGGAGATGGTGTTGTGTCGTATTGACCAGTGCTAGCCCACGTAAGCCTGGTTATCACTACAGGTTCCTCTAGATCCCTATCCATGCTTGGGGCTCTCTGTGTTACTCCCCATTCTGGCCATCTATAATACATTTAAAATTGTATTCATTGAACAGAAATACAAATAAATAGTCCATATAAAACTTTAGCACATAAAAAAGAACAAGAAGTGCAGAATTTGAAGTCGAACATCACATTGTCCTTTACAATGCACCTGGTCAGGGTCCATGCTACAGTTGGAGGACATCTGTCTTACTGGTGTGTGAACCACAGAGGCTTGCTTTTTCGCTGTTTAAGACTGGCAGTCTCAGAGGAAGGTAGACTGGTGCACTGACCGTGGATGGGCTGTATGACCAAGGAGCCAGCTAAAATGATAGCCACAAAAAGATCAAATGTGCTTTGTCTTGGAACCCTATCGATATATCCTCATGGAGCCAATTTGGTTCTAAATAGAACACGGTGTCCATACAAAACCTTTCGCAAGTAAACATTGGAACCCAAATTGATTCTACGATAACCAGAGATCTATCGGGAATCTATCTCAGAAGAGTCCTTCAAAGGCACATATGGAACTAAGTGACAGTCCTGTCTTTCTAAGGGTGTACGGTGTCTGCTGACGGTTCCTTGAGGGTCCCTCAGTCAATGAGACTCGCCCCCCAGAGGGTCAGGAGCTTTAGGTCTGTCCTGTCTTAGTGACACCACCCCCCAAAAAAAACATCACAATTTGTTTAGGAAATTGCTGTCTGAATGGCACCAACTGTGACTTTGATGTGAGTCAGAAGTGAGGGCTTTCCCTCCTCCTCCTCCCTCTCTCCCCCCCACCCCCCACGCCCCCACGCCCCACGCCCCTGCCTCCCTCTCTCCTATTCTTTTTGATCTTGCTCTTTTCAATTGACGTAAAACAAATTCAACAGCCACAGAATAAAGAGTAGGTGAGCGGAAAATGCCAGAACAACAGACCTTCACTCCAAAAATCTTCCTCAGACACCCATGCCCATACATAGAACCTCCCCCCCCCCACTCCACACACACCTCTCACTCTCCAAACAGTCTCCTTTCCTTGAAATGAACCCTCCCTTATATACAGACTGTAGCTCACTCTACCTCCCTCCCTCTCTCTCTCTCTCTCTCCCTCTCTCTCTGTCTGGGTATCCCTCTTCCTCTATCGCTAACCCTCTCTCTCCTTTTCTCCTTCTCCATCATTATGTCTACCTGTTTGGAATGTTGGCTGCTGGCCTTGTTCTGATAGGCTCTTTCAGGATACATGTGTGTGTGCCAACAAATTTCGGAACAGCAACATGTCAACCAGCATTTTCCACAGAAGCTGAGAGGCTTTGTTCAACAGCTATTTAACAAAACATCCATGTGGGGTGGCACATACACCGGCACACGAGCACTCATGCTAGCACATGTTGACACACACAGCAACATCACCACATGCACACACAGAGACACACATACTCACACGCACCACACACACACACACACATACCACCACCACACACACCCACACCTAGTTAGAAGTCTTGTTTAGTCTCGTACGTTGTGTCTTCCACATTGTGCATTTCACTGTTTAATCTGACGCAAGCACAACTGGCTTTGGTTGGTTGCACACAAATCAACTCAGCACGATTGGGAGCTCACATTGTGAAACAGAAATGGATACTAAATTACCCAACGCTCCAAATAATTTCCTTATTGTCTTAACTCTGATTGGCCTGGAGTAAATCGAAATTGGTCGCTTATTGTAAGTCCTTCTGCTGGTTGGTGATCATGATGATGATGACCGTGGAGGGAGAAAGCTTGGGATGGTTCAGAGAGCTTTGTGTTAGAGGTTTATTACTGTTAATATTGACTAACTAACTGTTATAGATTTTTTTTTAAACACTTCATGCATCAAAACCTCTCCCTGCTCAAATCCTATTTTTATGCAAACCACTCAACTTTCTATATACTGCCCACAGCCTTTTCTTTCTCCAATCTTGCATATGTTTTCTCTCTATCGTCTTTCTCTCTCTCTGTCTCTCTCTCTCTCTCTCTCTATCTCACTTCTATCACTCTGTTTTTCTCTCTCTGTCCTTTTTCTCTCCTTCTCTGTCTCTCTTTCTCTCGTTCCTTCTCTTCCTGTCTCCCCCGCTTTCTCCCTCGCCCCCTCTCTCTCTCTCTTCCTCTGAGTGGCTGGCAGGCATCCATTCCTATCTCAGACTCCTCCACCCCTTTCCCCCCCCCCCCCCCCCCCTCCTCCCACTTTCCTCCCCCCTCTTCTCCTCCCTCTCCTTCCCCTGTCCTCCCCCCCCTCTCATACCCCTCTCCTTCCCCTGTCCCCCCCCCCCCCCCCTCTCATACCCCTCTCCTTCTCCATACTGAGCAGCCCTCCACTGCTCTATCATCCTGTTTCACACTGCTGGTCCTCTTCCATGTCTAACCCTTCATGATGGTTTTATCTCTCCTGCAGCTTCTTAGCCATGCGTGTGGCCCAGTGGCTGCAGCATCTTTGCAGGGCCAGGCACAACGGCCCATTGGTATAAAACCAGTGTTTGTTTAGCAGTATCCACCAGCTCGGTCCTCAGCAAACCTCAGACACCAATTCCAAGACATATTCCTGATAATGTGAACAAAAAACGTCATCGCTCTCTTTTTTTTCTCTTTATTTCTCTGTCTTTTCCCGTTGCTCTCTCTCCCTGCCTCTCATTACTTTGCATCCCTTTTTTGTGTCCCTCTCTGTATCTCCTTCTGTCTCTTTCTCCCTTTATCTCCCTCGCTTTCCCTTACTCTGTCTCTCCCCCCATGTATCCCATGTATACGACTGATCATGTTCACCACAACTTTTGTTCTCCTCTTGAGTCATTCAGCTAATGTGGGCAAAAATACTGCACACAATGAGAAAGAAGGGCTTGTTTAAGCATCCACTAGAGGCACCTGTACTGCTCTCATTGTGGAGGAGATTTGCACTCATATTGAAGAGGAAAGCAGACATTGCCTTAAACGTGCTGTATTTAGAGAGCTGTTAGCATTCATCTGGCATAGGATGTTGTATTTCTCTCATTGCGGTATTCTTTCATTTGGCCTTCAAACACTTACACATGCACACGCACGCACATCAGACACTCACGCAGCATTTCATACACAGACACAAACACATACACACACAGTTAGAAAGTAGTTTAGTCTAGTCTTGTGGGGACTCCCAATTCAGCCCCATTCAAATGATATTTTCCCTAACCCCTAACCTGAACCCTGGCTCCTGACCTTAACCCTAAAACTATCCCTGACTCCTAACCCCAAACCTTAATGTCATTCCAACGATACGAAAGAAAGTCTGAGAAAATTTCCCCACAAGTTCAAATTTGTCTTCTCGAGGGAATGTCTGGTCCCCATAAGCATAGCTAAACAATTCCCCACACACACACACACACAATCTCACAAAAACGCACAAACAAATCTTGCTCTCAGTATTCACACAAACACGCGCACGCCCGCGCTGCGTGGATGGCCGGGCTAAGCTTGATGTGGCACACTGCTTCCCCAGGGTTATTGAACCGGGAGGCTGTAACCTAAACACTGCATTGTGGGAGACTGTGGCTTTCTCTGACCGCTGCACCCTTGCTATCTGCCAGATAGGGCGTTTTAATTGCTTACAGACACAGAGCCCCTATCAGGGATTGTAGTGAGCTCAGAGATAAGGGTTACATGGAGTCAAGCATTAGTAACAGGATGAGGAGACCACAGAGAAACAGGGAGATGGAGTTCCCTTGGGACACCGGAGGCTGATGGATTGTGGGTAATAACTAATGGGCGCCTGTTGGGTCAGAGCCGTCAGAGAGAGATCCCAGCGTAGGTCAGATGTGACTTGTGCCCTAGCTACAGAGAGGGCATGTGTGGATCGTTCTGTTGATGGGATACTGTGATGCACAGCTGCTGTCAATCCAACGGGGCAATTACAATTTTTGTTTGTTTTGTGCGGGTGTGTGGGAGTGCTTGTGTGGGGAATACGGTGTGCGTCACACGTGTGTGTTTGGACTGTGCACATGTGTGTGTTGAGTTTGTGTGTGCGTGTGTTTTGTTTGTGTGCGCGTGTATAAAATGTGACTAAAAAGAGCTTAGTGTAAGTTGTCAAGGCCCCTGAATAACTCATGGGGAAGAAACACCCTCACTGGGTAAATGTCACGAGACAGGGGACAGGGCCAGCTATGAGCCTCGCTCATAGCTTTATTTACATTCCTACCCATAGGTTAAATCACAGGAGAGAGAAATATACAGTAGATAAAAATAGAGAGAGCGAGAGAAAGAAATAATTAGACAGGGATGGATGCACAGATGTAGAGAGAGAGAGAGAGAGAGAGAGAGAAAGAGAGCGAGAGAGAGAGAGAGAGAGAGACAGAGAACGTGAGAGAGGTGGAAGAGGTGGTGGTACCAGAGGAAGAAACAGTGGGGCGAGGAGTTCAAAGCCTCATCCTGGGCCCCGCAGCTTCCTGTCAAGCAGGCACACAGCCTGAATGTCTGAACAGAGCACACAAGGGGGGTAAGAGAAAGAAATCCAATCACACCGGTATGCACGTACAGTAGCATGCTAGGAATGCATATCAACAAGGCCAGGGCTGGGGAAGCCAGGGTGGGCGCTGGGCGGGGTGGGGTGGGGGGTAGGGTAGGGCTTTCTGACTACAGTAACACTGGCACTTGCTGTATGGATTGATGAATGAATGAATGAATGGATGGAAGAATGAATGGATGCATGGATTAATAGATTAAATAGTGCACAGTGCTCCGACAGTATGTCAATTGCTTATCTTAATATCCACCAATACAAACCAATCCACCAATATATCAATCCACCAATCAACAAATCAATCAACCAACCAACCAATCAATCAGTAGATCCAACTCTTGATTTATTGCTGCTCACCCTAAACTGTGAGCAGATTTACAGGATCAAAACAGTCCAGAACTCACTGCGTTGAAACCGCAAGACACAGGAAGTTCATCCATGAGTCTATCACCCAGACACAGCCAGCTCCACATCCTGTTAGCTTGCACCTGATTTGGAGGTGTCACTTGTCCTCACCAGGCTTTATTTAAAGCAGGATGATCTGCCACATGTCTGGAAACATCTGCTTGGCACACAGCATTTCCCCTTCTAGCAAGCACTGTGTGTGTGTTAAGATGATACAGTGGAGTATTAGAGTGTCTAAACGCATTATTATTCAAAGTAGCAGGGCCAACATATCCCTATAGGAACCCAGTGAGCGTTTTAGAGAGGAGACCCTGTGTAGGAGTTATCGTTGGACAGAAACATTGGAGATTTCTGGCCCCACATTGCATCATGAGCCTGAATAAAAGCACACTTTGAAGTTCCTCTGGAAATATGGCGCCCGCCTTTCCCTGTAGTTTTAAATTGTATCAGGACAGACTAAGTGAACCTCACAGTTCTCTCAGACAATGTCTTCAGTTCATTTGATAAGATTTGGGGATTGTTCTCTGATTGGATGCTCAGCCTGTGGCTGCTAGCCTAATGATGCCTCGCAGGCATGGGTGTCCACAGTCAGACTGGGTGATTGGAGAACAATAGTCAAACACTACAATGCGGACAATTTGTCTTCCTAACTCAGCGAACATCAAGGCCAATTGAATGCCTACACATGTCCAGCTCTGTGCCAAGCAGGCTAGATGGAGTAACAGTGGAGTAATGCAGCGTGGACCCAAATGGCCTAAAGAGTTCCACTGTCCAATCACAACATTCATCATTTACCCCCAGGGAGAAAAAAAGATTTTACATTGATGGGTTATTGATTAGCCATCTAAGCCAAGATGTCCCATTGTGCAGTGGGGACAACTTTAACATCAACGTTTCACAAGGAACAGTGTGAGGGTCCCCAGTATAAGTACACACATACACTACACAGTGACTTGTGTGTAAAAGATTGGGGTGTGTGTGTGGGGGGGGGGGGGGGGGGGGGGGGGGAGCCTGGACGCGTTCTGACTGATAGTAATGAGCTCCTGCAGACAGGCCCTGCCGCGCTTCCAGTCGGCACGGAAACCAATTATCCACAGGCACCTGTCTAGTTTGGTTGCAGCTGCGCGGGTAAGAGAACGCCAGGGTAGTGATAGTAGTCATCACTGTGTTCTCCCTGGTCTTTGCCCAGCTGCTTACTGTTCCATCTCCAGGGTTCTAATGAGGGGGGGGGCTCGGCTCTGGAATGTGTTGTGAATGTGTTTGAGAATGACCTTTTTCTGTTCTGGAATGCCCTGTTCTGGAATGATCTGGTCTGGAATTACAGGTTCTGTTCCTGAAATACATGTTTTGTTGTAGAAGGCCCTGTTATGTTCTTGAATGACATATTTTGTTGTAGAAGGACCTGTTTTGTTCCGGAAGGCTGGATCTAACTTGGGTTTTATTAGTTGGCTTCCTTCCGATCCCCCTGCTTTACTCACCTTTTACTGGGTTAGGTGGTGATCCTTCAAAGTTTCTTTGTGATGTTTGCTTAAAGCAGAAATACAGTGTTTGAGACAAGTGTGTGATGCCTCGCTAATTGTGTCCACCCGTCCGATACTGGGTAAAACTGCAACCTGTTAATGTTTCTTTTCATTTCATGTACGTGCAGGTGGTTAACCCAGGCATGTGATTCCAGTTGTACATTAGCCGGCCCATGCTGTAACACACCACACAGATTACTATGTCATTTCCTGCGTGATGGTGCATTTAAATGACATAGGTTTCCATCATCCCACCATCCAGATTATATAGCCCTGAATTTCCAAAATCACCAGAATGTATTCCTTAAATGTGGGGTTCCATATTTTACCATTCATTGTCATACATTACTTTCCGCTCACAAAGCAGAGGCCCTGGACACCATGTTCTTAATCATTTAAATCCACATGCAATCTGGCCCGGCCATCTTAGCCAGGGGAGCCATTAGCCCCGGCTCATTCCAGGGGAGGGCTGGAACCTCCATTTCTCCTGCCATGCTCCGCTACATTTCCATATCGCCCCATTTCAGCGTTTTCTCCCAGAAAATGGGAAAAGTTATGGATTAATTCCAACTAATCCTCCCGTTTTTCTATTGCCTTTAATGACTTGTTCTGGCCTCTGACACCCTGAATGTTCCTAAGCAAATGTGGCTTCTCTTGGACGAGTTCCCGTCCTGTGTTTAAGGGTTAGGGTTTATATCTTTGTTTAGTCATGTGCACCCCCCCCCCCCACCCACCCACCTCAGTCCCCTTCCTTCTCCCTGTCTCTCATCTCGTCGACACCTCCGTGTTTCTGTCTCTGCCTCTCAATTTGTTTCATGAATAAATTGTGTGTACGGCAGACACATCTGGGCTTGTGACCGTTTAGCGGGACTTCTAACTCTACATGTCCGCTGAACTGACAGACAGGCATTCATTTAGTCCTTTCACAAATTCATCGGGTGCCACAAACCAATAGTCAGGCAGACAAGCAATGGCCATGCGCACAAATAAAGACTACAGCACCAACAACCAATAACGACGGAACACCTCAACATAATCACACCTCAACACAACGTATCAGCCAAGTGCTCGACATACTATCATCAGCGTCCTCACTCTCTTAGTTTCACAGTTTGTTCGGCAATGCAATACTGATAGGTAAGAATGGTCGGCTAGCCTGGTTGGTTTGGAGGGATGGTGGTCTACTGTACACCTTCTTCATGATGTTAACAGCTCATACACGCTAAACAGGGGATCAGAACCTCGGTACTCACTGGTCAGGGTCACGCTGTGTGGTTGTTGTCCAGTAGTTTTACTGGACATATGGATTATTAAGACCCGACAAATAGAATAACTTAAATTACTCTCCTAAAAGGAGCGATTGAAGAGGACCTATACATATCTGTCCACTCTGAACTGTTTCAGTTCAAGCACAAAATGTAGGAACCGCAGATCCATAACCATAATCAGCATAAAACAATAACCATATACAGTATCTACACTAAAGAAACCTGTAATGGGAACAGTTAGGACAACCGGTCTCTGTCGCCAATCCATGCCCCAGCCTTGTAACCAACTAAGTCTTTCAAGTCAAGCCGTCGAGGATATTGAACACTCTGGTGGAAACGACTCCTCTGTGATCCCGTCGTGACAGCAAGCAGCGCAGGAGTCAGCGTGACCATCGAGGCAGAGCACCGGCTTACGGCCCCGCGCGTTCAAAGAAGCCCCTGAACCGTCTCGATGAAAGTAATCTAATGCCACAAATTAGCCTGTCACTTAGCGCGGATTAAAACTCCCGTGAGGACAGGATCTAAAATAACTTTTTCACCCTCCTTGTTCCTGATGTGAAAGAGGAAAGAAGAGGAGGAAGGGCGAGAAGAGAGGAGATATTGGGGAGGAAGGGGAGGACACGGGAGTGGAGAGGGGAGGAAAGGAGAGAAAACAAGTGGGATTCCAACTTTGTGTTTGAACCTCCACTCAATTGCTTTGTGTAATTAAATTGACCCCCCACCCCGACACCCCCATTTTGAAAAAAACATGGGCATTGTGTTGAAACACTCCCAGATCCTCTCCAGAATTTGAAAGTCCTGCCTCATCAAAATACAGAGCCAACTACTCCAAGCATGCCGTACAGTCCATAGATTATGACACGTGGGAGGTTGGAGAGAGAGACATAGAGAAGGAGGAAGAGAGAGAGAGAGACAGAGGTGGAAGGAGAGGGAGAGAGAGACACAGGGAGGGAGGGAGACAGAGGTAGAGAGAGAGAGAGACGACGGGGGAAGGAAAGAGAGAGGGAGGGGTGAGGAGGCTCAGAAGTGATGTTGATAACCTGAAGGGCTGGGGCTGCATAATAACCTGTGAGATGGGATGCATCCTTAATGGCTCCTCCTTTTACCAGGCTGTAGAACAAGGCTGTGGAACAAATGAAATACGAGGTGTGGTTTTGAAGCCAGTTTACAGTAAGGTGACTGGAATTGCCTCTGTAAACAAACACACTATCTCTCTCTCTCTCTCTCTCTCTCTCTCTCTCTCTCTCTCTCTCTCTCTCTCTCTCTCTCTCTCTCTCTCTTTCTCTCTAGCTCTCTCTCTCTCACATGTACATATCTGTTAAGGGGGCAGGAACTAATTGAGGCTCACAATAGATAGACAGTTGTCAGGTGTTTTTTCTGGTGTAGAGGCTAGGGTGCAAAGACCATTGAGTTCTATTCCTGGACTGTGTCGCTCACCTTGGCCCTCTCTCCTATCACTCTTAGCAGGGATCTCCGAACATATTGTCCCCAAGGTTCAATGGGGCCAAAAATAAGAAGTGTTATTGCCTCGAAAGATCTCCCTTAGTAGCAGGGCTGTGAATACTGCAGCTGTGTCACAGCTCACTGAGGATCCTATCCATTTAGCTACAAGACCAACGGTACTGCAAATATTTGTAACCAGTTTAGGTTTATTGCATCTTACAACCTTCCCGATACAGTAAGTATTACGAGTCAAGTGTTGAGATGATAATTGGCTCTGGTATTATGGGCTATGGTGCTAATTAAAGAGGTTTCATCATCATCACCTGTCACTTTCTCGGCTGTCCTTGGTACAGCAAGGAGGAAGTTTCATTAGATTCCTATTAATAGCATATCTCACTCTGACACCGCACTCTCCTCACCTTTTCTTCTCAATAAAGCCCAGCTCAATGCACCCAGGCACTCACACCCTCTGTTCAGACTTCTTTCGTCCCTATTGGCTCCTGTTAATCCGAGGTGGGACTTCCTGTTTTTTTTCTGAGCAAGCGTCTAACATAGGAGCCACATTCACGTACAGGACAGTTTATACTGTGTCATACACATAACATAAGACAATGTTGCATTTGAACACTTTCTTTGTCAAATAACTGCTATCAAAGACATTGTCAGTCCTTTAAAACTTGTAAAGTTGCAGGCCTGGTCACAGAATGTGGCATATTGTGACTGGGATATTGATGTGGAAGGTTCCAATTTCTCCCCTTTCTGGGCTATATGTAAATGAACAGGGCTCCCAAATAGCTTGTTAAATCTGCTACAAAAATGCAGGAATGGTCAGTGGATGGTTCTGCTTGTCTATGATCAGAAACCACAAGACATGTTAAATATATATTCAGCTTTAAGTGGTGCAACGCTGAACACTTGGGGTCTTTATAAACATTTTAGTAAATGTCAAATGCTTAGATAATGTCGAACCCATACTGTATACAGACTACTTCAACCTGGTGCTTACATACATAACTGAATGAGGCAGTCACTTTGCAGTCTTCTGTGGGGTTGGCATGTAAAAGGATGGAAAGCAGGGCCTGAAAGATATTCCCCATTAATATTTTACCAAGCTGTTAGAGGTTGTCAAAGCATATAAAAAAGTGTGAGATACACACCCACACACACACACCCACACACACACACACACGCGCGCGCGCACACACCTACACGCACACACACACAGAAACACCTACACACACACAGAAACACAGAAACACACACACACACACACTATAGAGCATTGCAATTTGATGATTAGACAAGCAGCCTTAGTAAAGGCAGTTAACATCATACAATATTTATATAATTGCGGCAGACGTAAACATCCTAAATGTTTCACAGAAATAAAACTAAGCAATAATAAAACTAAAGCAATGTGAATTGACGCCCACACAATATGCAACAGCAATAGCTTTTTAAATGCTTGTAAAAACAATTATAAACACATTTTGGCTGAACATCAAAGATTGATAAATGAATACCTTATTACACATTTCTCATTCAAAACTACTGAGCCTCACATTGGTTATTAAGAGTTGAGCCCAGGGTTGGAAGGGCACGGGAACAGACAAGTTATAGCATTAACCCACCTATCATTTGATTTAGTTCTAATAGTTAATGCAGATATGACTGCACCCTCCCAGGGAATGGGTATTGGGCATCCGCTTTGGGCATGGAGGCAGGTTATAAATAACCCCAAATCTCATCAAGCCTCGTTAGTGCCCGCAGAGCTGCACTTCCTGTGCGGATGTGACAGAGGTCATACACAACAATACAATCACCGTTAAATTCTCAATCCGACCTGTGCGGAGGGTGAAGGCCCAAGGAGGTCCGTTAACACTGGGGAGGACGGGGCGCTCTGGATCCTCTTTACCTGAATGCACTGTTGGATTACTCTCACCTGAGTTTGGCTTCACTGGTGGAAGATTTTCACATTACTGGGGAAACTGAAGAATAATGATATGACATCTGACTTATACGAGAAGTGAAGGCGCTGGTTTAGTGTCATGTTATTGTGAGGTTTATTGGACAGACAACTTGTTTTGTCATTACGCTCAGCCTGTTAGTGATTCATTAGTGTGATGAGGAGATAATGTCTTAAGATGTTTAGCTACTGTACTTGTCCATAAGGGGAATAACCACATTTTCTGTTGTGTTTTAGAAGACTAAACACACAACTGAAATGGATGAAAGGGCCTAAATAGCCCACTGAAAGGAATGACCTATAACGTGTGTTTTTGGTTTTCAAATTGTTTATCCTTAGAGTAAAAATGACTTCATAGATTGTTGTAGCTGTGCAATATCCATACAAATGTTTGGACTGCCTTCATTGATAATTCATAAAGTCTTGGTTAGGGAGCAACATTAGGACGCTTAAAAATAGTCCATCGTGTGATGAGATCATGGTTCATAAAGGAGGTGGATGGGGAAACTGCACAGTGGCGGGTGTAAATGCACTGGCTGAACCTAATTGCTAATGGTGCCTGGTATAATTTGAAGGGAAATGGATTGAAATATCACCCTGGCTGTATGTGTCTGAGATGCGCCGATGAGAAGTCTGATCAAAGGGAAACTAGGATAGCAGCCATTTGGCCGCTGCGTTTATTACGAGCTTGGCCTCTTACATGGCTCACGTCTCTGTGTCATTACTGAAGGTCATTATGATGGCTGGAATGAAAGGGCGCGCAGAGTCAGTGTCGGGTAACGAGTCTCTCAACGCTTGCTCTTTGAAGTTGTCTATGTGGGTTCAGACTCACTCAGGTCAGACTTGACAGGGTCCTTGGTTTTATTTATATAAATTGGTCACTGCATTCTGATGCTATTTCTTTTCATTTTTTTGTTATATTTGTATTGGTTTTGTTAGGATTGTGCCCAGGGAAACTCCAGATGGACATTGATCAGTGTACAGTACAACCCAGTACAGTCAGTACTGCATCCTAGGTATCCCTATCAGCAGGTGATATGACAGCTTTATTGTCCTGTTTGGGATCACTCTGAAAAGGACCTCAAAGACAGAAAGCGTTACCAAATATGGCCGCCCCCTTTTTGTTTCCTGTGACTGAGAGGTTAACGGACTGCGGGCGCCTCTGGACAACGCTTGTTTTCTGACAGTCCAATCGTCGCCTCGCAGCCAGGCGAGGTGACAGCCTGTCACGGTCTGAGAAAACCACGAGATAGCGGGACAGGGAAAGAGAGGAGGGAATCTAGTGAGAGAAGAAGAGAGAACAGGAGAGAGAAAGAGGGACAGAGAGACGGAGAGATAATCCCTGTATCAAATCCGGCTCTAGAGACAGAGAGAGCTTCTTTTGGTTTAGTTGACTGATTTTACTCGGTCCACCGCCACTTTCTACATCCACCTGTCCTTGTTTACCCGTTTCCTCATTCCCATCGCTAACAAAGTTTTTCACTCCCTTTCCTTCATATGAAGGGCCACCTTTTGTCCAATTTTAAGCCAAAACAACAGCCTGTGAGATGAATAGCACCTATTTCAGGGTTCATTTTGTACAGCATCACAAATCACTTGAGCCACTGTGTCATCATAAAGGGATTGAACCACAGCAGTGGAGTTGTCGTCATTTACAGCCCTCATTTACTGTGTTAAAGACTGGAGTTGGTGTGTGTGATTAAGTCAACTAGGGTATGGAAACAGAAGTAGTTCTTATGTGTGTGTGTATATTTGTGTGTGTGCGTGTGTGTGCGTGTTTGTGTGTGTGCGCATGTGTTTATGTGCATGTGTGTACTGGCACAAGCAACCTTGCCGGAGTCTGACTCAGTCAGGAAATGAATATGAACTAAGTCTTGATGAATAGATTTCCCTTGTGAAATAGTTTTTTTTTCTCCACCTTTGCAAACAAGATTGTAGTTTATGGAACAAAATGGCGTTTATTCTAAGTAGGCCAAGGTCGACAGAGCCTTTTAGCCACCAATGAGCAGTATAGTGGTTTCACGGCAAAGAAATGAAGTGACGTAGGCCTACACGTGACGGGATAATGTATTTTTGATCAGATCATTGAACAGGACTGAAAGATCGGGTCTGAGTTTCAGCTAGCCCAAGTTACTTTATTCTCGGTCAGCTACCCAGTATAGACCTGCATGTCAGCACCCTTCAACATGATTGAACCTCTAAAGTATTTAACAACGATAAAAAGCTTGAATTCTTGTCAGTTTCTAAAGTTGCAACAGCTTGACTCTTCGGCACAGAGAAAGCCTCCATCTCTGACGTCCTTGTTTAGATGTGAGTGAGTGTTGCTGGAAGCTTCTTGTCTCTCTCAGGTCAGATCGCAGCGTCTGCTTTGAGGAAGGATGCCTGGCTCCTAGCCCTTGCTCCTTACCACTAAGGCGTCGCCAAGTTCAGAGAGCGTCTTTGAGGCCAGCTCCGCACCTCAGATCACCTCAGATCACCTCAGAGCAGACTGCGAGCTCCCAGCCTCAAACGCTCTCTTTGTAGCTACTGTCTTTAAAAGTGTAATTCAAAGTTCATTAGCCAATGAAACTGTATTCATTTTTTTTTGCATTAGTTTTAGTTCAGAAGTTAGTGGACTGTGTCGGTTAATACAAATAGATTAGTGTGTAATTGTTAGTGCCTGGTAGCTGAAATGTGGCTACTTTGTGGTGTGGCTGTAAATGCAAAACGTTCCTTATTTCAAATATTGTTAGAACTAGTATGTACTTTCTGATCCTTGATCTACTGATGTAGTTTAGATGTACCCTTTTTGTAGATTCTACTGTACTTTGGATAAAAGCTAAATGAATAAAATGTAAATATAAATGTGAATACACAGCTATAGAAGACCACCAGGAAGCATGTACAGTAACATTTAAAGCGGCCCTTCCAAAAAGAGCAATGGAATACCTTTACAGGGTCCTTTATCAATTGAAAATGACATTTCATTTGAATTTCCATTTAATCATTCAAGTCCCTCCACAGTGAAGTGGTATTTTCCATTCCGAGTCTGGAAAATATCCTAGATACGTATGGATCTGCAGCGCGAACACTTTTTTTTTGCGAGTCTGTGGAAAAGCCTTTTTGCAAAGCGATTGTTGGAGAGCCAGCGGCAGTGCCCCTCAACAAGGTCAAGTAGAGCCTTTTAAAGCTCTGTTCATCGGCCTGTAGCCATTCTATTAGCTTCACAGAGGGACAAGTCAATGAGAAAGAAGAGGTGCATATGGGTTTGAGGATCGGAGCGCAAATCGAAGGGGAAATCTTTCTTGGCTCTTTCTGGGCTCCGTTGGGTTTTAACCAAATTTACTTCAGAATTTAGTTCAGTTGATAATATCTGGGGAAACGTTTTGTTTTGAAGGTGATGCAGGTATAATGTAAAGAAATACACTTTCAATCTCAGATTAATAGGAACATGAGTTAGAAATATAAATGAGAAAGTCACTGAGGTGGCACCTCGGAAAAAACACGATATTCTGATGAAAATGAGAAAAGAGGCTTTAATTTACTACAGTAACATTTTCCGGTGCCTATTTAAGCTAAAAACAACCACAACTCTCAACGACAAACCCCAGATTAATTATGCAGTTCATTTTGGTAGTATGTGTTTATTACTGTTTGTTCTGTGTTTGCTGTACTCTAAACGTAAATGTGTGATATTCCTGTTTTATGCCAGCAGCAGTTTCTACATATATTATGCATATCCCCTCATATTTGGTGACAGAAAAGGTGCTGTATGCATTAAACATGACGTTTTAGTAGAATAAAACACACAATTAGAACATTCTAGCCACTGTCACTATCTTAATGAGAAACAAAGTCAGTTTCTTTTCTGTGAAATATGTATCATTTGCATTTTTCATATAATAATTGACTTTAGCTTGAAGCAAAACAGAGGTTATGTGAAGGCCCATGTGTTTAAAAAAATCCCCAAACATTTTCGAGTTTTGAATCGACACTAACCATAGAGTTAATCAAGGTGATTGTAGAAAAACCAACAACTACAAAAACAACACAAGTCATTTATCTCTGTTGCGTGGTTGTGTAGTTAGAGTATTTAGCCAGTTGATGAACAGTCTGTGAAAATCAATACCTTGGCAGGTCCCTAATCACATTTTCAGACTTTGCTCAGCACAGTTTCCCCAGGAGATCCTGACAACCTGAAGTTTGCAGTATCATACTGTGCATCTTTAGTTTTAGAGGCATTATGCATATTTTTCCTAGTAGCCTATAATGAAGGCTTAGTCCTTTTGTATTTACTCACTTATTGCTAAGCGATAGAGGTATATGATGTGATAGAGTACGTACAGCGTTTTAAGTGGCCTTTTCATGCAGTTGGGTGCAGTTGCATACGTCTTTTCATCCAACGACACCCTCAAAGGTCAGGTCATGTTACATCATTTTGAAAACCGAAATTAATTACATGAATAATCTGATAACCCCTGAGAGGGACACTCAATCTATCCGTCAATGCTCCGGGCGAAGGAAGAGGACGAGGTGATCATGAAAGGGCGTAAACGAGGCATGTAACGCAGTAGGCTCACGGCACCCGATACCTGCCCTCTTCCAGTAATTACCGTGCCGCTTGTGTCTCTCATTTGAAATCGGATCATTTCCTGTCAAGGATAACAAGCCTGATGGGTGATGTGCTGCAGGCTGCCTTCCATCTCCTCCTCGCTCCATTAGGGAGACGAGGCCCCGCGAGGTCCAGGGATGAGGGAGGGGAGGAACGGATTACATTTGAACAGTGGAGCCCAGGACCTCCCCTCTCTTCCCCTCACTGCTGCTGTCAACAAGCTTGTCAGGGCCTGTGACCTGGGGCCGGGGTCGGGCCTGCAAGGGGCGGAGGGGGGAGCAAGGGGAGTGGGAGGGGGGCTTCGCCCGCTGTCCCTGCTCTCCAGCTCAGAGGGCCCCCGCATACCTGTCAAAAAGGAGAAAAAGAGAAAAAGAGAAAGAGAGAGAGATGAAAGAGTGAGAAAAAGAGAAATGTGCAAGACAGCAAAATAAAGAGGAAATGTGCAGCAGTGTTTGGAACCTTGTAAGCTAAAAAAACAGGTGCTGGTAGAATTGATTCCCCTCTGAGTTCTCAGGTGCTCCTGTAAGTATGTGCTCACATATTTCCATGTACGTCACCCAACTAATTAAACCCTGCATCCTGTCTCCTCTCACCCTCTCTCTCAGGATGAGTGATCGATGCAGACAGAAAGCAACCAGAGGGGCTCTACTTCTAATGGTCTGCATGGCAACTCTCTTGGAGATGCCCTTGCCAACAGAGAGCCACAGAGGTAAGTCAAGTTCACCCAGATGAGAGCAGCCCGCTTATTGATCTCTTTGTGAGCTCCTTTAGGCAGTGGTCTGAGGGAATCTACAACATGTTGTTTAGAGACTTCTGGATGATGTTTGGCTTGTCTTTTAGTTGTCAAAACTTTCAGAGGCCTGCTACTTTAGTTTCACAACTTTTCACAGACTGTTTGAATCCGAATCCGAACACTACATTGGACATGTTCATCTGAGGGTTGTGTAATGGGATTCAAATGTTTGGAGCTTTGACAGACTATTTATAGGAGCAGTTCTTGAGACATTCTCTTGTCTTATTAGGTGTGTGTTGTGAGGGCATCGCTATACCCAGTGAGATCAATTACGAGTGACTCAGTTACATTACAAATGGAGGCATCTCACGTGTTTCAACTCCATTTCCCCAACTGGTAATACACTGCCCCAGGTAATTGGCAAGGTGATTTCCTGGACATGCAGGATGGCCATTCGCAGGCATGACAGAAAACGTTGCGCTCACTTCCTCTCCGTCGACCAATTAGAGAGGAGCGTGCGTTGGCAGAGGGCCAGCGTGTGGCTTTTTTGATTGGCAGAGATCCTCCACTCAAGGCGCTCATCATTTCAAGCAGGAATTGGATCAGAATAATCTCCCACATATTCAATTTCTATCTGATAGCCTCAGCACCATCTAATTTCCCATGAGAGTTATTTTTGTGGCTTTAAACCTGTTATCATTCCGGGGATGAAATGAACCCAGAACACGTTCAGAGTCTACAAACTCTTCCATGAGAACAGAAGAGGAAAGAAATTATACCATTGGAAAAACTAGGTAAATCTGGTTGGTTTTGTCAAGAAAATAAATTGATTTTCTAAGGCCCTTTCTCTATGTGAGTGCTCCCCAATACATACATACATACTGTACAAACATGTATAAATTGTATTAGTGGCTTCTGTCAGCAAAACACATATGCATATATTTTCTTATCTTCCAAATGCTCTCCCTCCCTGTTCTGTCAGTGCAGTGGAAGTGTCTGGTTTAATATGCTGAGATGTGGAGCAACAGTCATGTGCTTCAGCTTTCATGTCAATCACCAAACACAAGGACTGAGACTCTCCACTCGGCTCACAGCATTCAGTTCATCACCGTGTTTACACAAGTTCTTTGCTGCCACAATATTGTTGTTTTGTATATGCTGGTGGAAATAATATGTAACTCCAAATATGTTTTTTTAATGTGCTGTAATGACTCGTAGGTCGAACTTCCTTCATCATATGATCAGATATTGGATCTCTCGAATCCTTAATCCATCCAGATATAAAATCACTCTATTGTATTCAGTCTGTTGAAGGGTTTAAATCCAGACATATTGCATAGTCTACAAGAACATTGAATAGACAGTGTAAATGACCCATATGCAGTGGCCTCCAACGTGTTCAGTCACCCAGTAAGCAGTAAGCCCTGTGTGTGCCATGTGACAGCTTTGTTTGCTCCACAGGCATCACATGATAGTATCCTGTCATGTTCAATGGTGCTTTTTAAAGGCTTTTTCTCCATTGATGGTGTACATCTGACAATTAGCCGGCCAGTAACAGAACTCATGGATTACCAATAAAGGAACCGTAGTTTCCTCTTGACTCTAGACTACAGTTTTCTGACCGTTTGGGAGGCCTAGTTTGTATCGCTCCGGGGCACCATCCTTGCCAAACGAAATGATCGATACTCGGGTAAGGAAATAATTCAACAATCTCATTACATTGTATTTTTAACAACATTTGATTTCACTGCCTGGTGTAATTTTCAGTGTGCCTTGAGGATCTACCTTTGTGGCTTGTTGCTGCTTCCGTGGAAGATGGCAATATCAAGCTTTTCTGTGTGATTATCGGACATCTAGTTTCAGTCTATATGTACTCTATACTGTTATTCTGTATACTATTATACCAACGTACCATATAATATTGTCGTTGTTATTATGCTTATTATCAATATAACATTTTCTGTGTGTGTTTAGTAAACTTACTATCTTGTACGGTTTGCGGGTGTGTTGTAGTCTCAGACTTGTCCACAGTGTGAGTGAGAGGGGAAGACTGTACACAGCCTAAAAAGAAGGGCAGTGAATCTCACTTTCTCCATCTTTCCACGAGGGCAGAATCTTGCAGTAATTACAAACTGATTCATAATTGATGAAATGTAAACAATTTATCTTGACGCCTCTTGCTTGTTGTCCACAGAGAGACAGCTTTAAAAACTCAAACCGAGAAAACAGAGACATCATTTCAGATAATCATAATTGTTTGATGACAGTAATGATGTGCTGTTTTGTTACACTTGTCCTAATGGAGACCCACAGAGTCCTTTTTGGATCTGCTTAGCAGCCCAACACGAATCAGTGATGCAGCCTCGCCAATTATTCAATACCTTGATATGTGCTCTCCTGTAGGCTGTTCACTCTCCTCAGTTATGCGTCAGCACAGCAGGTTCAGGGTGAAGCTATGGGAGGCTACGAGACAAAACTCATTCCCAAGTAAATATACATCCTTGGTTTGATAGCAGGGCGGTGTGACAGGGGGCCCTGCCGAGGCTCTGGGTCCAGTCTGAACACGTCTCGCCGCTCTGTGTGAAACGCAGGCCAGCCCTCTGGAGCTGCTTCATCTGAAGTGCTGCTCTCACATGGATCTAAGCCGCCACGCCTCTGAGCATATTTGTCTTTCATAGCTTTTTTTTGCGGGGGGGGGGGGGGGGGCAGCTCTCTGCTACGCTACTTCCAAGGGAAGAGTCCCGTTAGGGATGCATGAGCAGTGACAAGGGAGCTTGTTCGTAGCAAACACCATCAAAAGTTGTATGCATACAAAGAGCCTCTCCTTCCCTTTTTCTGCAGTCAGAGCTGCCCTGCCCTGCCATCCACAGACTCACGTTACTATCAACAATGGCTTTATTACTTTGGCCTGGTAGCAATAATTGTCAAACAATGTTCCAACTAATCAATCCAGGTAAACTTTTTCCCCTGTGTAAAAAGTACAACACTTGAATGTATTGCAACTTTAAGAAAGAAAACTACAATAACTTTTCATTGTGCTTCAGTAATATTTGTGCACAAAGCTATGCTAGTAATTTAGCTTGTTGTATGAAACTCCATCTCTGTATGCTGTAGGCTGCGGCTACCAGAGCTGCCAGCGATGGGTGAATTCTGCATGGCAACTTAATTAGTTGTTTACCACATGGGCAATAACAAACTTTGCCGAAAGACACCTCGAGAAAATGTCACGTTCAATTAAAAGCGCATGAAGCTGCACAGGCCCTAAATAATTCAGACAATGAAGCACAAGCTGGAAATTAGCAGTAAATAAAGTAAAGCTTCACTGCTCTTTCTTTCTTTCCAGTGAGAAGCTACTTAGACAGGGCAAACAAAACAACAACCAAAAACTACCTGCAATTACCTAAATTTACTTCAAATTGATGAAGACTTCCGTGGTTCTTTATTAACCGCAGGAGCTTCTAAAGGAATTAGCCACCAAATGAAAAGACATTCCTTTGGCCCACCCTTAAAATATACTTATGACTCTGTAAATCCTGACCACTCTGCTGTTTCTGGGCTCTTTCCAAACCAATCATTCCCCCTTCCTTCCACTTAACAACACCTTAGTGCAGCTGACTAATGCCAACACTAGCTAATCTTAACAATGTGAATTAATAATCCAAGTTATATTTTATAACCTCATCATGGGGTGAAAATAAGGTTTCTTCAGTCATATTTAATCATCTTGTGATCTTGTTTGTTCTTGTGGGCATGGCGTGACATTGTTGATAATGTCCAGGGGCATGATTCACTATAAAAAATGCAGCTAGACGTTTTAACAACAGTAAAACTATCTGACTATTGAAATACTGTTAGAAATATGCATTTCTGATCCTTAATCTTATGCAGATTTTCTTTGCATACTATTTGTATGTCCCTTTGGATAAAAGCATTTGCTAAATGAATAGAATGTCAAATGAATGAAGTATGAATATTAAAGGTGTACCTGAAGTCGCAATAATGTGTGTTTTTGTGTGTTTCTCAGTGCACCATGTCAGGACCGGGACCTGTGAAGTGGTGGCCTTGCATCGGTGCTGCAATAAGAACAAAATAGAGGAACGCTCCCAAACCGTCAAGTGTTCCTGCTTCCCTGGACAAGTGGCCGGGACGACCAGGGCAGCCCCATCCTGCGTAGATGGTACGAACCAGCAGAATCATTGATTTACCACTTTAGCTAAACAAGGGGTATTTCTGCTGAGATCAGAAGTCATTTCAACAGACACTACAGTACCTTTATATCTGTAAATTACTGTTAAAGAGCTGCACAGGCTGGGTCTAGCCGACAATCAAGCCATCTATGACTCATCAGTCCCTGGTGTTTGTTACAGTCAGCTGAGCATTGCTGACAACAGTGACTATTTTATATCTCCTTTAGCTCTGAACGGTAACCATCCCACTTGTATGAAGTGCCCATAGTGCTGTGTGCTTAATAAGTGGGAGACCGTCAAGACTGTGCATGAACGTGCATGAGGCACCTACAACCTGGGGTGGCGAGACACTAGAGTAAATCTCATTTCAGTGACTCATCTTGGTTGTCTACATGTGTGGTGTTTTGTTTGCAAGACAAACACAGTTTTTTTTTTTTACCTCTGCAACTGAGTGCTGATGCCAGATTCTTGTCACGTTGATACTGTTTGACATAATCCTCAAATTACTTGTTTTTCTGCAGATCTCATTTGCAGCAAGCAGGGATGGTGCTACCATGAAATAAGTGTGAAATTAGAAACACAACAGTGTTTTTAAACGGAAGGCCAAGTCAAAGAAAGGCTTGCCTTTTAGAGATGAACAGTTTAACCTAAATTTATTTCTTGTCTATTAATAAGAAGACATGGATGTTTTACTGTATTGAGAGCCATAGTGCTATGATATCTCTGATAATCAACCCAATCCATGTACAGTATATGCATTAATAATGTTCACTTCAATCAATGAAAGACTACAGCGTTCCACCAAGATGGGAAGGAGCGTTTTAGAACCGGGATGATTACAAAGCGACTCTTGAATGTTACCGAGGACAATTACGGACCATTGTGCCAGCCCAGTTCAAGCTGCCAAATCAATGACCCAGCACATCACTTACTATGGTAATGTGACAGACCACCAACTAGGAGCACATAGCCCCTTCTCTTTGAGCTGGAGAGCAGATCACACCTTGAGTCAGTCCCTGCTTGTGTCTGACCTCTTCCCTAACATTTGAAGTATTGACATTCTCTGCAAATTAAAGCTGTGTGCCAACGGCCCTGTTTAAAGCACTCTGTGGGTGATCTCAGATAAATGATCATCACTTAACCTTTTAATTATTCTTCCCTTTACGTGGAGGGATACCTGGGGCCTCATCTTAGCGAGAGACCTACCTTCCTTTCACGGTCTTATTATTGTTTGAAATGCAGCCTATACAACATGGTTGGTTGGAAACCGAAAGAACATATCTACAGATGCACAGCAATGATCAATTGTTACGTCAACCGATAAACCGTTTCTGTGATTTGACCTTCTGCCTAAGTATGAATAAAGAACATTAATTACAACATTTGCAACATCTGCACTGACTTTATGAAGCTGTCATGATAGGTTGGGAATAACTCTGTGGTAGAACATTTTAATACAGATTAAGATGTTGCAGGTTAAAACAAACGGACAACCCTAATGACCATTAATGATCCATTTAACCAATTTCCAAATTTTGCATTTGTGTGTTAGATGTCTTGTAATGTGAGTAATGTTTGTGTCTTCCATAGCCTCCATAGTGGAGCAGAAGTGGTGGTGTCAGATGAACCCCTGTCTGGACGGAGAGGAGTGCAAAGTTCTGCCCGATCTAAAAGGATGGAGCTGCGCTACGGGGAACAAGATCAAGACCACCAAGGTAAGCCCTTGAACAGCTCAAAATAAATCAGTCTCAGAGAACCAGCTGCTTTCTAGAACCATCTTTGCGTGTGGGTATATATCAGTGGTAGAGCATCTGACTGCAGATCAAGAGGTCCTAGATTCAAATCCCCCCCATGTACTATGTGTTGCTTTGGATAAAAGTGTCTTTAAAATAGTTGTATCATTTGCCTTGTAAATCCTTCAACCAGCTAAAAGGAATAGCTCTATGTACTTCACTGTACTTCAATCATTTGTCAAGGTCAAGATGTTTCATCTTAAATTACACTCATCCCCCGTGGCACCAGTAAAAATGGCTAATGTTTGCCGTCCCTAATAGAAGCCCTAGAGGCCTACTTTCAATTTGCTGCCATGTCTTCCTCGCACTCTCAGGCCATTTTGAGGACCCCAAACCTGCAAATTACTCACTCCAATTACTTGCTTTTAACGCGGTAACCTGAAGCCTGCATCCTTCTCTGGGTTATGACGACCCCTAGACTTTGGTTTCTGCCTTTCTCTCTTTGTAGTTAATTATTTAGACTGGCCCCACCACACCTGCCTGGTGCCTGGTCCTATTGATCCGGGGAGAAGTCGGGACCTCGGGATGGAGCGTTTCATTTTGGTGGCCACACCACTGCGCTATCAATGGATTGATCAACCATTTCAAACCACATGCACGTGTTAATTTCTTTTCTTATGAAATCTAAAACCAACCCCCCCCCCCCCTCCCCTCTCCACTCTCTCTTTTCTGTTATCGTTGAAAACATGGAACGCCGGAAAGATTTCATCCGACCGGGATCAGCTTTGGTAACCCTTGGTGCCATGATGCTGGATTAAGGTAATGAATACTTTTTGTTGTTGTTGATGATGTCTTATACGATTATCTTGGTGTTCGGTTATATATTACTGTTAAACATTATGGTATTTAACTCAATGCTTTTCAATGTATTTCGTGTTTTTCATTTTTGCACGTACTTTACCAGCAAAAGAGTAATCAACTAACTCTTACTGTTTACCTGTTAATTGGATGGAAAACGATCATTACATAATTAATTCACCATAATTACTTTCTAAACGGGGTGTGATTCATCAAGTCTCCTTAAGGGACCTATGACTTATGTACCACAAAAGACTAATTGCTGCCAAATAGGGTATGAGTAAAACCTTGGAGAACATAATAATGTAATTGGATTTTGAAAAAATAAATACATGTATATGATAAGATGACACAATAAGAAATTTATTTTTGGGTGTTATTTTTCTAAATGCAAAAGATAGGATTAGGGTTAATAAACAAGCATTATTGAAATCCGTTTCTTCTATTCATTAAATTAAATTGAACAAAACAGCACTACTGGTCTAATTGGTTTAGCTCTTAACTATATGTTTCTGCACTTTTGGTAGATGGGAAATACATTGCCTGGAAAGACATGTCCATCCTGTAATGTGTCTTCTTCCTGCCGGGTTAAGCCACCGTGTATTTCAAGCACAACACTCTATGATAATTATAAGCTATCGTTGCACTGGGTCTTGTAAAATACAGACCGTTCCGTGTCACTAACCACTGTAATGCTGCTAGAACTGTGCGTTTCTGGTCCATGACTATCTGCGACACTAACCAGATGCACTATTTTGGGATTTAAGTGTCTGCTAAATGACAAAAATGTTCATGTACATAAGGATGATGTAACACTCTGCACATGTTACTGTAACCCCAACTGACAGGAAAGGGGCTGGTTGTCACGGTGACATGGTGGGTAATGCCTGGGAACCAAGGGTTGTTTGGAGACTTTTAGACACCTTTTCCATATCTGTGTATTCAATGGCGTTTTCAGTCACCTTCAGTAAAAGAGTGTGAATTTCTCCCCAGTCTGTTGCCAACGCAGAGAGCTACTGTAGGAATGACAGGCATGTATGGGGGGGGGGCACACCTTTAAAGTGTCACATTGCTTTTCATATTCTCTCTGTCATCCTTTGTGACGATCTCATGAAATCACATTACCTTGTCACTTCAGAAGGACTGTCTTGGGGTGGTGCTGGATTTATTTCTTGTACTGAAGGCACTTCTCTCTGCTGGTAAAACACTGCCTGTGCTCTTTGTCTTTTTAGCATGGAATTATTCTCAAATTAGTATCACATTAATCACAGTGACAGCCTTGAATGTAAATGACTCTTTGAAGGGACTGGAGAATTTATTGCAATCTGCACAACAGGGCACTTTCTCCTTTAACATATGCAAAGTGGGAAGCTAACCTAAATATCTTCGAAAACTACTGCAGCTAGGTTTGATATGATTATGTGGGTTCTGTAATATCAAGTTAGAAAAGGCCTAGAGCAGGCTTTGGTGGAATGTGTTTTTTTAATTTTTTTATCCCTCCTGTGGGTAAAATAATTCAAGCAAATTTACCGAAAGCAGTTCACAGTTTTGAAAACGACTCAAAAAATGGTCTGATTGTTGAGTGTCACATTGGATTTTGGGGGCGAGGTTTGGTGGGGGAAGGGGGGGGGGGGGGTCGGTTACTATAATGAGTCTGTCAAAACTGTCTGCGTTTTACACAAATTCAGCAGCAGTGACATAGCATTACTGCAGCTGTGGCAGCCCTCCTCGCCTGTCAGACCGAGCCGTCGGCCCATCAGCCAGTTGGGGTTTGTGGTGGACGTGGTTAGAGAGGTGTTATGTCCGGTCCCTGTGAGCCAGGCTTCTGGAGGCCCTTTCCAGAATGTACTTTTGGCGAAGCGGAGGAGCCTGTCAGTCAAGGGGAGCTTCATGACGGCTAATTTAATCTGGAGGAGGGTCCGACAATGAGTCTTTAGAGTGTCTGACAGAATCAAGTTGTGGGGGAGGAGGGAGGGGGGGGAGGTTTAGGTGGGTGTGTGTATGCATTGGGGTTTGGTGTGTATGTTTGTGTGCATGTGTGTGCATGTTCATGTTTTTATGCTTGTTGGTGCATGGGTAAATGTGTGTGTGTGTGTGTGTGTAGAGTGAGAAAAATGCACATCCACCATTCTTTTATCTGACAGAATTTACCGTCTCTGGTGTTAAGTCAGGGCTCATCTTATAAGGAGCTTGGAGAAGCTGAATGCCCAGCAACAAAAGCTGATTTTGTTTCAGTTTACCTCTCCAGGAATCCCCCAAGGACATCACAGCAAATTGAGTAGAATTGAATAGAACAGAACAGATTAGAAAAGAAAATAACAATACAACACTACAGAATAGAATAGAGGATGAACACAATGGAATAGAATAAAATAAAATAGAACATAATATAATAGAAAATGTAATTGTACGCACAGGTTAAAATCTTCCTTTGGCAAAAAAGAAATCTTCCTAAAACATTCAAAACCAAAGAACCAAAGAGTTTAAAGTGTGGATCGCAATCATTTCTGTTCATTGTAAAAATGTGGTTGAAGAATGAATTATTGAGAAAACACTTGTGCCTTTCGAACTAGGTTTTGCATTATTTTTATATGATTGTCCCTGTCTGGGTGTGCAGTCAGTGTGACAGAGGTAAATTGGTTGGCTATGAGTTCTAATGAGTTTGCATTGTTTGGTGACCATTGCGAACACAGAAAGAGATGCCGTAATAACTACTGATAGCTTCTCTTTTCTAATTTGTTGCTTTTTCTTATTAAACTGTGTAAATTTAAGAGACACGCTCAAATCAATACAGATAAGGTTTTGAGATTGACAACGATTGGTCTGTTCTTGATGTGTTTGGCATGCTGCTCTGGGCCTTAACCAAACTTTGAAAATCTGAGTTCAAGGATTTAGCTCATCATGCGATTGCATTACTAGACTGTAAAAACTCAGCAAAGATTCTTCTCCTTGTGTGACCTATATCTGCTTGTCCAAGCAAACGTAACGTTAAAAGACATGTTTTTCTGTTGCAGGTTGACCACTAGGCATTTGCAAGAGAGATCTCAGAGAGTCTCTGGTGCACCTGTGGAACACCACCAGCGACTTCTGAGATGATGCTGAAGACCTTACTGTAAATAGACACTTGCTTCACTGAGGACTTGGATCTTGGAGAAAGACTTGAAAGCACAAGTTAACAGGTAGAGACATCTGGAAGAGAGTGAACTTTGGGACTTTTGATTTTTAAAAGCCAACTGTGGTTGACAAGAAGTGTTTTTATTCTCTAGCGTTGTACTGCTTGTAGTTGACTACAATGGTGACTTTTGCCTAAATATCATTTGTAAAGTACGTTTTTTGGGGTGGGATATGTATTTGCTCTGAATATATGATATATTCCAAGTGTAACAGGGTGAATTTGACAAAAAAATCAGTATTTTAGCAAGATCAAGTATAAGTATATCAAAGGGGAGTTTCTTTTGATGAAAAGACAACAACCCCACATTTTAAAAACTATAGTAGGAGAGCGTAATAGATACAATTTGGTGAACTTTAAGTATACTGTATTTAGTGAAGATGCAGGATAATTCTTAAAGGATAACACAAACATATTTTCTTCAATTCCATCTTTTGTGAAGGACTATCAGAAAAGCTAAAGCGCCTTCCTCTAGTTTTTGTCACAAGGAAACCTAACATACCCTAAGTGAAACCAGACACAAACACATTCAAATTAAGGGCTGGAGGTGGTATAGTCCACTGTACCCTATAAACATGAAAGAACTTGACCTGATTGCCCCAGCACAGATACTCTAGGGTGTGATTGTGTATAGTGCCCCACCGTCTGCAGATATTAGCCAGGTCCATCACTGCATAAGCTTCATTTGCACATGCTTCACTTTACCATCAGAGGATCATTTTATGAATGTAGAACCCAGAAAGAGGAAGCTAGCGCTCCAGGGAACCCAGAGGAAATACTGAACACATCGGCTATCTGAACACCGACTCTAAATCACGACCGTCAGAGGGCGGGTCATCAGCAGCAGAGAATGGGCTCTCTAATTCCTCCATCTGCGAGTATTGTTCTGTGAGAGCAGTTTTAGAGTTTAGCTATTCAGCGGTCAGATAATATCTGCCGCAAACATAAGTGGGATGGAAGTGGCTGAGTACTCTTATATACCTGCTCCTGTCCTCCTGAAAATCACCCTGTCAAATCCGGTCAGCTGTGTCAATTTGTCTCTGCTGTGTTGAGCCGTGAGTCCGATCTGGATGGCCATGTAAAGTTATGTAAATTTATGCAAGCTGAAATACATTCATTCGTTTTCCACTGCACTAGTGGAGTGGCTGTAATTCATTTTCTTTCTCCCCCCCCCCCCTCCCAAAGATGATTTATTTTCAGTCAGATTGATATATTTGATTTGCTGATGATAACTTTCCAACAGGTATTGCTAAAGCTTACTCTGTCTGTGCAAGTGATAACATCTTCGAATAATAAACTATGGTTGTGTAACGAAACCTTTGCTTTTGTGACCTCTAACCTGATGCCGTAGGTAGATTCATCCAGATGTCTTTTCTCTCTCTCTGGGATCGATCTCTAAACAGAGTTTCCTGTTGAAACTGATATGATTAAGATGTATCAGCTTCACTTTGTAAAACAAACATTGATTGCTTTCACACTCTTCTTCACAAAACCCAATGAGAGTCCCAATCAAGCATGAAGTCACACGCACCAACACACACACACACACACACACATACATACACACACACATACACATACACACATACACACATACACACACACATACACACGCACATACACACACGCACCAACACACACACACACACACGCACCAATACCCACACACACACACACACACACACACACCAACACACACACACACACACACACACATACACACACACACCAACACACACACACACACACGCACCAACACACACACACACATACACACACACACCAACACACACATCTGATTGTGGATATATTATATATTCCAAATGTAACGGGTTTATTTTGACAGAAAATCCAAGGAAACTGTGGGGAGGTTCATGATATACAGATGAAATGAAACATTTACATGTACATTTGTTGACTTGAAAAGGGAATTTAAAATGACAGCCACCTAATGGAAGCTGAGTGTTACTGATGTGTAAACCCACCTTGGTCAGCATACTGCTCCAGGAAACCACACTAATTTTGTTGTTGTAGTTATTTCAGCCTACATGTTTTTATTTTCCTCCCGATTTTTATGGACATGATCTCTGTATCGTCTTCAGTCAGAATTTCAAGCACTGTGTTTTGGAGTGAACTGTTTTCACCCGTCAGGTGACCCTCACGGCTAACCCGAGAGTGTGTGAGACATGGAGAACCTACAGCAGAAGACAAGCCTGGCCCACAGCGACGCGGCACGTCATGTTTTACAAAAACCCTCTTGAGGAGTAATATCTTCCTTAGAAAGCCGAATCAGATGTCAGCCACAGAGGGGGTGTTTTGACAGGACAACACATAAAGTACCCCCCACCCCCCCACACACACACACACACACACACATATGCACATGCTACAAGAAGGCCATGAAACGAGGATCCTCAGAGCCACAAAAACAGTTGACATTTGACAGTTGGTACCAGACTCTAGGCTACTGTCCAACGCATGAATGGTAATTTGTAGAGAGGGGGGATGGGGGGGGGGGAGGGAGAGCAGAGCAGACCTGTTGTAAAGTACAGTTCAGAGAGCGAACACTAAGGAATGCTATCTCTATTTTCTCTCTCTCTCTCTCTGGCTCGCTCCATCTCTATCGTTCTCCTTGTCGTTTCTCTCTAGCTTTGTCTTCCTGTCTCCCCTCTTTTTTGTCCCTCTCTCTCTCTCTTTCTCACGCACATTTTCTCCGGCCTTGATTCAGTTGAGGTAAATGAAAGCCATTCTTTGCCTCTCCTCCTCCCGCTGCCTTTACAAGAGCACATCAAAGGATCCCAATTCTTCTGCCATATGCTGTATAGTCTCATAATCTAATGTGGGTTTTGTAATTAAAACGGTTCGCCAGGGGAACGGAGCACGCATATTCGCTTGGAATAAGAAATTTCATTAAAGACGCTCAGTGTAAACCGGTGATGATGCTATCGCTAGCTTTGTACTTTCATTTAATTTAATAGTTTTGCATAACAAAAGACCCTGTCAGCCTTACATGTTGGAGAAAACTATAGATATGGAATGAATTTGTTCTAATCATTTATAGACAGTGGATGCCGATATAGGGGTTTTCCTCAAATTCTCCTCTGGGTCTAAGATAAAGTGTGCACTTTGAGGAGTAAAAATCGAGATTTAGAAAAGCAACTAAAACAACGTGCATGGAGAGATTGCATGGACGATAATTTAGCAGATGTTTGGAAATCTAATTTGGAGAACTGTTCCTTTTTTGGATATGAGCTCATGAAATTACTTCAGTTAAAGTTTGTGTTTGGACTCACAATGTTCTTCAGCCAACAGATCAGAAAAATAGTTGTGTCACCAACTGTGTCACCAACATTAAGAACCATCCTCATAAATGTTGCTGTTCTTACTCACTCAGTCATGACTTCTCCTCCAAATAAACATGCACGCAAAACTGTCTACATCATGTCAAACATAAAGAAAAACTCCACCTCAAAACAATCAAAAACATGACGTCAATTATGCAGATGGTCACGACCAACCAACTCTGAAAAAATGTAAAAAGGCATCTTTGAACAAAGCAGATTTGCCGTCAGGATCGATCAGCATAATGAGGATGTCTCGCCCGTTCCTTAACAGGAAAGCAGCGTTAACAGGAAGTTGGCCCTGTGGCCGTGGCATATAAAACATACATGAATAATAAATGTTGCAGATGACAGCAACCAGATGCACACACCCCTAGGGGTAGCAGCTACATAAAGAGGTACAGTGGTGGTCACCATCACCCACATGATAACGTGGAGAGGTACAGTGGTGGTCACCATCACCCACATGATAACATGGAGAGGTACAGTGGTGGTCACCATCACCCACATGATAACATGGAGAGGTACAGTGGTGGTCACCATCACCCACATGATAACATGGAGAGGTACAGTGGTGGTCACCATCACCCACATGATAACATGGAGAGGTACAGTGGTGGTCACCATCACCCACATGATAACATGGAGAGGTACAGTGGTGGTCACCATCACCCACATGATACATGAAGAGGTACAGTGGTGGTCACCATCACCCACATGATAACATGGAGAGGCACAGTGGTGGTCTCCATCACCCACATGATAACATGGAGAGGTACACTGGTGGTCTCCATCACCCACATGATAACATGGAGAGGTACAGTGGTGGTCTCCATCACCCACATGATAACATGGAGAGGTACAGTGGTGGTCTCCATCACCCACATGATAACATGGAGAGGTACAGTGGTGGTCTCCATCCCCCACATGATAACATGGAGAGGTACAGTGGTGGTCTCCATCACCCACATGATAACATGGACAAATACAGTGGTGGTCTCCATCACCCACATGATAACATGGAGAGGCACAGTGGTGGTCTCCATCACCCACATGATAACATGGAGAGGTACAGTGGTGGTCTCCATCACCCACATGATAACATGGAGAGGTACAGTGGTGGTCTCCATCACCCACATGATAACATGGAGAGGTACAGTGGTGGTCTCCATCACCCACATGATAACATGGAGAGGTACAGTGGTGGTCTCCATCACCCACATGATAACATGGAGAGGTACACTGGTGGTCTCCATCACCCACATGATAACATGGACAAATACAGTGGTGGTCTCCATCACCCACATGATAACATGGAGAGGTACAGTGGTGGTCTCCATCACCCACATGATAACATGGACAAATACAGTGGTGGTCTCCATCACCCACATGATAACATGGAGAGGCACAGTGGTGGTCACCATCGCCCACATGATAACATGGAGAGGTACAGTGGTGGTCACCATCACCCACATGATAACATGGACAAATACAGTGGTGGTCTCCATCACCCACATGATAACATGGAGAGGCACAGTGGTGGTCACCATCACCCACATGATAACATGGACAAATACAGTGGTGGTCTCCATCACCCACATGATAACATGGAGAGGCACAGTGGTGGTCACCATCACCCACATGATAACATGGAGAGGTGTAG
This sequence comes from Hypomesus transpacificus, assembly GCF_021917145.1. Lineage (NCBI taxonomy): Eukaryota > Metazoa > Chordata > Actinopteri > Osmeriformes > Osmeridae > Hypomesus > Hypomesus transpacificus. The sequence continues at coordinate 2,649,087 of NC_061066.1, forward strand.
AACATGGCATTTTTAACCGTTACAGTCCAAGCTATTGATACAGCACTGGTCCCTGCCACCCACACTATAATGTAGAGCTAAAGTAAGCCTATGGGCCATGCAGCTAGATGAAGTTCACATCTGATGACTGTTCAGTAACCATAGGTAGCCTACATTTTACACGCTGTCAAATACCAGTATGGTTTTGCATGATCACACATCATGAGTGACTTAGTGAGTCATTCCATCCGAGGGTCTTAAAAAAAAAGTTAATTGTCACAATTATGGTCACCAAATGGCTGCTGGCACTTAAAACCAAATGGGTGGTGGAAATGCTTTTCTTAGAGAAGAATCCGATATCCTGATTCTATAACACCAAGTTCAAGTGAAATGGTTCAGTTGAGAGCTTGGCACACAGCAGGGAACTAAGGGGGATTCAAAAGCGAGTACAGTCCATTCGCAAAGAGTGGTTTTCCACTTCCCAGCTCTCTGCTTTTTATTTTTCATTTTAGTTTTCAGAGACATCGCTCTGATATACCTGGCTTATGATTGTTTAAATGTATACAGATGTATTCTCTTAACGGTTTATTGTACTAATATTGTCATAGTTGCGTGATTTAACGGGTTCATTTCACGTAAGATAATTGTTCATGTGTCACAAATTGATACACTGACTTGATCTGCATTGATTAATAGGACTGGTGTATGTTTGTTTGTGTGCAAGAGAGAGAAAGAGAATGTGTGTGTGAGAGAGTGTGCGAGTGTATGTGTGTGTGTGCATCAGTTTACATAAGCCAAATGCTAATTACATACAAAGGAGACAAACAAAGCATACCCTTTTCTATGCAAATCGCTCCCACTGTATTACAACTGAGGACTACCTATGAGACCGACCTTTCAAGTGGAAGACTAGTCACCCATATGCTTACACATAAATGTAAGCTTGAATAAATGGAGATACAAATTCCTGAACCAAACATTTGCAGGTCTACACAATGTTACTTAGAATGATCTTATTACAGACAGTAATGATGGAGTCCGACAGGACCAGAGCAGGGATCTCTGGACATGATGCAACAGTATCTACTCTCACGCCATGGAATGGATCAGCAAGGACTCTGATTAAGAGCACCGATGAGACAGATAAGCTAATGCTTGGCTTATCTGTCCCCCCAGAGGTCCGATGAACATACAACATACAACAGTGTGTCAGATTGCAGGCCTAGGTCTAAACCACGGGAATCTGGAGAGATTTCTTCTTAAGTGACAGCTTAAACAATTTCTGCCTCCCCCTCTATGCCGCGGTGTCAAAGTACACGCTTCGATATGCTTCCCCGTCTCATCAGAGCACTTGCTAATCAAATGCCTCGGGGATATCTGTAAAGACCTCATCCACGCCTGTGATACAACTGTTCTGCTGTCACCGGGAGGACATGGGTGAAGCGGATATTCAGAGGGAGTCATGGTCAAATTGGAGGGATCGGTTGCCATGGCATCACTAACACAATTGCAGGTTTTATGGAGGAAAGTTGCAACCAGAAGACATAGATCATATTCTACAGAGAACTAATGAAAAATGTTTTAAAATAAGTTCCGAAGTTCGGTTTCCAGAGTTTCTCCAACTAATAGTTTCCCTTGTCTAGTATAATTAACAAGCAGTGTATTATCCTCCACTGAATAATAGCACACAAACAATGAAAACTACCCATCTGGCTCTGGAGAACATCTGGGAAATCCGTTTTCATCAAAGCCACCTTCTCATTGTCTGCTGACAGACATCTCTGCTTTCATTATCCCGCAGAAAACCGGTTCATTTCCTCGCGAAAAACATTTCACAATTAAGTGTTTGTGTAAAGTTCAACCAGCTAAATAAGTAGGCTACATACAAACAACTAGGAGACCTTGATGATGTGGTGAACCGTGAAGCCGAGCGGGGGAGGGGGGTTTGGCTACCTGTGTCATTGAGACTACCTGTCTGTCAATAGCCTGTATCTGATGTCTGGACCTTGGACATGGTAGCCTATTGCCAACCAGAGTAGTTTGCTTCCATTGTGTTTCCCCTCCATTGTGTCATGAATTTATCATCTGCGTGACCCGCTGTGTTCGACTGCAGCCGCTGAATTGCACACCCGAGACAACAATGCCAGGAGAAGATTGACAATACCCAAATAATAAATGAAAAAAATAGGGGTTTTCATGAAAGCTGGGGCATTTCAATAACTGTCACGGTTCTGGTGGCGCTTCCGAACAGGCAGAATGTGTCTTTGTTAGATTTGTCAGTTTTCTTTGTTTCCAGACAGTTTCTTTATCTGTGTGATGAAAACGCTGGATGAAGGCATTCCTTTCACTCACACAGGCAGACCCAGCAGTAAGGTCGGCTTTCCCGAGGGCACCTAAACTACAGTGAATTGTTGTCTGATAAAATTAATTGTTGTCAATTATAATTCCCATGTGTTGGAGGATATCTTCCTTGCCACCATCGCCAATTCACCCTCCATTCACTCGAAACACATTATGGATGTGATCTAATCTCACTAATCCCTTTTCCAATTGGTTTATTTGGATAATATAATAACACAATCCTTAGTAGTCTCTTCAAAATTGTCTGCAATGAAAGTCCCACAGATGATCCTCAGTTTTTTCTACATGTACACACACACACACACACACACACACACACACACACACACACACACACACACAGACAGACGGACAGACACACAAACACGCACACACACACAAACCCGGGGAAGCTGCAGAGGCCACAAACCATGCAGGTCATGCTTTAGCGAAACTTCCCCACAGTGAGGAATGAGATGCAGAGTTGGCAGCAGCAACGTTGTGGGCTTGACTTCACAAACAGATGCCTCTGACGTCAGCCTCGTTAGGCTGCCTGCAGGCCTTCGTCTCTGGGCCGTCTTCATCGAGATAAAGCCCTCGACTGACAGTGACCCAAGATGAAAGCAGGAAGAGCAAAGCCCCCCTCGAGTTCAGACAGAGTTCCAGCCAGTCCACGTGTGAATCCCCCCCCCCCCCCCGCCCCCCCCCCCCCCCGCCCCCTCACAGCACGCCACGCCCTTCCCCCTCCCACCACTTACACCTTTCTCCCACCCCAGCACAGACCCTGGCAGCACAGACTGCATTGGGGAGCAGAATGAGGACAGGCATGGGAGGATGATGGGGGTGTGGTGTTAGCATTGGCGTGTGGGGGGAGGAGGAGGAGGGGATAAAGAAAAGTTCCTGCGCTTTCATTACAACTTTCTGGTTGATCCCACAAGGGGGCCTTGAAAGGTGCACAAGACACCAGGATTGACGTTTCTAATCTCCCAGACTCCCCTCGTCTCAGTGTATCTCTGCCTATTCTTTTGTTCTGCAAGCCGGAGAGATTCTCTCCTCTCTACAGCTCTATTTGGTCTAGGTTGTCTGGGGTGGTGATTGAGCTGGAGATGGCGGGGGTGGGGTGGGGTGGTTCGCAGGACAGAAGTAGGGGCAGAGATTGTCACAGTTGGCCGTGTGGGTCGATGTCCTGGGAGTGCACAGGATAGTGTGAGCCATGTCTCTATCTGGCTGAGTGGACACATTGCAGCTGACCGTCAGAAGCAACCCTATCACACAAACCTCGGTGGATCCAGACCCCCATGAAACACGACTTCGATCAGCTGTTTCATGGAGTGAAGAATGGAAACGCGTGAAGCACTTTGACACCCCCCTGAAAGAAAAAACACGAACGGGACTTATTGTAAACGTTAAACGTCCAACATGAGCTGCTGGGAAACCAGTCCTCTTATGTCATCAGTCACGCTCGCTCAGGTTAGTAGTTAGAAGGTGAAAGCGCTTACATGAGTCATTAAACAGTGTTGGAAGAGAGACCAGAGGTACAGACTCTACTTAGGGAGTCCCTCCATACAGAGTCCTCCTGAAGGGAATGATCTCCCCTCCTCTGGAGTTGTGTAATTAGACAGTGAATCATTAGTATGCTTCTGGTAGGCAAACTCCCTCCCCATGTTACCCATGCTGCATTCACCATATGGGGCCACGATGATTCTCCCTCTAGCCGTGGCTCTGTTTGTTTGTTTGTTTCTTTCTTTCGCTCTCTCTCCATCTGTCTCTCTCTCGCGCTTTCTCTCTATCTCTCTCTCCTCTCTTTCTCTCTTTCTCTCTTTCTGTCTCTTTCTGTCTCTTTCTCTCGCTCTCTCTCTTTCTCTCCCTCTCCCTCTCCCTTTCTCTCTCTCTCTCTTTTTCTGCCCCCACCCCTCTTCCTGTTTTGCACCCTGAGTGGATACAGCCAGCTGATTTATTATAAGTGCAGCTCTCGATCACACATCTCCTCATTACAGTATAGGCAGACGTTTGTTTAGTGAGACAGTGGCCTCTGTGAGAGAGCAGATGAACAGGATGTTGGGACACCTGTGTGAATACATTAGGCCTCCTCATCTCCATGGAACACAGAACACCCCCACGCACGCACTCCCACATCCAGAAACACCACAGATCACACACACCGTGCACACAAACACACACATTTCCAGAAACGCCACACACACACACACACACAGGCCATGCACACGCACGTATCCATACACACACGTACATTCACACTCCCTTGCTGTGTTGGGCCTCATTGAGAAACACGATACGCTGAGCACCTGAAAGCAATCAGACAAGCGGCAGGCTAGCCTCCACACACACACCCACGCACATACCCCTCCCACCCCCACCACAAAGCTCTCACTGCACATCAGCTCAAAAAACAAACCATCCCTGTTTGCTCCGTTTTCCGCATCTATCCTACAATCCCCCTGAATACAGGATGAACACATATGCTTGCCTCTAATCTTGACAATTTTCCATCTGTGACAAGGTGCGGCTGACAATGAGTTAGATCCCTCCTGCTGCACATTCCTTGTAACGTTTCACGGATCTATATCCCATTCTAACATTTAGGCTCTTTGGCGAGTTTCACTCATATAGATCGTCTTTTTTTTCCACGGGAAACTGCTGGAATCCTTTCCACTCGCACAAACCCAGAAGTTGTGTTTTCGAGCTTTTAATGGACATCAAGAGCGGTTTGCACTTTGTCTGTTTGTAGGCTGCCGCTGAGCAGTTCTGTCTCGAGGAACAGGTGCCATGGCAAACAGACACTCTCTCTCATCTCTCAGGAGAGAGAGAGAGAGAGAGAGAGAGAGAGAGAGAGAGAGAGAGAGAGAGAGAGAGAGAGAGAGAGAGAGAGAGAGAGAGAGAGGGAGAGGGAGAGAGAGAGAGGCATGCAGTCCTATCTTGGCTCCAGGGCCACAGAGCCTCCTTACTCCAGAGAGAGGCACGTCGGATCCTCACTGGAAGTGTTGATGCCGCTCCTTGTGATCTCGGCCAAGGCGCCAGGCGAAGTAGGAACTGTCTGGCCAGTGTCGCAGATGGTGTTCTGAACCGCCGGCGGTTTTTCAGTGTAGGAGCCTCCGCTGGCTGGGAGTGTGAGCACCGCTTGTGTTGTAATTAAAACTCAGAGATGATGACAAGAGTTTGACATGACAATATTACCACGGTTGTGACCAGGGACTTCAAGGAGGCTTCCGGGGGGGGGGGGGGGTTCTTTTTCTTGAACATGAGAGATGATCATGTCAGGCAATTCAGCTAATTCCAGAATATAATGAATGCCACATGGTACACTAAATGAGGTTTTATGAAGAAATACATTGCAGGGTGCTGATTACAGCATCCCTATAGGTCCAATATTCCCTTCCTCCTCTGTACTTTCGTCACTGTTTCAAGTCCATCACAAGACTTACAATAGACTTTGCGCTTCCTGCCTTGTTGTGGTATGTACATATGCAAAGCTAGCTTCCCCCGGGCAGGGAACCCTGCCTTCGATAGAACCAGGGTTTGTCAAAATGAACATGCAAGTCAAATGACTAAAATGTACTTCTTAAAGAAAGCCGATTGTACATTGATATTGATATGTAGATAGGTGCTTTATTCATTGCCTGGAGGAAATAGAGAAGATGTTACGGTTCCAAGAGGGTAGACTGAAGACTCTGTGTGTTTCATGCGGCGAGGGTTCCCTTATGTCTCCTTCAAGGGCTCAGCGTGTCTCCAGGGTTCCCACCGCTCTGATCAGGGACTTCTCCACTGCTGCGGAGACAGGAAGTGAAACAGGTCCTACACCCACAATAACCATGACCATGAAGACATGATGAGGCCGAACCGATGCTATTCATCATTCGTGAGTGTTGCAGCCTCTTGAATGAATGACTTCCGGATTTCATCATGACGTTACTAACCCCCGCCGCAGCGTTTTGAATGTAAAATACGCGAGCGGGAATCCAGGAGGGATTGTCTGTGCGGATAGCCCCCCCGGGACACTGGCAGGGTCGAAGCAGTGAGGGAAGTGGAGGGGGGGGTGGAGGGGGGGGGGGGGGGGGGAGACCACAGTTCTACCTAGCATTTCTCCGCCCACACTCTCCTCTTCTCTCTGCAGGAAAAACCCTCTCTTCATCCCCCAAGAATGTGGATGTTCTTTTGTAGCCAAGCAGCTCCTTAATTAAACAATGCCAAGAGAAGCTGTCGTGTGACAAGGAGCAGATAAATTATCTGTGTCTGGGTTAAGGGGAGAAAAAGACTTGGGAAAGCATGAGAATATGAGACAGGACCCAAGTTCATTAGCGGGGGACGACCAAGAGAAGAAACGTATTGTAGGAAGTGCGATTTAAAGGGTTGTGTCGCTGCTATGCATCCTAACCCATTGTTAGCATGCAAAGTGATGGGAACCCCTGATGTTGAATTCCACTGTAGTTCCCAATGTTGTGTTAGAAAAGTCACATTGACACAAATGCAATCTTCACCTACCACTTAGTTATTTTTGAAATGAAGTTGAAAACGACATATGGCTGAGGCAGGCGTAGGCCTAGTTCAACAGTGACAGCGAGGGGTGCTTTACATATAGGCCAGCCGACAACTCTGCAAATGTGATTTATGCTCACAGCCACATTGAGGGGTTCCAATCTTTAATTACGGCGCAAATTACTCACCGCTCTAATTAATCAGTACACAACTACCCTTTCCTCGTTTTTACACTCGCTTCATGAATAATTTGCTGTTGCCGTTGGAGGGAAATGCTCCTGCTCCTGTAGCGGCAGAGGCCTCCGAGAGAAGGGACCGGTAATGTCGAACGGAGTTCCCAGACGCTCGACTAGTGATCAGATAGTTACCTGCTCTAATGGAAGACAGCACAGTAAGGATGAATGGGGCTGGAATCTCTCTGACATTTACCCCTTCATGAGTCAGGGAATCAGCTATTGTAATGGGGTCTGTCGGGTGCTCTAATGGCCTGAGCACTACAGCAATCAGGACCGGTTATGGCCTTTATTTTTCAATTCAAGCCAAGGAGGATTAAGGCGATACACTTACTGTCTGGGTTGGTATATCCAGCGGAGAAGCCATTGACCATAACCTCCTCGGAGTTTGTGAGATAAAGCCCGCTAAACGCATTGTGAGGAGCCTCGTAAAACAGAATGGCATTTTACGCATGAAGTTACAATACCCTTGGGGCCTGTGTGTCATATTTTATTATTTATTTCTTTTTTTTATATGTGTATCCAGAAACCACTACATTTAGGTTTGTTGTTTTCTTCATGAGATTAATTAACTTGTGATTATAAAAAAAGGAAGAAAAAAAAGGAAGAAAAAAAAGGAAATGAGACTGGACCTCTGGGAGTCTGTCCAATCCCTGCATTGTAGCGCCACACATCTGATTATCTGTTCCAACCCGGGGACCTCTATATCAATACTGTCAGTACTCAGTACTGACAGAATCAATGAGTCAACAGCTTCATTGATCTGTGATTCAGAAAGTGGCGCCATTCAGGCACCAACTCACCAGACTACAGCAGTGTTAATACAGTAAGTGTGTGTATTTTAACAGGCCATATCATTTCATCCAGGGGGACCTGGGTTATGGATCATGGCGGATGGACAGTGGACATGACGGAACTTCAGTTGTCTGGATTCCTCTTCTGTTTTATCTACTTCTATGTTCTGTTCTTTTTCTGCTCTGGAACAACACGATGGAACAGGGTTTGAACAGGTGTAGTAAATGGCAGTGCAGGTCTAAAAAGGGAATTTCAGTGTGGGTGAAAGGACAATATATCTCAGTGGTAGAGCAAACCATGAGGATGCAGTTTCAAATCTCCTTACTGTGTGCCACTTTGGATAAAAGCAACTCCTAAATAAGTCCATTACTAATAAGTATAGAAAATGGCCGTGCAGGTCTTAGAAGGGGCTCTGATTAGTTCTGATTTTACTTATATCTCAGCGGTTGGAGATTACAGGTTCAAATCCACCAGTGCTTGTCACTGGATAAAAGTTTCTCCTAGATGAAACCATTATTAATAAGTAAATGGCCGGCTTAGAAGGAACTTTGCTGCTATTGTCAAACCCTAACAATCCAAGCCCAACGACTCATGGAGGCTCACAGGAAATGACATCGTAATGCAGTGCAACATCAGGATGAAGTCTGTTTTGTCGCCAATACTTACTGAGACAAAGGCCTGGTCGTATAATATTATTATTGCATCTTTAATATCTCCTTAAAGGGCTCTTACAGTCTGTCACCCTGGGGGTGTTATAAAACAACTACAAAAACCCCAGCATAAGAAAATGCTTAAAGGGATATTATTTATTAGGAATCAATGTGCTTTCTATGCAGTCTCCTACCCAAAGCAGCTAAGGGCACACCGTTAAGTTAGAATTACAGCTGCTGTCTAGCTAGCTAGCCTTTATAAGCTGATCTCTTGACTGCCAAACAATCGCAACAGAATCTTCCAGACAGGCCCTTGGGCAAGCTACGATGCCCCTGGGAGAGGTTCTGAAGCGTAACATTTTCCAGGGTTAACCGGTCGAAAGGCTGTCCGCCAGCGATTTTTAATTGCCTCCAGGGGCCCTTAGCCCAGGTCATTTGTCACCTCGGCTTAGTGCTGTGTCTGCACGCCTTGTTCCAAGTCTGCACCAGGCTCAGGGACCACGCCGGCCCCAGCCCTCCAATCTGGAAGTCCGAGCGGTGAGCCTGAACGGCGGGCCGCGCCGGAGATCGGATCACAGCGCTACCTGCGGACCCGGGCCGCTGGCGTCAGCAACATTTCCGGGTGCCTGAGTGCGGGGCAGTAATCTAGATGGCCAGGCAGGCTACGACGACGCTGCGTGGAGAGTACATACTACTCAAGGCTCTCTCGGTTCTGATGCAAATGAGGTTGTGTCCTCTGTTTGTGTAGGGTGGAGATAGAGGGGATATGATGGGAGTGACCTACAATGTACAGGCTGGGTTTTAATAATTGCTGCCTGGTGCTTTGACAAACACTGTGAGGCGTTTGGAAAGAGTGGACCTTGAAGGTGTTAAGTGTTTAAATGGGATGTGAATAGAGTTTAAATAGTTCTGTCGGGGTTATTTGGTTTTACAGTAGCTAGGTTTTTAATTGTCCACACAGGAATCTGTATTGTATTGTGACTAACAAAAGAACTAGCTCCATCCTGATATCAGATTTTTTTTTTAGGTCAACAACCAATGGATTGATAATTAAGTTCTAACGTTAAAACATTAAAAGTTCGAAGTAGAATGTAAAGTTTTACGAAACAAACAGCCCCCATTCCATCCGGGGCTGTTCGAAACCAGCGAAAACTGATGCAAACAACTATATCAGAGAGCATTCAATACATAAATTCAGGTTCCCCTGAAACAAGAAAGAAGCGCTGGACAGGTTAACAAATACGCACAAATGGGATGAAGTAGCACTCCAATAATCCTAGTCATCACGTTCAGCGCTACTGTGTAGCAGAATGAGAAGGTTAACAAGGCCCGTATGACAGGAGGAGTCTAACCACGGCTGACAGACTGGAAAGAGCTCCTCTCAGAAGAACAGCCTGTGATGCCGTTGCGTTCTACGGTTGGCATGTCTGCCAATCTCGTATGATTCTACGGATGCTGTGTCTATACTGTCGTATTGTTGTGCGGTTGCCGTGAACCGTGTCTGTGATGTCATATTGCTCTACGGTTGCTGCGTCGTTTGCGTCGGCGAGGCCCCGAGTGGAGCTCCGGCCCTTGGAGAGATCTATCTATCTCCAGTCGGGCATCTCCTGATTATTTTTCACCTTGTTTACGGGCTGCTCTCCTCCATTCCAGTCCCTCCCTCCATCTCCCTCTCTGCATGGGCCTGTCTCATTATGTCCATCTCAAGGAGGCACTCAGCGGAAAGAGGGAGGAAGGGAGGGAGGGATGGAGGTGGAATGGAGCGAGGGAGGGAGGGATGAGGTGAGGGAGGGAGGGAAGTGAGGAAGAAATGGAGGGCTGGGGAGGGGGGCAGGTAACACAAAGACAGGTGAGCAAATCGGAGGAGAGGAGATCAGATGGTGCTGAGGAGCGAGGTTAAAGTGTGTTGGGCGGGAGGTGGAAACATAAAAAGTGTCTGGGGTGGAACCAACACGGCCTTGGCTCTAGATCAAGGCTCTAAGTTAGCATTGCAACCGCATGACCTCTCCTATCCTGAGGGCGTGTTATAGGTGGTGGGTGACCTCCCACCCCCTCCATTTATCTGTCACGATTTGCATCCTAATAAGTCCTAGGTGTGATTCCAGGTAGAGCCTGCTCCTGTCACTTCTGGAGTGCTGTCTTTCACACACCCAGACTATCTTGACATCCACAGGTAAAGTGTGACAGAGGAAGGTGCGACTGCACGCCTTTTTGAAGCACAACTGTGTGCTTTTCTATTGACTTGCTACACAGCTTTTCCACTTGGACGTGAGCTTTGTGCTTAAAAAGAGATCAACGTCCACAAAAAGGAAGGCTAAAATGTGAACGAGTTGAGGAGGGTCAACACAATCTGAAGAGCCAGGATTATAAATTCTGAAAGAGAGAAAAGGGTTTGTCTGCACTGTAACTGGATCTAGTGGAGATTTCTGGGAGATTGAGCATCGTATTGATAACTCATGGTGATAAACGAAAGATTGAATTTGCCGTGCATGGTGTTACAGTAATGTGAAATACTAGATGGATACCCCATCCTCTTAACACACCTGAATACATGTTGAAACCCATTCACTAATAAGCCCTATCCCTGCTTATCCTACATCTACACTTGATCATGGCAGTAACCATGTACAACATAACTCCCATTGCCATGGCAGCAGCTTCCAAACAGTGCACAACAAACTATAACTCCGGCCATCATGACTTTGGTCGTCACTGTTTCATCTGGATGCGTCCATCTGTCCCAGCAAGGTCCGGCCTCCCAGACAGTCCTGCTCTGCCACATTTAGAAACGATTATCTCCTCCCTCTCCCCGTGTCTGGGGCATAACTAATTGGACTGCGAAAAGACTGCTGCCCTGTCACTATCCATGAAGACGTGCCTTTACTGAACGTATGCAATAGCTGCTGAAGAATCTGAGCAGGATTGGACAATATTTCGAAACTTTCACTGCAGGCCTTCATCACTGTCCAGGGTTGGCAGTTACACAGTAGGATAGTCGTACAGCGGACGCATGGGAGGAATCCCTCACTCAAGATTCACCTCGATTGTTTATTTATGTCAGTGTTTCAGACATTTCTGAAGATGGTTATGTCTTACATAAACAGGATCTGGAAAAAAGAATTTCTGACAATTCCCAACAGTACTGTAACGAGGCGTGTGTGTTCTCTTATGCGATAATCGTGAGCTATCTGCACACAGAGTGAGAGGAGAGTTTGTTCAAGCAGGGTGTAAACACCTCAGCATGGGCTCCAAATGTTTTCAGCCAAATTTGACGTGTCATGCTGCTTTCCACTGACTCACCTGGAGACACCTGCGATGTCGAGGCTTTGAACAGCGAAGAGGACTTCCTGGTCTTGGGCTTTGTATCATAGTCATGTGCGTTTCTCTGTTTATGTAATGGCAATTGATAGGCAATGAAATAGTAAACGCCAGGTCAGTTGGGTATTTTTACGGACCTGTCTGCAGACTCTCTGTCGGTGACGGGCGCACACAGGCTTGTCGACATCCGTGTTCTGATTGGTCAGGCTTAACGATTATGTTTTCGAGTAAATTTAGTATAAAGTCGAAAGCAAACAACTGCGTAAAAACAATTGCATCGTCATGTTGACTGTATTGAAATGCAGGTTAGGAATGTGCGTTGACATTGTAGACGCTGAACTGTAGTTCAAAAGTGTGTTGTCTTCGTGCAGAGAATTGAGAATGGGCTGACCTGGGAGAGAGCTTGCGCACATGCAAAGAAAAATGATCCGAAAGCGTATACTGTATATCTGAGCAAACAGCTTTTCTTATTAAATTAATTCACCACTGAATATTTGGGCTCATGAAATTTGAATTGTGTTTTAATATTTCAGTGCAAATAATGAGGCCTCTTGACCTCTGTATTTAAATTTAATCATTGCATGCAGAATTTATTAGCTGCATTTTCCTCTCGTCTCTCTAATTTTCTCTGAATCTTCTCAGCTAGTGATAAAAAAACTGCTTTACCATATGAAATGAACAAATTGGAGAAAATCAACTAAGATAAGTGTTAAATAAAATCTCTGTGAGAATTTTATATTCAATAAATGAGCAGCATCTCTTTATTTTCACAGTTTTACTAGTCGTTTTCTCAGGTCTGGTTTTAGACTCCTGAAAAAACAAAGGCTTCTATTTTGGAGGCTGAATGATGCATATCCCCAGATGGAAATGTGTAATTGTGCATGTGTAAATGTGTGTGTGCATGGAGACAGAGTGTGTAGGGACTGGAATGAGAATGTGTCTTGATATGTGTGTGTGTGTGTGTGTTTGTGTGTGTGTGTGTGTGTGTGTGTAAAATGTGTGCGTGTGGCTTGGTGTGTGTGTGTGTGTGTGTGTGTGAATGGATGCCAGGGTGTGTTGGAGGGGATAAGGTAAAGGGTCATGCATGAAGCGTGTGACAGCTTCATCACAATGGGACAAACCCCGGTGCCCAGGCTGAAGGTCGGCAATGCCGTAATGCCCGTCTCACACTCCTCGCTCCCTGCTCCCATTTGTCTAAATCAGGGCGTTTGCGTTTAGCAATCAGCCGCAGGTAAAAACGCATTTGGCTGGCTGTCATCCCCAGTCACCTTCATCCCTGGCTGTATGGGTCCTGTGCCCCTGACAGGGGCCTGGATGCAGGCTGGCTCAGGTAGGGCAATAACTCTTATCATCAAGCACAGCGGCCAGCCAGATAGACAACTTATTACAGAGACACACTTCCCAGGTATGGAGTCAGAGATAGAGATAGGGAGAAAGACACGGGAGGAGTGGGGGAGGGGGGGTATGGGGGGGGACAAGGGGGAGAGGGGGAGGGGTAGCAGAGACTGACAGACCGACAGATGGAGAATTAAAGCGAGAAAAGAAAGGCAGAGAGAGAGAGAGAGAGAGAGAGAGAGAGAGAGGGAGAGGAGAGAGAGAGAGAGAGAGAGAGAGAGAGAGAGAGAGAGAGAGAGAGAGAGAGAGAGAGAAAAAAAATAAAAAAAATAAAGAAGGAACAAAGGTATGAATGAAGAAAGAGAGAGAGAAAGAGGGAAAGAAATTGAAGAAGAAATTGTGTGAGCAGGTTACGTGTAAAAGACTGAGTGTAAGAGAGGTGACTCAATCTATGAGAGGCTAAGATAGTGTGTCTGTCCAGGCTTAAACCAAAAGAGATTCACAGAACAGCTCCTTAAGGGAGATGGATAGAAAGTATTGATCTCTGTGGAAGTAAACAATATTTAGCCTGCATACTTCTGCGTTTCTCACCTGCAATCAGATACTGTGGAAATTGCCTTTTTGTCGATTTGTAATTATACCGGTGAATGATTTCCTGGCAAAGCGACCTTATTGATAAAGTGTACTTTTGCTGACGTTCTGTACAGCCATGCGAGGCGCCTATGGCAGCAGGGTTACGTTGCATCTAAAGAACTACTACTCAGGCCTGAAGGTCTGCCTCTGCCCAAGCTGGAGGCTGGAGCCCAAGCAACAGGCTGGAGTTCAAATAGAAGGGATCCTGTGCTAATGCTCCCCCAGATATCTGTCCTCTGTCTGCCTACACACTCTGAGCACACTCCCTCTCGGTCATTCCTGGAGCACGGTGAGGGGATTATATCTGGTGAGGGTAATAGATCACAGGCTGAACCTCAGGCCTTCGAAGGGGGGGCGGTGGGGGGGGGGGGGGGGGACTTGAAAGTGACCGTGTCAGAAACGGTGTCCCTCTCACACCGGCCCATCACCGCCTGAGCCTCTCCACCTTCTCTCGCTCATCCCTGCTCATCCTAACTAAAATTCTTCCCCACCACCTTACCTCTCCTGAACCCTCCACTCCCTCGCTCCCCTCTCCACCTCCCCTCCCTGTGAATCAAGCACCTGGCCACAACTGGGAGAGCTGGGCAGTGAGTCATGCATTGCTCCTTTTTATAGAAACAAGCTGGAGTCCGGCCAGAAATGTGGCCCCGGCATTAATCACTGATTTCAATTTGGTCCTTTTATTCATCTCCAAGGAGTCTGGGATGCCAACGGCTATGTGGCTTCAGACTTTTAAGCACTTTCTGTACAAGTCTACTCAGTGTGATAGCAGGCCCTGGGGGCTAAAAACGAAAACAGTGATGGAAAATACAATATGTGCAAATAACTTCCTATTGAAGTGTTTTTCTGTGGATTTTTATGGCCCTGAGTTGTTTTTTACATTAATATGAAACACTGGAGATTTCATCTTTCCTGCGACTAGTTTTCTTTATTTGATTTTAGACCATGTAATTCAATTGACAATGAAGCACCCAAGACACAGTTACAACTTTACTTCTGTCTGAGGATAAGATTACATCTTTCTCACTATAACACAGTCCAGACACTGTTGGAACAACTAACTTTCATTTACCATTCGGTTCAACGTTGCAGATAATCAGATGGGAGAAGTTCTGGCTGGGGGAAACAAACCGACGAGAACAACAAAAGTAAACAACAGCAGAGCTGTTCTGTCACATGCACACGCACACACGCACACACACACACACACACACGCACACACACAGGTGCCCTGTGTATAGACACATATCACCAAGGAGACGCTGCAGATACCTCCACTTTTAAACAAAAGGTGTGTTTTCCATGAAAGCAGCTGAACACCCAGAGATATTCAGAGATATTTACTGGTACCCCGGCACAGACGAGACAGAAAAGATCCCTGATACTAATACAAATAATAGACCGATAGTGAAAACAGTGTGCATTGTGGTGACTGAAGAACTGGATATTGTCTGATTGCTTGAATCAAAAATGAAAAAAGACTTGAAACTATGTATCAGTGTTGGTTTTGGTGCGTGTCCCATGGTGCTGTGCTTCTGTGAAAACAGAAGAGTGTACAAGATACTCTGCATCCAGGTGGGTTGGGTAGAGCTCAGTGGTAGAGTGTTAAACTGCAGATCAACAGGTTGCAGGTTCAGACTCCCATGTAGGTCGTTTTGGATAAAAGCCCCTGTTCTGAAGAAAAAAAAAGGTGTTCATTTGAACAGAAGTGTGTACCGTATCCTCTGCATTCGCCCATAAACCTTTGACCACTGTGTTTGGTGAGCAGCACTGTTTCCTGTTTGTGAGTCTGATGAGGCCAGTGTGCTGGTCCTCCCAGGCCCACAGATATTCCGCTAGCTGCTAAGGGACTCCTCCAGGGGGGGGGGACCTGGGTCCCGTGCAGCTCGCTTTGTGCGGTTCACATAGCAACGAGGCCCTCCCACCTCTGGGGTCGTCCACCTGGGAATTGAGAGGAGCAGGGCTGTCAGATCCTGCAGCCGCTCAGGCGATGAATTTAAACCAGTGGGGGTTGGGGGGTGCAAACACACACTCCACTGTGTGTTACCACACACGCACACATGCACATACTGGCACACACACACACTCTCCACTGTACAAACCACATATGCACACACACACACACACAAAGGACAAACCAAACACATGCACACACACGCCCTTATTGCCCAAACCACACACACACTTCACTGTACAAATCCCACATGAACACACACTCCACTGTACACACCAAAGCACACAATCACTCATACTCCCACAATCCACGTCCATCCAGCCCCCTCCCATCAGTGCTCCCACTGTCCCTGGTGAGCAAGCTTGATCTGAGGGCTGCAATCCCTCCCTCCAAACGCCCTGTCTCTGCTCAGCACTGCTCCACCACTAAACTGATACCCCCGCGGGGCAGCGGGCCAGTGATGGAGTGAGCGAACAAGGGTGGGAAGGTAAGAGGGGAGGGGGGCATCGAGGGATGCAATTCATCCGTATCGAAATGCTCCTTTTAGGTGTGATTAGAAGTGATCTAGGCATGAGGCGGAGAGGACACGTGTTTCAGGGAGGAGGGAGCCGGGGATCTGCATGGGAGTCCTGGGACGGTTCGGCTCGCTAACGAGGATATCGATCCGAGATCACGCTGGACCTCTCCCGCATGCGCCCCTTCATCATTCACAGGCTTCGTAAAAAGCCTGTGTTTGTGCTTGTGCTTTGATACGAGCACGGCTGTGTCTCAGTTGGGTTTGGTCTTGATGGACTGGCTCGTTCAGAAGATGTTTGACTGAGAATGAGGAGACGGTATTGATCAGGAAGCAGGCTAAGAGTCTCACTCATATAAGTTACTGCAACACCAGCAACTCCGACCTCAGCAAGAACATAACACATGCAGTGTGCACTACTTGTACGTACTGTATGTATGCAACGTGTATGCAGCAACGTGTATATAATATACAGTGCCCTCCAAAAGTATTGGAACAGTGAGGCGAATTCCTTTATTTTTGCTGTAGACTGAAAACATTTGGGCTTGACATCAAATAATGAACGTGAGACCAGAGATCAACGTTTCAGCTTTTATTTCCAGGTATTTACATCAGGATCTGATGCACAACTAAGAAAATATCACATTTTGTTTGAATCCACCCATTTGTCATGTGAGCAAAAGTATTGGAACAGATATACTTAAAACATATTTAAGTGAATAAGACTTAATATTTAGTTGCAAATCCTTTGCTTTCAATAACTGCAGCAAGTCTGTGACCCATTGACGTCACCAAACTTTTGCATTCTTCCTTTTTGATGCTTTCCCAGGCTTTCACTGCAGCCTCTTTCAGTTGTTGTTTGTTTTGTGGGGTTCCTCCCTTCAGTCTCCTCTTAAGCAGGTAAAATGCATGCTCTATAGGGTTTAAGTCTGGAGATTGACTTGGCCAGTCTAATACCTTCCATTTCTTGCCCCTGATGAACTCCTTTGTTGTTTTGGCAGTGTGTTTTGGGTCGTTATCTTGCTGCATGATGAAGGCTCTGCCAATCAGTTTGGTTGCATCTTTCCTTAAATTGGCAGACAAAATGTTTCTGTAGACTTCCGAGTTCATTTTGCTGCTGCCATCATGTGTTACATCCTCAATGAAGATTAATGAGCCCGTCCTAGAAGAAGCCATGCAAGCCCAAGCCATGACATTACCTCCACCGTGTTTCACAGATGAGCTTGTGTGTTTGGGATCATGAGCAGTTCCTTTCTTTCTCCAAACTTTAGCCTTTCCATCACTTTGGTAAAAGTTAATCTTTGTCTCATCAGTCCATAAAACTTTGTCCCAGAATTTTTGAGGTTCATCTCTGTACTTTTTGGCAAATTCCAGCCTGGCCTTCCTATTCTTCTTGCTAATGAGTGGTTTGCATCTTCTGGTGTAGCCCTTGTACTTTTGTTCATGAAGTCTTCTGCGAACAGTAGATAGTGATACCTTCACTCCTGCCATCTGGAGGTTGTTGCTGATCTCACTAACAGTTGTTTTAGGGTCTTTCTTTACAGCTCTCACAATGTTTCTGTCATCAACTGCTGATGTTTTCCTTGGTCTACCTGTTCGACGTCTGTTACTTAGTACACCAGTAGTTTTCTTCTTCTTCAGGACATTCCAAATGGTTGTACTGGCTATGGCCAATGTTTCTGCAATGGCTCTGATTGATTTTCCATCTTCTCTAAGACTCACAATTGCTTGTTTTTCACCCAAAGACAGCGCTCCGGTTTTCATGTTGTTTTCACCTCTGAATACAGTCTGCATAGACAAAACCTATCTTACCCAATCTGAACCTGAGTGTAGACATTCAGTGGTATTTATTGATTGAATAATGTATGTAATAGGACACACCTGGGCAACAAAACACACCTGTCAGTCATATGTTCCAATACTTTTGCTCACGTGACAAATGGGTGGGTTCGAACAAAAAGGTGATATTTTCTAATTTGTGCATCAGATCCTGATGTAAATACCTGGAAATAAAAGCTGAAACGTTGATCTCTGGTTTCACATTCATCGTTTGATGTCAAGCCCAAATGTTTTCAGTCTACAGCAAAAATAAAGGAATTGGCCTCACTGTTCCAATACTTTTGGAGGGCACTGTATAATAAATACAATAAAACTGATAGTAATGTATGATATATTCAACATATAAAATAACTTGTATGCAGCAACATGTACAGTATACTGTACACTATGCAACAGAACATGTAAATAAGATGTAACATGTTTTATAAGAGATTATATAGGTTCCATTCCATCTTATTTGTTTAGCAGACACTTTTATCCAAAGTAACACACAACAGGTGCCTGGTATACATCATAGTGATGGGGTAAACAACAACTTAGTATGAAAAAACTGCCATCCAACACTCAAATAAATAACAGCATTTATATGTTGATATGCTATGTTCACTCATCCAAGCTCAGCATAGATGTAAATTTGTTCTGTGTACTTATATGTTATGTTATGCCAGGTGCTTGCGTTGTCTTGTCTTAAGAATTTCAGTGCCCAGTCTAACCTTGTGTTGCTCTGTGCACCTGACAAATAAAAGACTTGAACTTGAACTTGAAGCTATGTTCTAACAAAGTATTCTATTGTATAAAGTATACACAATATAAAGTGTTACCGTGTCATCATTCTTACGGAAAACCTTGAGAGCTAAAACAGCAAAAGAGAAGAGGTTGGCCCATTTGACATCATGGCACGAATTTGAGTAAGTGGTGCCTTTCATTTCTGTTGATCCTGCATCCGTCCAGGAAGACATTAGTGTTGGTCGGCTATATTTTGGGTCATTCTCAAACATAAAGAGGGAAAAAGCACTCCTGTCTGAAAGCATTGATCACTCTCTCAGAAAGGACAGGGCTAGCTATATCCTGGTGTACCCCTGCAGAGTAATCCCTGCTCAAGAAAGCTTCCAAATAGAACTTTCTTCATTTCCACCTAGGCTTTTGAACATTGGAATGAAGGTAAAGTTTGAAACCCAGAATGGTTCTGGGACCCTTCAGCAGCAATTTCCATCTGAACAGAAACCCATCGTTGTGCGACTCGACGCCCTTCTCCTGAGATCACACAAAAACAAAGACAAGACAGTGAGACAGACGGAGAGTATTCTATTGTGTAGTTAGAACCATGCGAGAGAGACGGCGATACAGAGAGAGATAGATAGAGAGGCCGAGAGCTCAAGCATGTGCAACAGAGGTCTGCTTGCTTAGAATTCAAGGGCTTACACTCTGATAAGTCTCTTGATCCTCGCGAGCTGAATCTTCCAGGTTGGCTTTCAGCTGGGGTCAAGCTATCTTCTCCAGGCTTTGATCATTGTGTCAACAGCTATATCTCTCACTCGCCGAGGCAGAGGCAGAAAGAGTGACACGGCAATTTGTGAGCAGCATCTCCAGTCATTAATAGGGCGTTCTACATCATTAGACCAGGTTGAACATTAATAAAACAGGGGGCTAGAACCAAACTCAGAGAGGTGATCTAAATGCAAAAGAGCTCTGGCCCCCTTTAGCGATCCATCTCCTAAAACTGACTTTGGACTAAATGTTTGATTCATAATCATGTGGTAATGACTTTCCTGTCAGGGCGGAGCCCGGCTTCATCCCCACTAAGTGTGGGGGGAGACAGGGAGAGGCTGGGGGAGGTTGAGGGAGGCAGGGGGCGGTGTACTTGCCTCAGGAACCAGCACGTTGGAACAGGTGAGGAGAAATGACAACAGACCGCACCAGGCGTTAAGAGACTCTAATGACCAATTTTAATATGAAATCACACAGTTTAAGAAATGACTTTGAGGGGCAGCGCTAACCGTCCTCCAATTACGGGAGCACTTTTTTGCAGCCACACTTCATTTTCCTCTCCTTTTGTCTGTTCTTTCTTCTGTTTCCCTCCCTCTCTCATTCTCTCCCTCTTTTCCTCGCTTCCTCCTCTACCCTCCCTCTCTCTTTTTCCCCTTTGTTGTATTTCTCTTTCCCTCTCTCAGTCTCTCTTTCCCTCCCTCCGCCTCTCCCTCCCCCTCCCTCCCTTTCTCTCTCTTTCTGTCTCCGTAATAACATCTCAATTCATCAACTGCAGTGCAACAATAGCGTCTCTATTAATGCTTAGCACAGTGCAGCAAAATCAACGACACGTTGTCAGGTCGCAGCTTTTATGAGTTCCTTTGATGGGAGAGGCACCTTGACAGGAAGGCATGAAGGAGAACGCAATAACCAAGCCGTGACTGACCCCACAAATGCTGTCAGAAGCATGCACTTCTTCTTCGGCTATTGTACGTTGTTTTGGATAAAAGCGTCTGTTGAATGAAGAAAATGTGAAAGTAATGTCAAATGTAAATAGTATCAACGCCAAACGTCAAACGCCTCAGAGTATTTACAGTCAATAGACACCTTTACAGGTGAGAGCATCTCCACACCATGTGCTGAGGTTGATGACAGGATGATAATACAATCACGGTAAAAGAGGACAGGCGGGAATTGAGAATAATAATAATAGCTATAACAAGAAGAATGTTATATAAATGTTGCTTTTATCGAAAGCAGCAGACTGCATTTAGAGCTGTTCCTAACCCCGGTGTTACCTGCAGTCAGCAGTGAGCTGTACCCAGTCCTTGTGTTATGGAGAATGGAGCCTTGAAATGACCCTTCTCTGTTCCGTGGTAGAAATGGCCAAAAGCACAGGTGATCATACTGAGAGTTGTCTTGATGACTATCATCACTGTGCCCAAAACTTCAGTGACACAATCTAGCGCCTGAAATTCTCTGTGATCATTGATTATTTAGTGTGTGTGTGTGTGTGTGACTTCCCCTGGTGTATATGCTGCCAACATACGAGCACTGTAGAGGTGAATGACTCTGTCATTGTTAAATGTAAATGTTCATTGTTGGTCAGAATCAGCAGGAACTGTGTAGAGAGAGTGTTCCGATTTCAGTTGCCCTTTAAAAAAGACTTAATGTTGAAATGTTCTGCTGTGAGAGGTATTGAACAGAATAACAAGGATAATGTTGGACAAAAGTTCAACATTCATTTCAGGTTAAACTTGTGTTACAATTACATAGCTTGTACGTTGTTAAACACATTGTTAAACACCTGCGTCCTGCCAGTAATGACCGCCTTGCTCCACAGATGGTGAGTAACAAAGGGCTCCCATTTCAAATTCTCAGTTTATGTCTCCTCCTTCTACTCCTTTTCTTTGTGTTCCTCCTATTTTTCCCCCCTCCTCCATCCTCCTCCTCCTCATTGCCCCTCCTACCCCCTCCTCCATCTTCCTCCTCCTCATCCCTCCTCCCTCCTCCTCTCCTCATATCTCCTCCACGTCCTCCTTCTATAGCCTGCTCCTCTTTCTCCTCCTCCTCTTCCTCCTCCTCCTCCTCCTCCTCTTTTACCCCCTCTTCCTCTTATTACTCCACTCTTGTTCAATACAGATGATACAGAGATCACATATCTTTCCAGGTCGTCTTGGCGACCTGTGGCGGTGCGTTGCTACCCCACAGCCGCCTCTTGAAAGGTGACACAATTCCAATAAATGTATTCCTGTCAACATCGCTGCGATGCGTTTTTAATACAGCCCCAGGAGGTTTGGGGACACAAGCAGCTCCAGTCAAACTCCATTTCTCTGGTCCAGGAGAGAGATGTGACAAGTGGCTGGTGCAGGTCAGGGACAGTCAGGGACTCTGCTGGTTCTGGCAGCCGGGGCCCAGATAGCAGTGGTGTGCAGTGTTTATCCAGGTCTGGTCACACACACAGACACACATATGGGCACACATGCACACACACCCATGAAGGCCCCCACACACGCACATGGACGTGAACAGTCAAACACAAGCGCACAAACTCACACCAACACACACGGGCACACGTGCACACACTTTTTCCCAACACGTTCCCCAGATCTGTCTCGTCTCTCGCTCTCCCTCCCCTCACTTGCTCTCCTCGCTGACCTCGCTACTCTGCAAGCTAAGCTCCACCTGCAAACTCTGTCACCATGGGAGCCAGCTGGAACTGCTTTCAAATGCACTCCCAGTGGCCCAGTAGGTCCTCAAGTGTTTGGAAAGCTCCTCTATTTCTTGAAGGCCGGTCAACCCCATTCACTGTGTCACACGCTCCCGCTAACATGGCCCTTATGTCATACCCATGAATGGATTTGACGTCAGACTCGAATAAGGAATCGATTGCAGGAGTCCTTTAAAAACCTTTTTGGAGCACGGTGGGTTATCGAAGACGTCAGGGGCCCGTCAAGAGAGCCCTGATTGTGTTTCCATAGCGATGAAGGCTAAATAGGACCTGCCAAGTTTACCTCCCGTCCCGATGGACTGCTACTGCACAGCAGCCGGTGATGCAGCATGACTGAGGAAGTGTGCACGCGCCGACGTATGAAGTGTGCCGTACGCTTCTTTACGCATCAGTAGCGACTTGAGGACGGGTGTACACTGTGTCGCCATGAAGACAGCAGCTAATTAGCGTGTCCACCTCAGAATGTGTACACTTTATATACCTTTGTGTGTGTGTGTACTCCAGAGTGTGTAACTCTGCAGAGTATACCCTGGACTCCCCCCCCCCCCGACACCCCCCCTCTCATCCCTGTAATCCCAGTCTGGGAGGACGCCCAGGAACCTGTATTCTCTCACTGCTGACAAGACATTACAACCAAAGATTTTCCTCCATCCTCCCCTGACCACTCCAGAGCCTGGGAGAGTATTGACAGCTGGAAGGTCACTCAAGAGGGCTCGGCATCGGGCCTCACAGGGCTGTGCTAAGGTTCCATGCTGCAGTGTACAAATACACGTGGCAATGGCCATAAGCAGTGATGTGATGAAGTGGGTCCTCATGTGAGCTAGTCTAAATGACCCCCCTATCTCTCTCTCTCACCCTCTCTCCCACACACATTCGCACACGCCGGTCCCCACACCCACTTTCTCCCCCCCCCACCCCCCTCCACACACACACATTCCACACCCGTTCCATTTGCAGTAGGCACTTTTCAGAGAGGGCAGCTGGGACTGAGATCAATGTGTATCGGAGGTGTGATGGGAGAGATATCCCAGATTACACAGGCTAGCCCAACCTGGCCTGCCGCCAGCAGAGTACTTTAGAGCACAGCGCCTCCAGTCCTGTGGCAGGAACATCCTGCAGAGTGGTCCCCTTCATTCGAAATCACTGCCAGGCCATATTCATAATCAGAGCCATTAGTCTCTCAGTCCAGCTGCAGCTGCAGTCGCTCAGGTATGCTGTGTGGAGATCTAAAGCAGTCTGTTTTATACTGTATGGATATGCATGTAAGTGTGTTTGTGTGCATTTGTGTGGGTGTGTGTGTGTGTGTGTACAGTATGTATGCAACTGTCCTCCACATAGCTAGGTCTGTAGAGGTGGTGTTTTCGTACCTCTTATGTCAGCTATGTGTTGTCTTTCTACTTTTGGAAACACTCACTTGGGTTCAGTTGCTGGGAGCTTTGGGATGGGATGCCTGAAAGTCTTCATTCACTTTCTGTGAATTCAGCAATTACACCATCATGGGCCTTTGTGGGTCTCGAGTGAATGCTCCATCGGTGTAATTTATTCACCGCGTTCCCACAAACACACACACACACAGACCTACACACACACTTATGGACTAATGTGAGCAGCATCACCATTTGATTAAAAACCTGAAATACTGTTTCAGGTCTGTGACATTTTTCCCACAGAATCTAAGAAAAAAAGCTTCTTCCTCAGAATGAGATGACATTTGAGATCGTTTATGGAGGTTGACATTTAAACTAATCTCAATCAATTTATCTGGGCCCATGTGCCACATTAATCAGATTATCCCAGGAAGCTGAGCAGTGGAGATCACACAGCTCAGATATTAGACTGCTGATTTAGAGTCTGTGCTCCTCCTCCTCCTCCTCCAGTCAGCACAGTGCAGTCACCTCCTCCTCCACCTCCAGTCAGTACAGTGCAGTCATCTCCTCCTCCTCCAGTCAGCACAGTGCAGTCACCTCCTCCTCCTCCTCCAGTCAGCACAGTGCAGTCACCTCCTCCTCCTCCAGTCAGCACAGTGTAGTCACCTCCTCCTCCTCCTCCAGTCAGCACAGTGCAGTCACCTCCTCCTCCTCCTCCAGTCAGCACAGTGTAGTCACCTCCTCCTCCTCCTCCAGTCAGCACAGTGCAGTCACCTCCTCCTCCTCCTCCAGTCAGCACAGTGTAGTCACCTCCTCCTCCTCCTCCAGTCAGCACAGTGTAGTCACCTCCTCCTCCTCCTCCAGTCAGCACAGTGTAGTCACCTCCTCCTCCTCCTCCAGTCAGCACAGTGCAGACACCTCCTCCTCCTCGTCACAAGACAGAGCTCACCATCCCAGGTGTCTGCGCCCTGAGATGTCTGTCTCCCTTTTGCAGGTCTGACACTGGTAGGCCAATGTGTACAGAAGCAGACAAGAAAACAGCACTTATGAACTGAGTGATGGAAGACGTTTGCTTGACTGGTCAGAGTTGTTGTTGTTTTTGCTTAAGGATGGGTGATTGATTTTGGTCTGCACTTCTTTCCACTGCTCCTCTCATCTCATCTCCTCTTACTGCTGTGGTTTTTTCATCCTTGTTGGGACAAGACTACCTTCACCCGTGACTCCCCTGCCTCTTGACCTAACGAAACCCCACCACACACACACACCTCAACCCCACTCTGCTCCCACCACCTCTATTCCCCAAAGTCTGTCTTTGTGGTTATTATGGTCTTCCTGCGTGGCCTTTGAATCCCAGTGTGGTGGAATACAAGGACCCTGAAGATGCAGCTCCACCAAAGTCCCCACGTCGCCTCCTCATCCAAGGCTCAGGTCTCTTTAACAGAAGAGTGTCTTCAATTGGAAGGCCATTACCTAGTAAAACACAGACAGTAATACAGCTGATTTATATCTCATACCTACTCCCTGAGAAATACTGAAGAGATGACATTTCCTATGCTTTTTTTCCAACATAGATTTATTTTCAATTGTGCGCAACCACATTTGTATCTATAATGACTTCATTGCCTTGTCTGAGAGTAGGAAAGCGTCAAGGAAAGAGCTGCAGTAATTTGTACCTTTTGAATACAAGAGGAATTTGGTTGTTTAAATTAGGTCGAAAAGATTGCTTTTATACTTCAAGGCTGTGATAAATTCCTTTGGGGCCTTGGTTTAAATGTTTATATTGCAAATCTTCGTATTTTTTTCTTATTTTTTTTCTTCTTTTACTGTAAGAGCTTTTTTTCCTTATTCTTCCCACATGTCTCAATTGAAAAAAAGAATTTGCTGACAAATGATGTACACAAAGCAAATTTACATATAAATTAAACCCTGCTATTTCTGGACATAAATGCATTTTTATGAGCCCCATAACTCCAGCTTATCACAGTAATAATGACAGTGTTGCTGTAAAATAATGACAATAAAAGTTATTTTGCAGACGTGCATATGTTCTCCATATTCTAGAGGGACATCCGCATCATTCTTGTTTCCTTCTGTCTGTTACCCCCCCCACCACCACCCTATCCTCCACTTCCCATCCAAACCCGCTCTCCACAAATCCTCCCCCCCCCCCATCCCCAACACAACTTGTCTCTTAGAATAATTTATGACGAACAGATGAGATCTGTCCCTCCCAATTGGAAACAGCAGTATTGATTGTGCTTTGGTGGACTTCACCTACAGAAAGGGACTTTATATTTTCTCAACCTTTAATGGCAGGCCGGAAGGGACTCTGGGAGTGTCTCTCTTTAGAGTGTGTGGAAAGGGGGTGGCATCGACCTGGGCTCAGTCACAACCCTTCAGTGGTACTTACTGTACTACCTCAGAATAGTCAAACTGCCAAAGAAACACTATGATTGTACCCTGCCACCAATGAAACAAGCCTTCACAATAAAGATAAATACAAAAAAGAAATACAGTATATTGATAGATAAAAATGAACACAAATAAATGTATGATTCTGATATGATATATGATCTTCATTGTGTTGATATTTGATTTATGTCATTCAAAGGCACAGAAAGCATCGTGCCAATAACCTAACCATTACAACACGTCCTCACTTTCTCTGGATGAAGAAGTCTTTGCAGTGACAGCAGCTGGAGCCCAATGTGCGCCATGTCCAAGTGGGATCACAGGAGTCTGCTGGTCCTCTTACAGGCTCAGACAGTTTTCTTATTTACTGAAACACATTTTACTCTGACGGTCCTATTTTCGAAACAGTGAACACACAGCAAAGGTTACCGGTCGCAATTATTCTTTTTGTTGGTAACATTTTGGAACCCTCACAAAACATAAAGATTATGCAACAAAATATAAGATTTCCTTCAAACAACACAACTTTTGGTTATAAATACATTCTTTCATTCAATCGTTGGACAACCAAAGCAAAGAGATCCTTTCTTTTGACACAGTGCATCCAGTAGTTTGGGGACTGTCCATGGGATCTGTGGTCATTGAAAAATGTGTAAATCTAATGACATCACAAAAACACATTTGCAAGAGGAGATTTATGCTGTGCTAAGAAGGTGATGGTGAAAATCAAGTGAATCCCAGGTTCATTGAGTTTTTTTTTTTATCAATGATAAGTGTTTATCATTGATAACTTTTATCCAAAGCAATTGTACAGTAGGAGTTTTGAACCTGCTACTTCTTAATCTGCAGTCAGATGCTTTAACCACTGAGCTGAATCTCCCCCCATAGGGACACAGGAACCCCCCCTCTAGTTTTTCCATGTGAGAGTATACAGAGCCCTGGGGGGAATGGGAGCTGGCGGGGGGGCGTGCGCACTGATTGCAATTTGGACAAGCATCCAAATTGGATTTTAAGATAGTCCCCACAGCGGCCTGGATATGATTAGGTCTGTTTGGTTTGATGAAAAGAACATCAACGCAGGGATGTTCAATTACACAACTGGGGCCACCTGCACGCAAATCTCAAATGCCCTCCCTCCCCCCTCCCCTTCCCGTCACTTCCTCACATTGCAGTCATGCTCGACTGCCTACAAGTTTGTCATGGGCTGCCATGATCGTGGCGGGGTAGGAACGCTCTACTCTGAATTAAACACCAACATCTTCTGTGTCTGGCAGAGCATATTGCATCTTTATTTATTTTTTACCATCTGTCCCAATATATATGCTGATCATGGATTTTGACGGTACCCATTAGCTGAATTGTGTTTTATTGTTGACACCTCTTACGTAAACAATTCCTCGCATCACCCCCCTTGGGGGACATCGCCATGTGTGCCATCATTGTTAACTGGTGACACCAACAAACTGCAATGTCTCCTGGTGGAGCTATAATTGCCTTTCATAGAGAGAAAAAGAGGGACACAGAGAGAGAGAGAGAGAGAGAGAGAGAGAGAGAGCAAAAAGCAAGAGAGGAATACTGAAAGCAAAAGAAAGAAAGGTAAAGGGAGGGAGTTAAAGACAAAGCGATAGAAAGAGAGAAAGAGAAAGTCTTAGTATTATCGGAACAGCCGGACACTCAAAAGGCAACTGATTCTCATATTTTTATTTTCTTCTTCCCCTTAAATGTTGAAAGTGCCCTTGGATTCACACGGTGATAATCAGTACAGCAGTGCGGTGTGAAGTCGATTCTCACACCTTGCAGACAATATACATTTACATTTACATTTACTCATTTAGCAGACGCTCTTATCCAGAGCGACTTACAGTAACTACAGGGACATTCCCCCCGAGGCAAGTAGGGTGAAGTGCCTTGCCCAAGGACACAACGTCATTTGGCTCGGCCGGGAATCGAACTGGCGTGTTCAGATTACCAGCCCGATTCCCTCACCGTTCAGCCACCTGACTCCCAATATCTTGGCTTCCTTTGGAGTTCTCCAGCAAGACCTCGGCACCTGTCTCATTACCCGCTCGTGGCGGCGGCGGCTCCACTACCAGAGCATCGCGGAGCAAAGTGGGGCTCTGTGTCTTCACTAAAACCTCACTCGTTTTAATCAAGGTGTGGGTTGACGTACGTGGCTGGATGGCTCCCTAGCTGTTCCTGCTGTTACCATGCTCCTCTAAGTATCAGATGGTTTTCTGGAGGGATGATGCTAGCTCCTCGCAGGGAAATCATTTATTTCTTCTTGGCAATCCTCCGAGCAGTGGGAACCTTCACAGATCCAGCGAAGGCAATCGTTAAGAGCTTCTTTTTTTCTATTCCTGCGGCCATTAAGGTCTAATATATCACTTGAGCAGTCAATTGTAGTTGACAGGCAGCTTCTTGAACTTGAACTGGGTCACCCGGTGACAGATAACACAACCTGTTTGTTCAATTTCCTCCTCCTGCTACGCCATCACTCCCATGCGAGTTCTTATAAATCACCGTGGCTGCGTTCATCATGTATCTTGTCAGGGCTGGGGAGAAGTGTGTGTGTTCTGAGTTATAGAGATAGCAAGAGAGACAGAGAGGGAAAGACAGACAGAGAGACAGAGAGAGAGAAAAGAGAGAGAGAGGGAGAGACCGAGACAGAGAGAAGGAGTGGAGGAGAAATTGAACTTTACGTAAGGGTATTAGACTATTAACTAAAAGTTATGGGTTGGCTTGCAGTCTTTGTTACAGCTAGTTGCATCTCAATGAGAGCTTGAAAGAGAGAACAAAGCATGTAAGGTAAAACACTTTGTGTACTACATTTGTCAGTGTGTGCGTGTGCATCAAGTCATGGTGGCAGGTAATAACATGGGTTAGTGAGCCTGTGTGTATGTGCATGTGTGCATTTGTGTGCGCGTGTATAAATGCGTGTTTGTGTGTGTGTGAGAGACTATGCCTGTGTGTGTACTTGTTTGTGAAAATGTGTGTGTGAATTTGTACGTGTGTGTGTGTTTAGAGTCTAATCAAGGCACACTGAGACAGATGAAACCCTAACTTGGCCCTTTGGCCCCTGTCACCTCCAGGCTCTCTGCCTTCTGTGGTGTATGAGCTTTAATGTGACAGAAAGATAATGAGCATCTTCACAACCCAGAGAGGGAGCAACCAAGGGGGAGAGGTTGAACTGAGAGAGAGAGAGAGAGAGAGAGAGAGAGAGAGAGAGAGAGAGAGAGAGAGAGAAAGAGAGAGAGAGAGAGAGAGAGAGAGAGAGAGAGAGAGAGAGAGAGAGAGAGAGAGAGAGAGAGAGACAGAGAGAGACAGAGAGAGAGAGAGAGAGAGAGAGAGCAAAGAGAGAAGGTCAGAGGGTTTCATCTGAAGTCGACAGCAAATCCCAAGGAGGATAGGGCAGAACCATAGCAACAGCATCCTCACTTTCTCTGAGAAGAAGTGTGTGTGCTGCCAACAAGTACACACTCCTCTAATAGTACAGGTTATATTCAGTATGTAGGAGGACAACCATTATCCATTTCATTTTTTATCATACACTGACATCTGGCCATAGAATGGAACAAAGTACACACTTCTGTCGAAGGTCAAACAGTTCAATGCTGTAGGTGACCGGCTCCTGGTGAATGGCACGTCTGTAATTGTCAGCTTGTAGAATTTTGAGTTTCACGGGATTTCTTCCAAGAATGTAATGGGTGAAAGAGCTGAGTGAGTTCCCTGCGTTGCACTGGAGGAATACGATGCACTCTGCCTCATTAAGCTTCTCAAATTCCATGGATACCTCACCTGTACTTGACAGGTATTATGGTCTGGCAATTGAGAGGAGGGATCAAAGAGGAGGTGATATGTCAGTTTGTCTGGACGTGTGGACTTCTGACTTTATCGTATTACAATGAGCGGCCCACTCAAACCATTAATGGGCACGTCAAGGGCTCGGGACCCCTTTCGCCACGCTGACATCTCAGGAGTTGCTTTTCAGATTTGGTTACCAAGGCTGTGAAGCTTATGACCTTGCTGGCATCCACGGTTCGGTCCATTATTGACAAAGCTGTTGTGTGAGGCGGCGGCTTTAACTGAAATGTTAAACGTTAATTGACCCCTTAACTGCAGGAAAGGTTTTTTCCTGTTTCCTTTTCCTGGAATTGAATGCTTTCATCATTTAAGATTGTTCGTATTTGTATTTAATGTTTTATTCTAATACAACGAATACATACTTATATCATAATTACAATATTTGGTTGTATCTATATGTTTTCAAATGTTTTTTGTATATTACTTTGGCAACAGTACTCATTCATGCCAACAAAGCATTTTTGAAAAATAATGGAGTTGAGCTGAACTGAACTGAATAGAACAAAAGTTCCCAAGCTGCTAAGATATTCAGTGGGTGTGAGATGGTGCCAGCTGTCTCCAGCCCTGTGCGGGCACATGTCCCCTGACAGGGGTGGCCCTCAAGCTCCCCTCCAGTTGTGAGCAAATCTGTTGCCCACAGCTCGTCAAGGACATTGTCCCTGCTAGCCCTCTGAAACGTCGATATACTCATTTAGATATCCAAGCTGCTGTGCTACACAACTCCTTCACTCAATGCTTTAAGAGAAACACTGTAAGCAAGGAGACTAACGACTTTTCAGGACATTAGTGACAGTCAGGACACAAATAGCAACATGTAGAAAAAGAATGGGGGGAAAGGGGGGCAAATATTTATTCTTTGAGATGAGAACAGTCTGTGAAACTATGCCACGGCAGAGGAGAACTTGTCTCACTGATGAGGTCATAGAAGGGACCCTCGATGCCTACCCCATCCTACCCTGCCACCTCCCTACCCACGAACAAAAACTAATTACAACCATTACAAGAATAAGTCACCTTGTTTATCTGATTGCTTTGCAGGGCCTTCAATAAAATCAATGTTCATGGTTTCAATTGCGGGGCTTAATTAAGAGAGGTCCCTTCCATGTAACTGCAGCCCTTGGCTTCATTGATTGATGCCTAATTTAGCAATCAGGGTGGAAAGACACTGAGCCACGCTAGCAAATATGAAAAATGGATACTGCAGCAGACAGGACAACGGGAGTGATGAAATTAAGTTTCACCACCATCGCGAGAACGTGCATATTCCTTTGTGTGTGTGACTGCGTGTGTGTGACTGTGTGTGTGTGTGTGTGTGTGTATGCCGCAAACGTGCATGTGCGTGTGACAGAACAGCCCTCTGTCTGAAGGCACTCTTTCATGCTCTGCGTGACCTTGGCAGATTTTCTCTCCCTTCATCCTCGAGCATGACAGAGAAGCAGCACTGATCTGTATTCAACACCGGACGTTTGATTCGCTACTCAAAGCATTCTCTTTGGGAAGTCTTGTTATTATAATTGTTGTATTCAGGTCCGCTAATCATGTAAAGCACCTGCACAAATAGGAAGTGGGCATGGGAGAACTGTCTTGGAGAAATGTGAACGTAAGTCAAAAAGGCACATACGAGCTGATTTGACGCATGAAGAACCCTCATCAACGTGCTCATGGAAGGACCCATGTCATGTGACGGGGGGGGAGGCTGAGGCTCCATGTTAGCTGCTTTCTGTGTCATCAAGTTTCTATTGGTTAAACTCACTTCTGAGTTCATGAGAAGGTGGTCGTTGTGTGTGAGTTGGACCCCGAGTTCAAACCCCAGGTGTGGGCTAGAGAGAGAGGACATGTGTCTTGTCGAGCAACGCTACGACACCTCTCACTCTTGTATGTCGCCTGTCTTTTTTAGATGATGAATGGATCATCAATGGATCTCCAACTTTTACACAAGAGAAAAAAGAGTGTTTGTTCATCTTTTCCATGCCGAATCATGAACTTCAATATTACATTTACATTACATTTATTCATTTAGCAGACGCTTTTATCCAAAGCGACTTCCAAGAGAGCTTTACAAAGTGCATAGGTCACTGATAATAACAACAAGATAGACCCAAAACATTGCGGGTAGCCAAAACATGAAGCACATATTGTGAACAACCAAAAATAAGTGCCAAAGGGAAGAACCATAAGAGCATGTACAATTCAACAACATGAATCACTATAAGTGCAAGTGTACCTGTAGAAAAGCAAGCAACAGTAAAAAATAAGATAAAATAAAATACATAAACACGGATGGATATGGTCTGATTAACGTATATTGGTGTGATGATTCATGTGCTGTGGAAATGATGAGACATTGAAATGGGAATCCTCTCGGTCTCTCCCTCTCGCGTTCACACAATTTCTCTTTTTCATTCTCTCTCTATCCCTGATGCTTTATCTCTCTCTGTCTGTCTCTATCTATATTTCTCTATTTCTGTGTCTCCTGTTCGGTGACTTAATGCAGTAACCAATTAGAGAAGTCAGATGGATAACTATAGAGAGGAGCAGAATGTGCTGGAATGTGTAGCAAGCATTTATTGTAAAGTCACAGTAGAGCATTTACCATGTAGAAAATCTGGGTGTCTCATTAACTCCACACACATACATGATGGACTATGCATGAACAGGATAATAATGTTATTAATCTCCTGTATGAAAGGCTACACATCATATATGGGGCCCAGAATCACACGTTTACCATATAAGCATGTTCAGCTTTTAACAAACAAAAACTAATCTAGCATGAACAACGCCATAAGAATAACATTAGCATGAATTAGCTTTGATATATGGTGATCCTGCTAGCGTCGCTCTGCTGCATTGGATTTCCCTCTCAATTGCATAACATACGGAACGCAAATACAACTTAGGCGTGATACTTACAAATGAAGGGTGCGTAGCATCCCTTTTCACAAGCAGCAGTCTTACATGTGGCTCTGCATTCTCCATTTAACACACAAACCTCAGTTGGAAACGACATGCTTGTAAGACAAAAACAACATTATGAAAAAACACAGCCACATTGGAAAGCCCCAGGAATGTAGAGTTTAATGTAAAATGAAAATATAGCATTCCTGAGTCTTGGCATTTGGAGTGAAGATGGATTTTTCTGTGGAGCAGAGTGAGTCTTGAGTCTCTCCAGCTCGCTGCTTTGACTCGCTCCAGGGGAGCTGTTTGCGATGCAGTGTTATTCTGGCCTGTGGACAAATCAAGTAACTTCTCATCAGGAGCAGAAGGGAGGAGAGGGAGAAGAGGGAGGAGAGGAGGAGAAAGACAGCTTTTCAAACAGCATACATTAGAATGCCTTCTATTTGCTCTCCTCACCTTCCTGTTAGCGTGGTCCTCTGGGCCTGCCTCTTGTTCAGGGCCTTAGACTCTAACAACACTCCCTGCGATGGTCGGAGGTTCCTCCGTGTCCAGCCTGCTCCCTTCTAACAGAGACAGCACCAACACATCAAACAAGGTCTTAGAACAGAGATAAACTTTTACACTTTTAAATCAACTTTAATCCTGTTCACATACCGGCTCGAGATCTACAGTGGTTCATGGCCCACTGTGTTTCTACTGCATCTGTACTGTATCCTGTCTACTGTATTCGGGGTATCTATTATATTTCTAGGGCCATTCTGGATTTCTAGAGAGATGTGGAATCAGGAAACATAGTTAAACAACATGAACCGATACCGACAGAGCCATGTTGTAGGCATCTGCTGCTCCTCCTCTATCATACTGTGGACTTCCAAGACAATAATTGATTACTGTTTTGAAGGATGCTGACAACTATATCCTCCCTACACGCATCATTTTTACACAGCTGTACCGACAAAGCTGCTGTACTCAGCTGCACGTAAAGAAAATAACTCAATCGATGGGAGTATGCGGTGGACACAGTAGCTAATGCCTGGCGGGGTATCGGAAGAGAACGTTCTCTGCTGAGCTGAGTGCAGGGCACTCCCCAGGGAGGCTGGGTTATGATGGGGTGAGCTCCTCCTCCTCCCCTTCCCCTCCAGCTCTCCGTTCCTCCTTACTGAAGAGGATCACGTCAAATCTGCCAGGAGGAGCAGGGGGATGAGGAGAGGAGAAGGGGGACCAGAGAAGGAGGATGAGAATGGGAGGAGATGGCTAGGGTTGGGGGAGGAGAGGAGCTGACTAGCAGGGGAGGAAGAGGAGGAGAAGAGAAGCGGAGGAGAAGGAACTCCTAGTTTCCAGAGGATGTTAGGCCTCCTGGCCTCAGAAGAGCAGTAGAGGAGGAGCAGGTGAGGCGTGGAGGAAAAAGCGTCTCCTCGTCCTAACAGGGCCAGCATTTGTGACTCTGACCTCACCTTCACTCTCTGTAGCAGGGCCGTGTGTGTTCATGATGCCGGACATGACATTCTGGTCTAATACTGATACTAAATTGGCTAGTGCCAATGTTACCAGAACAAGCAGTGTTCATTCACAGATTTATACTTGGTATGCTGGAGTGAACATGAATGTCAATCCGTAATTACTGACTAATTAATGTGTTCATTGATGGGGCTTAATGAGTGTGAATGGTAGTTTTCCCATCCTGAACTTCGTATTTCACTGGGTTTTATTCAAGGTCTGCATATGAGACAGTTGAGCCACGCTGTATCTTGGTAAATCCAGATAGAGGTAACCTTTTTACCCATCGTCACGGCGAGAGAGCGGCAACCCGCAGCTCTATGAATCCTGGGCAACCTTGCCCCGTGGAGAAGACATGATCAAGTGTACACGCCTGCCGCGTAATGGGTCGGTAGGCAGCCGGGTGTACCTCATCAGAATAGGCAGCTCTCAGTTCCCAACTCTACGGATTAAATTATTTTCTGAGTCTTTAAACAGCCACCTCTTTTTAAATTACTCAAAAACACAAACTGGAGGTCTCCTTGGGACATTTGTGGCTTGTCCTTTAGAGCGCAAAATCACTTGGCATGAACCAATGCTTGTTCGAGGGGTGTGGTAACCTACCCTAACAAGTAGACATATAGCCTTCTTGTTTCTGTGTGAAATGAAATTCTAAATAAATCGTGGAGTTCCATGAATCCCGGTTCAGCGGATAACCTTTTCTACCTTGCGTCGCGGGATGTAGAGACATGATGTCACCTCGGTCGTGGGGTGAGCCATTCTAATCTGTGCTCTGTCTGTCAACGGTTATGCTCACATGCTGTGAAGCCAAAGGTAGGCAATTTCATAGGCGCCGCGTTACGTGAGGGAAAATGTAGCCTACCTCATGTCTGATAGCTATGTCTGATATTTTGTCTAGTCTACTAATATCCCGGATGCCTGTTCAAATCAAATGTAGACCTAGAATATATGCCTGTAGGCCTTATAGTCCTGTGTATAGCCTATTCATGATTTAGGCCTGTTGGATTTTTCAGACCTCGCGGTAAAATAAATTCATTGTAAATCAAATAGGCTACATCTTACACATAGTGGGTGAACGGTGAAATATATATATAATATATTTCAGCACAAACAAATGCTAAGGTGCTTTTAGAAAGGCGGAGAATTATACAAAGAAGCGAGAAAAGGTGTCACAGAAATTGCTGCGACCTGCAGCGTGTCATCATGTAGGCCTACGTCAGCAGTTTGATTGTAATTAAATACCAAAACCAAACTGAGGTGTCCCAGTTTTAACCAACTTTGGCAGTCGGTGAATTATCAGCATGCGGCTGAGTTGAAGGACATAATTAATGACACGGAAGTGTGATCAACGATACACTATAGCCTACACAAAAAAACACACCAGTGTCCTTAATCTGCATATGAATAGTGTATTGTTTAGGAGATAATTTTACACTCTCTATGTCTAGTCTAGTGATTTCTCTTCAGTTCGGCCAAAATCAATTATTCTGATTAAACAGAGTGAAAAACATTAGGCTACTTGATGTTTCCATTCACTTTGAACGTTCTCTTTACTTTAATCAGCGTATGCACATATAGTCTACACTTCGTCCATCGTGCTCAATCGCTATAATTACACAATGATCACACAAGGAAGGCATTTAGACATGCAAAACATCTTAACCCAAGACAGTCTTTGATATACTCGTTGCTGTACTTCAAACACGTTGTTTGGTGAGAACCATTAGTTTCTCATTATGGGCTATTTATAATTGTCCTATCGCTGCAGATGAAGATTATCACTTAAGACAGTACTCAAGGGAGTAAGGGAGAGAAAGGAGAGACAGTCATGCTTTGTAAATCTGGCACAAAGCACAAAATCACCTGAGCGACAGCTTAATAACGGTTTTTTTCTCCTTTTTTTAAAAGTCAACCATAACCGCTATAAATAACGGTTAACCCGGTTGGGGCCAGAGATGCGGTATAAACAAGAACATAGCGCCCCCTATGTGCCGCTTCTGTTTCAGTTAGCTCACCCCCCATAAGAGCAGTGGATTATTAGTCCAACTTGGATTCTTAGTCATGATACTGGCCCATGTGGACAGTTGTAGATTAAGTCTCCTTTAAGGAAACCATGAGGTCAAATATGAGACTTTAACATTGTAAATGCCCTTTGTAAGTTCCATGTCCTCTGAAGTAAACCCGAGAGACAGGTCAGATCAAACGCATCCTACAGATCTTCACTGTCTATTTTCACAATCCACTTAAAACCAAAGAAAACCTTTCATGATATTTTTCCATGATGTGACTTTTAAAACGAAATCATATCTGTAAGGTACATCCGTTTTGCCAAATAACAATTGATGAGACAAAACCTGACCAAAAACAACAAGGCCTTTGTAGCAACAGTTCCTCACTTTCTCTGTAACACAACTCTAATCAGCTTAAATGCAAACGACACACATACTGGTACTGTGTAGAAATCCAAACGCAAAACAATGTGCAGCCGGTTCAGAGTTCCGGTGCCTACCGGTAGAGGAGACAGATGTGCTTCAGAATATGCCATTGATTGCCTCGGGGCATTTCCAAGTTCTAAAGGTTTCCACTGTCAAAATGAGGGCCCCTGGGATTGAGCGACACAAAAGTTAAATGAAGGTTAAATGGAAACACTTCAAAGCTGGGGGTTCTCCACAGAAAAATAACAAAAAAAAGGTTAATGTGTCTCTTGTTGAGACACCCCAGCAGCTTGTAGCTTTTGGGCAGGGCCGACCCAGGTCCAGTTTGGGGCGAGGTGCCTCAGGGCCTGGTAAAACAGTTCAGTTTGACCAGAAATGATAAGTGGAGAGCAAATCGTGTTTGAACATGGCTGCTAAAAAATGCATTTTCACTCCACCGACCCCTATAAAAACTGTTAAATGAATGATGCTGCTGTTCGGCCACAGGCTCCATCGCCTAACTGTGTGGTTTACACTGACAAAATGAGCACATTATGATTTTGTTTCGTTTTTCGACGTACTGAACCACCCAGCTCATGACATAAGAGGTGCCGGTACTATTCCTTAGTCAGCAAAAAATCTTTAAAATCCAACAGAAGTTTCTTATGGACCAAAGACGGCCTTCATTTCTTTATGACCGAAAGATGGACAATTATTTCCCCTATTTTTCTTTTCATGTCATGAATAATATCCAAGTTATAAGAAAATTAATGTATGACACATCCTTTGCTGATATAAATAGTGTTCTGTAATTACCAGCTCTGAGTTAAAGAAATAGGTAACATCTCCAGCTAAGTCCCCTAAGTGTTTAACCTGCTATCACAACATTGTCATGAAAACTAGGTTTCTGCACATCAATGTCGAAACACAAGCGTCACAAAGCGTCAATTAATTACCAACTATAAGAAGTATAAGAGGCCGCGGGGGACGCGGGTTGAACTGAAGCTCCACGGCTTACCATTCAGCAGAGAACGGAGAGGAGAGTTTGACACTGTTTTGAAGGTCAACTTCTTCTGCTTTCAAAACCCCCCATCCAGTCCCCCCCGGGTCCCCTCCACTGCTAAAATGCCTATCACAGGAAACTAGAGAAGCTCATTGTTCTCTCCTCTCCTGTTGACCCTTACTGCCCCATTAAAATCTAGCCTGAAACGCTGCCTGAGGGTCTTCAGACATCATCGGCATGCGTGCCTCGCTAAACCGAGTTGCATACTAACGAGGGAGGGTCTGGCCGGATCTGGAAAGAGACACTGGTCTGCATCCTAAAACGAGACGGTGGAAGTGGGTGGGGGTCGGGGGGTCTGTAACTAAGCAACATTAATGAGTTCTTTAGCCAGATAACACCAGATTGACTCGGGCTACTTTCGTAGCTGGTTCGTCTAACACAAAAGGTTGCTCAATAGAAATAAAGCCAATATAACCTGATAATTCATTCATTTTGTCAGAAAAAAACAGGAAAAAAAAATGAGGCTGTGTCAACATATATGTATATATTTTATTTGACTATTGTGATATAGGGTAACATTATATTACAATTACAAAAATGTATTAGTAATCTGGATACCCGTGTGGTACTCATCGGACTCTGAAACAACTACTACAGAGGTAGTGGAAATACTGACACAACCTGACACAACCTGAAACTTGTACTGTAGACCTAATATATTATCATGGTATTGGAAGCTGTTGACATTGAGATGCAGGGGTTATTGTACGTTTGTGATTGCAGAATTCACATGAGAAAGTTCAAGATTTTGGGTAACCTAGCATGTAATTAGTTTAAAAACAAAATGGTGACAAAATGACTTGATCTACACATTCATATGCCGAACACACAACCCCTGCAAACAGATGTTTATAAACATTCATGCGCGCTTGGCTCCCTAGAATAGCATAACACGTGCAGTATGACGTTAAGCTGACAAGACTGAGTTTACCAGAGAGTTCTTAACCCCTTATGTAAGGCAAACATATTGAAATGTGTCTGCTGTTCTTCTACAATTAAAGAAAATATTGAAAGAATGAGAAATTGAATACTGAATACAGCAGTTTTCTATATGGATTGTTCACGAGACTTGTTTGTAAACATCAAGAAGACAATGGCAGATTATTTGTGTTATGTTCCTTAATCTGGCATGTCTGTTTACAAATGGCTTGTCAAAATTAGAATCATGTCTTAGTTTACAACTAAGAAGAGTCACTCTTCGACACAACTTAGATATCCAAACAGAATATTCAAAAGGGAGTTTCACAAGGCACAGTAAGCTCATTATCCAACTTATTAATAGCATTCTTAGTTGCGTCTTGTATAGTAGTGTGACATTAACAGCATTAGCTTTTACGCACAGTGGCAGTTGGTTATTCCAAAATGATTCCCATGTTCATGTCTATATTAATGTACTGTATTAAACAAAAGAATACAAGAGAACATGTTAAATTGTTTATACAGGTATGTTTGTGTTGCTTCACTCCTACCACAGGGACTGTATCCTTGTTTGTTCAATCCTCTTTAACCACCCAAGAACATTTTGTCAGCTCAGTCTTACTTAGTGGCTCAAGTATCCCACAGGTATGGTCTCAAGTTCATATGATGTTGAAGATGATTTGTTTTCACTTACCAAACAATACAGTAAGCAGTGACACGGATTTGTGCACCCAAGATTCTTTGCCCATATTGGAATTAACATAAGAACATCAGCCATCACTTCCTCATTTTGTCAACATTTACATAAACAATTATCATTTGTGTGTGCGTAAAGAGCAAAAAACAAAAACAAAAAAGGTATTTACCTTTTGAATGCATAGCGTTTGATCATCTGATTTGATGAAATAAAAACAAGTTAAAGTAAGGACCGCTAATGATGACACCATACCCAGACAAACACACGTTTCAATAAGAAATCAAGAACATTTCTCATAATTCAGACTTGACATACTTAATAAAGTTACAAGTTTTCTTGACAAAATCAAAGTAGTAGCCAAGTAGCCAGATCGTTAGATAATAATGCTGTGAAACAAAGAAAATAAAAGTGAACATTTTAAGCATTGTATCAAAATGTGCGGTTTACTTTAAACTTATAATTGAAAAATCATCGTAACATTGCAGTAAAAAAAAAAAAAAGAAACAAAAAGGAAATAGATCCAATAGCTTGACTTTACACTCAATGGCTGTGTCCAAAAACAATCTTCTGCCTACAAAAAAAGAAAGACAATAACTGCCTACAAGCGCTTTTACTACAACTGCATAAAAATGCACGTGTTTATTCAGTTTATCATGGATGTACAATTTCAAGTACAAGTGACAGCAAGCAACATCTCTTACACACCCATTCAGGTTAACAGGTATGGGTAAGAGAAGACTCCACTGCCACACATACTCAACTGCATTCAGCCCCATCAAACCAGAACCATACCACCAGATGTGGTTTTTGTAGGGTTTTTTTATGAGTGGAAAGCTCAGTTTTGCTTTAGTTGTGGTGGTTTTCAAACCAGCAGGGGGCAGTGTTACCTGGTATATAAATATTGTACAGTACATTCCTGCATTAGTATCTACTGCATGTGCTGACCCTGTTGTCTATGACTAGGAGTATAGTCTTTGCATGTGCAAGTAAAACGCTGACTAGACAACTAGCGACGTAAATGACAGTTACGCGCTCTCTTGCCCACAGTCAAGACAAAACTACAGAAAATTACATTGTCATAATACTGTAAAAAATACTGTCTACTCTGAACTGTTAAAATACTATGAAATGCTAGAGGCAAACAAGAAAAAATGGATCTAGAACAATGGCTGTTAGCTGACAAAGTGTGTTAGTAAACTAGAATGTGTGTTTGTGTGTTAAGTTAACACCTCTACTAGAAGCAAATAGATGTTAAACTCCTTCACTAATATGCTCAGAAAAATCAAAAGATAGATCATCTTATACTATATTGTACAGTAAGCTATATTGAATCTTCTGAACTATATTTAAATATGGTTGTTAAGTTATTGAAAACCACACAATTAAAATTACATGTATGATAACTCTTATTTCCTTTTTTGAATTTCACACTACACATGAATAACATACTGTACGGGTGTTATAACGCAATGGGCTGTTTGACAGTATATGCACATACAGTAGATAGATGATTACATGTTACAGGTTATTAGTTAGTATAGTAACAGCTGTTGAGCATTCTTCAAACACCTTTCTAAGTTGTAAGAAATGCTTTCCTATACAAACCAATTGGATGTGAGAATTCTACACATCACATTTCAAGGTGTTAATTTAACACCGGTATTGTTTACATATGTCCATCTAATGAGAGTGGAACTACAAACACATAAGGAGTAATGAATGAACACTCCTGGTGATAAGACAAGTCCACAATGTCTCAGACTCACAGTGTTCAAGAACACTTGAATAAATAGTGTATACTATAACTTTATATATAGATACAGAATCAAGTTTGTTGCATTCTTTTTCATTTAAGGCAATGCATCATTGGTGAAAGTGAAACAGCTACTACCCAAAAATGACCCATCCCCATGTCCCACACTAATAGTTATCCCTGGTCAAATACATGCTTTAATGCGATGGATAAGTATAGGTAATATTGCTCATGGGGTTAAATATTTGGTATTAACCTTTAATATATATTCCTAGAGGACGTTGGTGGCAGGAGGTGTTCGTTAAGGCCATTGAAGACAGCCAGATAATGAGCAGATTTACCCTCACATTCACTGGATTTGATTGGATTGCATTTGTTTAAAAAAAAAGAGGTCTTAATTGGGGCCTCAAGTGGGCCTCGTTGACAGTGGTACAGCATATATTCATACGTATGTGGACTCAGTGTGCATTATGCACTGGTAGATTACAGTGTGGCCTCTATCTTACCTATGTCAGCTGGGTTGTTCAGCTGACACAAAGTTCTATAGGGCAGCATAATACATGGGCACCAGAAGATCAACTAAAACCACGTTGGCACAACTTCAAGTGCCTGACCTCAGTCAGTTGAATGTGTTAATACTAGTAATAGTGTATTCATCCAAACAAAGCTATTATCCAAAGCAATATGCTGTACAGGGGTAGATTTGCACCCGAGACCTTTCGATCCACAGTCAAGTGCTCTAACTACTGAGCTATACCCTCCCCATATTACTGAGGTGCGTGACACTGTAGGTTTAGTGGCGGAGACTTAAAATACACATTGCGTTCTTAAATCACAGATTCCTAGATATATGACATGATTCATTCTCCCACATTAACAGCTTCCTGAGTCTCTCCCTTGCATATTGTACATGATCTTCCCAGCTGACACATCCATAGTATTCATGACAGTCCTTTTTCCATTGAGAAATGCGCCTCACGACGCAACACGCGTCATCGTCACTTTGGCAGTTAAAGAGCGGAGTGTGGAAAGCTCCTAGCGCGGAGACCCTGAATGGACATCGGAACGGAGCGAGTTGAACGGGAACCGCTGGCCTGCCCTCTAGGAACCGTCTGATATTCGTGGAGGGCGTGGTGATGGCAGCAGGTATGTGGGTTGGTGTGTTGGGGGGGCGTGGGGGGGAGGGTGTGGGGGTGTTGGCAGGGCAAGGCAGAAGAGAGAACGTTCTAGATGTTGGTCTCCCGCTGCATAGCGTCGTCGTCCTTTGGTCCGTTGTTGGCCAGGCTCTCTGATGCCTGCAAATCCCCGTCCGCCTCCTTCTGCTCCTGGTCAGGGTCGTCCGTCTCAGTCCGCTTGTACATCTCCGCCTGCTTACGCTCCTTCTCTAGGAGTCTGTAGTTGATGAAGTTCCCGATGAACAACCAGATGCTGGCTACGATCACCACGGCACCACAGCAGAAATACATGTACTTGTAATTCTTGGTGACATCTACCAGTTTGCCTGTACATACAATGACAACAACAAAAAAACATGCATTTCTGTAATTATCGTGAGTTTTTTTTTCCTCACAGCTATTTAGTTTAATGAAGGTAATTAAAGGTTTTAAATTCTTATTTGAAAACATAAACGCGTACTAATCTTTAATGAGCACTTGCACTTGACACCACAGCAGTAAGTAGTTATGTAATAAACATCTGCTTTTGTTGCTAAACGATTAGAAAATCAAAAGCAAAAATGTTTGTGGACATTTTTCCCTCCTTGAAGTGATGAAGATGTGTTAATTTACCTCCATTTGAATTCCATACAGAAATAAACTCATTTAAAATTCAAGGTCTGGACATGAAGGGAGAGAGACAGAAAGAGAGAGGGAGAAGAAAGAGAGAAAGAGAGGCTTCTTATGACGTACCAGCGAGTGGAGGTCCGAGGAGAACCGGGCAGCACTCCACGATGGTGGTGAGGCCCACGGCACTGGAGAACCTCTGGGCCCCAACCAGGTCCATGAGGGTCTCAAACAGCACCGAGCTGACCATGCCGAACGCAAACCCAAAGAACACGGCGTACACCACCAGGCCCGTGTAGTTCTCCACAAACGGGCAGAGGATGTGGCACACGCCGTTGTAGAGGACGGCAAAACTGAAGAAGTACTGGATCCTGGGACGGACCCACTTGGAGTTGGCCAGCAGCCCCATGGAGGGGCGCGCGAACATGTCGACGAACGCCAGGATGGACAGCAGGAAGGCGGCCGAGTACTCGTCCACGCCCATGTCCTTAGCGTAGGCCGCCAGGAAGACGATGGGCGAGAAGAAGCCCAGGAACATGATGACGTTGCCCGACAAGTAGATGAGGAAACCGCGGTGCTTGAAGAGCGACAGGTCCAGGAACTTGTTGACCGTCTGCCAGGCTGTGG
The DNA here is from genome assembly GCF_021917145.1 of Hypomesus transpacificus. Classification (NCBI taxonomy): domain Eukaryota; kingdom Metazoa; phylum Chordata; class Actinopteri; order Osmeriformes; family Osmeridae; genus Hypomesus; species Hypomesus transpacificus. Next base: position 2,692,657 of record NC_061066.1, read on the forward strand.
CCTTCTCCTTCTTGGCCGTGGTCTTGGCGGTGAGGGCCAGCTCCTCGTCTTTCTTCGCCTTGCTCGGCGGGGGCCCCAGGGGCCGCATCAGGGCCCCGGCCACGCAGCAGTTGAGCAGCAGCCCCCCCAGGATGAGGAAGCTTCCTCTCCAGCCAAAGAAGTTGAACAGCCACTGGTTCAGAGGAGCCAGGGTGCTCAGGAACACCGGACTGCCGGCCATGGCTAGGCCGTTGGCGATGGGGCGCTTCTTGAAGAAATACCTGCCAATCATCGTCAACGCAGGCTGGAGATTGAAGGCCAAACCCAGCCCTGTGAGAGAGGTTGAAGGTCAGAATATTTGGGCTTAAAGGGGGTTTCTGATGAGGGTTAAAAGGGACACAAAGATGATCTTTACTACATGGAAACAAGGGGTTATTGTGGAAGCAGAGAAATTGTTGACGATTTCAGAAATAATCGGACTTCCTTAAAGAAGATAAAATAATTAATGACAAGTGACGTTCTTCAAAACAAAAGAGAACCTAATTTTAACAATGTTCTTAGACCTTGACACAATGAACTCAAAGGGGCAGCTTACAGGATTGTGTCAGACTTACCTCCGATGACACCAATGCAGAAATAAAGCTGCATGACGTTGTTGCAGAAGGATGCAGAGATCATCCCCAAAGAACACAGCATGCCTCCCATGATCATGACAGGCCGGCAGCCATACGTGTTCACCAGGATACTGCTTATAGGACCTGGGGGAAATCATACAACCAACAAAAACACCCAAACCTGAATTATGTTTTTCAACAACAACATTGAGCACTCAACTTGGGTGATTACTAACCAGATTAAACTCTAAGACCTCACTTAAGTGTTCCAAAAACAGAAGGGGATTCCACCGGTCTAAGAATAGATGTATCTATAGTGTGTTGACACTCCAAGGCACGCATGTCATCTTGTTGGTTTGTGTTGCTGAACAGAGAAAAGGTTGGCTTTGTCGATTGGCTCTCAGCCATCAGTTTCAAATGGACCAAACTAAAGGGTTGTTTGATTATGGTTTAAAAGTTTTTAAAAGTCACAAATTTAACAAATTGTTAATAAATAATAAAACATATTTCAAATGCCAAACAGGAAATCAATACCCCCCCAAAAAATAATTACGGCTAATCAAGTGTAATGCAGATACTGACTTGTTTAGAAATGACTTTCTATAAACTACAGTGATTGTAGCTGGTTAGGGCTGACAGACAGAACAACAACAGTTCGGTCTGGCCAAAGGGAAAATCAATCAAGCCCTGTCGAGGGCTCAGGTCTCTCATGTCACAATTAGGAGGGGGACATTTCTTTCAGTTCACTGTACAACTTTCAGGTGTCAATGTCATTGTTAGCAACAAACAGCTAGACCATGCTCGCAATGAGGGCTGTTGACAAAACCCTGAAGCATGAGGTTTTTCCGTGACCACAAGTAAATACTGCTTATTGTCAGTACACAAAGCTAAGTGGGACTAGCAAAAGTATTCCCATTCACGCTGCACTATGAACTCAATGAGTCCACTTCACTTGAATACTGTTATCATGAGTCCACTTCACTTGAATACTGTTATCAACTACAACTGTCTCAACATATTTAAACATCATACAGTGCCCTCCAAAAGTATTGGAACAGTGAGGCCAATTCCTTTATTTTTGCTGTAGACTGAAAACATTTGGGCTTGACATCAAACGATGAATCTGAAACCAGAGATCAACGTTTCAGCTTTTATTTCCAGGTATTTACATCAGGATCTGATGCACAAATTAGAAAATATCACCTTTTTGTTCGAACCCACCCATTTGTCACGTGAGCAAAAGTATTGGAACATATGACTGACAGGTGTGTTTTGTTGCCCAGGTGTGTCCTATTACATACATTATTCAATCAATAAATACCACTGAATGTCTACACTCAGGTTCAGATTGGGTAAGATAGGTTTTGTCTATGCAGACTGTATTCAGAGGTGAAAACAACATGAAAACCGGAGCGCTGTCTTTGGGTGAAAAACAAGCAATTGTGAGTCTTAGAGAAGATGGAAAATCAATCAGAGCCATTGCAGAAACATTGGCCATAGCCAGTACAACCATTTGGAATGTCCTGAAGAAGAAGAAAACTACTGGTGTACTAAGTAACAGACGTCGAACAGGTAGACCAAGGAAAACATCAGCAGTTGATGACAGAAACATTGTGAGAGCTGTAAAGAAAGACCCTAAAACAACTGTTAGTGAGATCAGCAACAACCTCCAGATGGCAGGAGTGAAGGTATCACTATCTACTGTTCGCAGAAGACTTCATGAACAAAAGTACAAGGGCTACACCAGAAGATGCAAACCACTCATTAGCAAGAAGAATAGGAAGGCCAGGCTGGAATTTGCCAAAAAGTACAGAGATGAACCTCAAAAATTCTGGGACAAAGTTTTATGGACTGATGAGACAAAGATTAACTTTTACCAAAGTGATGGAAAGGCTAAAGTTTGGAAAAAGAAAGGAACTGCTCATGATCCCAAACACACAAGCTCATCTGTGAAACACGGTGGAGGTAATGAAATGGCTTGGGCTTGCATGGCTTCTTCTAGGACCGGCTCATTAATCTTCATTGAGGATGTAACACATGATGGCAGCAGCAAAATGAACTCGGAAGTCTACAGAAACATTTTGTCTGCCAATTTAAGGAAAGATGCAACCAAACTGATTGGCAGAGCCTTCATCATGCAGCAAGATAACGACCCAAAACACACTGCCAAAACAACAAAGGAGTTCATCAGGGGCAAGAAATGGAAGGTATTAGACTGGCCAAGTCAATCTCCAGACTTAAACCCTATAGAGCATGCATTTTACCTGCTTAAGAGGAGACTGAAGGGAGGAACCCCACAAAACAAACAACAACTGAAAGAGGCTGCAGTGAAAGCCTGGGAAAGCATCAAAAAGGAAGAATGCAAAAGTTTGGTGACGTCAATGGGTCACAGACTTGCTGCAGTTATTGAAAGCAAAGGATTTGCAACTAAATATTAAGTCTTATTCACTTAAATATGTTTTAAGTATATCTGTTCCAATACTTTTGCTCACATGACAAATGGGTGGATTCAAACAAAATGTGATATTTTCTTAGTTGTGCATCAGATCCTGATGTAAATACCTGGAAATAAAAGCTGAAACGTTGATCTCTGGTCTCACGTTCATTATTTGATGTCAAGCCCAAATGTTTTCAGTCTACAGCGAAAATAAAGGAATTCGCCTCACTGTTCCAATACTTTTGGAGGGCACTGTATATAAGCGTTAACTGAATTTAGAATACTCATTAACAGTCTCTGAATATCCTCCCATTCAATTTCCCCATTGTTGTGGATCAAACCCTTTCAGACTCTGTTGCTCACGATTCAGGTGAAGGAAGGATTGTTCTAACGTTCCAATATTGATAATAATATAACAATGTTGCTAATATTATACAGAGGTCTAAAGGTTGCTTAATATCTCCCCAGGGGATAAGATGACTCATTTCCTGTTGTGACAGTGATATATTTGATGACTCCCAAAAAAACAGAAGCTGGTCAGCATAAATATGTTTCTGCATTTAGCATCACTTGATCAATTTGCATAAGATGGTAGAGAGAAAGGGGTTGTCAAAGCACAGGGTAGCTTACGGCGCTGGAAAATGATGTGAATTCCATCCCTCTTCTGATGTGACACGTTGTGTCAAAACAGAGCACTACGTAAAACAGCGTTGGCTTGTTTTGTGAGGCAGTTCAATTACAAGGAGCATGAGTCGGTGTTGTGCTACAGTGATTTTGTGAGTAGTAGGTTTGCCCGCAATGACACAGTTGTGTTGTTTCTATTGGACAGCCTCATTCACCACTGAGGCTGCCAGAATGGGCTCCGTACTGACAGTCAACAGAGATGGCTGTGTGTCTACACTGCCAAGCTCAAGGTCGTCTCTTCCTCCCCCTGCAACCTCTCCCACCCTCTTCCTCCCTGTCTAGTTCCCTTCCTTCCCCCTCTCTCCTTCCCCCCTCCATCTCTCTCACTCTCACTGTACTGTTCTCTCTTTCTCTTCACTCCATTCCGCCTCTCACTCCACCCCCTTCTCGTTCTAGTTCACTCCCTCATCTCCCTTTCTCCCTCACACTCACCCCCTCCCTCCCTCCCTCCCTCCCTCACTCTCTCATTCCCTCCTCTCCCTCCTTCCCCCTCCCTCCCTCCCTCCCTCCCTCTCCCATTCCCTCCTCTCCCTCCTTCCCTCTCCCTCCCTCCTTCCCTCCTCTCCCTCCTTCCCCTCCCTCCCTCCCTGCCTCCCTCCCTCCTTCCCCTCCCTCCCTCCCTGCCTCCCTCCCTCACTCTCTCATTCCCTCCTTCCCTCTCCCTCCCTCCCTCTCCCTCACTCTCTCATTCCCTCCTCTCCCTCCTTCCCTCTCCCTCCCTCCTTCCCCTCCCTCCCTCTCCCTCACTCTCTCCTTCCCTCCTCTCCCTCCCCCTCCCTCCCCCCATCCTTCCCTCTCTCTCTCCCCCTCTCCCTCCCTCTCCCTCACTCTCTCATTCCCTCCTCTCCCTCCTTCCCTCTCCCTCCCTCCTTCCCTCCCTCCCTCTCCCTCACTCTCTCCTTCCCTCCTCTCCCTCCTTCCCCTCCCTTCCCTTCCCTTCCCCTCCCTCCTCTCCCTCCCCCTCCCTCCTCTCCCTCCCCCTCCCTCCCTCCCCTTCCCCCCTCCTTCCATCTCTCTCTCCCCCTCTCCCTCCTTCCCTCTCGGTGGATTAGTGACATTGATCCAGCACTGACACGGCCTGCAGCTTAGCCCGTCACAGCAGAGCGACACTCAGGGAAGAGGGCGAGGCTGGCTCTACTGAAGCTGGATGATGCAATAAATCATACAGTCGTGTTGCACCGATGCAGGCGGTTTGGGCGCCTGAAATGATGCATCCTCATCCTGCTACATCTCTCCATTTTTCTGATGACAATACCACATTCCAAGTACAACCGTTTTCCAAGTACAACCGGCTTCTGGCTAGATTCCAAGAAATAACGAAATGCTAGGCCTTGCCTACCAGGACGTGGCTGTTGCATCATAAACTTTAACTGCCGTACGGGAGGATGATAGCAGTTCTAATTGGTATGTGAGCATATGGCAGGCCCATCCAGCCTGTTTGCGCTTCACCACAGGTGCTGCCAGGACCACCACGTCCACCATTTTATGAGTTCACCATGGGCATCACAGGGTGGGACGTCCAATGCCTGCTGTCCTGGAGTGACCTTCGACCCCTTGGTGAGACGAGGATGATGCGAGCAGCTGTTTGATGGCCAGATGTCCTTTGGCTCTTTATAGAGTACACTCTCCATGGCAAACTGTGTGATAGGGGTGTAAAATGCCTGAAAAAGTGGACTACAGCTTTCGGGCTTTCATTCTAGACACTTTTTGTCTTTCATATTGGATAAAAGTATCTACTAAATGAATAAAATGTAATGTGCTTCAACACAGGGGCTGGATAAAATCATTTGAAATGCAGTAAACATTGGACGAGCGATTAACAAATGATTACCTCATCAGCACGCACAGGACAAGACGGCAGGTGTTAAACGGACGACGAGAGGCTCTGATCAATATGAATGAATCGCTGGGGGAATAGTGACGAGCATCTGGAGACTTGTCTTAATTGTGCAGACTGACATGGGAGGGGGTTGTCACTTGTGGGACCGTGCCACCATCACCACCCCTCCCAAGACCATGACAACATGACGACCGTTAGAAAGAACTCTTCTCCCCTGGGCTCAAAGCCCCTGTGACCACGTTAGTCAGGAGTGACTGAAATGAGATCTGGGGAAAGATTGCTGGCATAGAGCTGCCATGCAAAAGGTATACTATCTAACAGTGAGGGGCACTGGTTGCATGTGATGCTGAAGGGCAAGATGCTGCCAGCACTTCACCAGAAACTTCTGTGTCTAAAAAGGTAAATATAAAGAAAGAAATGAAAATAAGTTTGTGAAAATCCAAAAGGAAACGACCACCACAACCTACTTTACCTTGACCGTTGTAGGTTATGTTTGATATGTTTCTGTCAATGCTAGTGTTATGATTTATCTTTGAAGCTTACAGCAGCAAGACCCATGAGTTGAGAAAACTTAAGTAAAGGGAGCGGGGAGGGGGGGGGGGAGAGGGTAAACAGTGGCGATCTTGGTGGAAAGCCTACGTGCCTTGAAGCATGAAGACAAATACATAAGTAGGCTAAGTCAGGTCAAGTGTAGAGGTCAAATTTCTCTTCAGTATCCTTATGCTCATTTACGGTCACATTCACACACAGTTTTTCCCCTTTCCTCATACCCAGAATGCTCTGGCTGAGAACTCTCTACAGGAAGTATGCAGCACACCTTTGTTGTACTTGAGGTCAAACATCATTCTCTGGGGTTTTTCCAAATTGTCTTTGCTGTGTTTATCTTGATTCAATCTGCGTACATGATGTCTGTCAGTGTTACATGTACTTCTTCCTTCCTTGCGGCTCAGTCACAACGACCCGTGATCGCCATGGAGACAACGGAAAGAGATCCACATAATGAAACAACCGCTTACCTCCAGCGTACATGACAGCGAGCATGATGGAGGAGATCCATGCTATCTGGCTGTAGGAAGCCCCGAAGATCTTCTGGATGTCTTTGAAGAAGACGGTGATGGCTTTGGGGAAGGCGTATGAAAAGCCGATGGAGATGAAGGCTCCAAGCACCACAGCCCAGCCCCAGCCCCCGTCTGGTGGGGGCACGGCGGGCGGACCTGAGGAGGGGGGTGGCATCACTGGCCCCGACTCAACGTTCGGCTATCACTGGAGGGAGGGAAGGAGGAGGGGAGAACAAGAGAGGAGAGGTGGAAGGGTGGAGAGTGAGAGAGAAAGATGCACAGGTGGAGGAGAAGAGGAGGTGGAGGAGAGATGAGTAAAGGTGGAGGAGGTGAGGGAGAGGATACAGGTGAGGTGGTGGAGAGAAAAACGTGGGCGGGTGGAGGAGGAGGAAGAAGAGGTAGGTAGATAGAGGTGAAGGACAAGATAGGAGGAAAGAGGAGGGGAGGAGGACGAGTAAGCAGGAGGTGGGTGAAAGTGAAGAGGAAAACAGGTGGAGGGGAGAGATGGAGGAGAAAGGTGGAGAGAGAACAGAAGATCATTTAAGAAAACACAGACAGGAAGACAAAACACTGACCTTAAAAGGATATACAATACTATTCCTTTATGCAAGTCCCCTTAGAATTTGACTCTGAGGGCTAGAGAGCCTCTTAGGTCTCTTATGTCATTCTAACTCATGACTGCTAGATCATACAACCAGCATATTAAACAGGAGGTTAAGGGCATTCATGTAGAACACACACACACAACGGATTATATCCTTTACAAAAGGTGAATTTTACTACCTGGGAGACCTTGCCCCAACCGTTGCTCACCTTGACTCCAGCCCCTCCCCTCTCCCCTCCCCTCTCAGGCTATAGGGTAATGGAAACAAAAGGGGGGGGGGGGGGGGTGAGGGGGGGTTAACAGACCAGCATGGTATAGGACCAACGGGCCAACATCACTGGGCTATATTTACAAAGCAAACACGCCTCCACTGTCCTGTGTGAAAATCTTCTATTGTGCAGCACAGTGTGTGAGGGTGCAACACACAACACAACACACACAGACGCACACCCCCTTCCACACATGCACACACCCCCTTCCACATGCTCACACACCTTCCATACACTCGCACACAACACACGTACACTCTGACAGGATAGAGCTGGGAAAAGAGGCACCTGTAGAACATTAGCAGTTCTTACATTTTCACCCAAAAAATTAGAGAAATCTAGGCTATATTTGCATCGTCTGGTAAGTACAGAAAGGCCAGATACAGAAGGAACAATATGGAATTTTAAATTATAGTAGCCAAAACTGAAAGGCAAACTAATCATGTTGACGCACAATGGCAAACTGGAGAAACAACACAAACAGTAAAACAAATGGTGTGTGTAAGAATTTCACAAGTAAAAGATTACTCCAACAAAACATGCTTAGGCAGTTTCAGACCAGGCAGATTAGCAGGCAGCTAGGTCTGACCTTACCTAGAGAGAGTTGGCAAAGTGTAACCAGATTTGGAATTCACCAGAATTATCCTCCACAACCGTGTTGTTGAGAATCAAGTTATCTTCTGCGTGCACATGAAGGCACCAATGAGTCCTGCGCGCACTAGACTTGTACATAAATCTTTTGTGTTTTAATTTCAATACAAGCCTTTGAAAGAGCAACCATGACAACCGTGTTTTCCTCCCCCGAGCATCAATTATGGAAGTGTCTCTGCCACGTTCCTCCCCGGTTCCGTACCCGATCCCAAACCAGACCAGTGGAGCCTCATTCATAGTAAACCCCGTCTCGACTGTCAACGCAGATAATTGGCTAAGAGGCTCGACCTGGCCGTTGGTACATGAATAATGAAACCAGGCAACGTGATTTATGTTTTCTCTCACCTTGACAATGCTTGAACAAACCTGCTGAACTGGTGATACAATGAACAATGATTGTTTGCACAGTTTACAAACACACTTAATCCCCAGTGCAGATTCACATCGGTTAGGGTTAAATTAAAATGAGAGAGTAGGCCTATGTATTTCAAAAATATCTAAACTATAATCCACTGTAATCTGATTATCGGTTGGCTGTAGCCCTTTATGTAGATAGGAGGCATGATTGATTGAACGTGACGCCATTCCATAAACCGGTCTTGGGACCCTTAAGAGGCCTAGATGGTTAAGTCTGAATAAAATGACCAAAACACACTAAATTAAGGTTAAAAAAAAGTGCAGTGACATAACTATCAAACTAATAAACAGACACAAAATGTGTCTGAACTGTGTGTCTGGTGTTGTCCCTTAAGAATGTATATTAATTCACACACCCACACCATCGGGTACACTTAATTAAGTGTCCTACTGCCTTTTCTCTGCTTGACAACGAGATGTCAGCTGACACTGTGGAGACGCACCACACACACACACACACCAGGGATGTGTCCTCCAACGAGCCAATCACAAGCCACTCCTGAAACCCATTGTTGAGCAGAATAACAGTCACCTCTGTGCTATGTGAAACTCCCCTACCTGTACTTGAAAACTACAAAAACAGCATCTAAGGTTAGATAAGCAGTAGAGCTAGCAGGAGAATATGGTGGCTTCTGGCCAGAGACTACATCAGCCTGTTGATTCAAATAATCTCAATTACATGGATGATTAGTGCTCAAAGATATTGCACAGCAATGTGTGTACGCGTGTGTGTAAGACACAGAAGGAGAGGGCGATCTGGTCCGAGTTTTCCTCGAGTAAACCCCAAGGCACCTTCATCCAAGGTCATACACAAACAGTGGCTTGGCATTCGGCCCAGAAGCTTCTTTCTGATTGGGTCGGCACGGTTGGAGGAAACAGAACTAAGGTCTGTCGATCGGTCTATTGACTTACAGGGTTACGTTTCTGGTGAGCTCGGATGACGTAACCTGGCAGGAAATAGGAGCACCTGCATTTTAAGGGCATAGACAACACCTGCTGTTCACGATGGTTGTGTGAGCGCATGACATGAACTAGTGCTACGGTGTTTGTCTCTGTACTGTACACCAAAACGGATTATGTGGCACTGAGAGGAGGAGTGAGGGAAAATGAAGATAGACAAGCGTCAGCAGCAGGCCTGTTTGGGATCTACATATCTTGGCTGTGCCGTGACAAAGACTTAGAGAATAAAGCCTGGCTGAACGAGAGGTGCACTTGCGTGATGATGATCATAATTGCTTGGAAAACAAATGGCAGATGTCGTCTTTGCCAAGCTAATGCAATTCAGTTGTTGAATAGGCATCTTGAAAAACGACTCTTGCATCGTTAACAGAAAGAAAATATAGAAATTAGAGGGTAAATATAACAAATTAGGTATATAAAAAAAAAATCCTGACTAAATTTCAAAAAATGACACAAGAATTCAATGCTCACCAGCACTACCAGAACTGTAGGCATTGTACATTGCGCTGGCTCTGAAAGCAGAGCTTCAAGTCTCTCAGTGGCCTGGTTTGAATAGCTACCAGCCTGCAGCACATACAGTGTCAGTAATGGTCTAAATCCTAACAGTGTCCTGCACCCCTAGGACACAACTGTCCGGTGATTTCATTAACTTCATACCTGAGTGAGCAAGTGAGCGAGTGGGTGAGTGAGCGAGCGAAAAAGACTGACTGGCTAGGAGTCCTCATTTCTCATGAAGTTCTTCCATGACTTGAAATAACTCATTTGTGTATTCATATACCGTATCAGTGATATGCTTTCTGGGATTGACTTTCTGCTCTCAGTGAATACCTCATCAGGCCAACCCTTCTTCAGACAAATGTGCGTCCCTTCACAACACTCCTTCCTTTAGTGGGGGCTTTGCTGGAGACACGCCAGAACTGCTAGCGTCATGGCCCAGCTTGCTCGACCTTTACCTTTCAAAGACGAGGCCCGAGCAAATTTGAGGTTTGTTTTTTTTCCTTTTCATGAGAAGAAAAACACTATTGTTCCAGGAATTCTCTAAGAATTTCATCCTTCATCTAAGAAACCTACACAGCTTACCTCTCAGAAGACGTGTTTTCAAGGTCAAGGAGCAAGTTTTCAAATAAAAACGGTGTTATGGGATTTTACATTCCACACAGCACAGTGAGGCCCAACCTTACGCTGTATGTCCTGGCTTTGTATCGTACAGTATATTGAGGACCTCCCCCCCCTCTTCTACATGTACAGTATGTGTGCATGCAGGTGTGTGTGGATCGTCATCACATAACTATGATGTGTACATTTCGGATGCATATCATGTTAGATCACACAGAGTCTCGCTACATTTGATTAAAGCTCCCCTTTTATTAAGCAACAACAAACTATGGCTGCTCAATTGGCAGAAGAAAGCCTACAGAGAAACAATGGAGGCTATTGAGAGCTGAAGGAGAAACATCCTCTTGTGAGACCAAGCAGCCAGGGGTCCTTCCTGACAAATAATTAATTCAAGTGTTTGAAACCCCTTTCCATTCAAATCTTATCTTGACGCTAGTTTGACGTCGACCACTTCAACAAACCGCTCAGGGAGGGACATGGAAAAGGCAAGGGTTTGGTGGGATGAAAAGCATTGATAGAGAGCTATGAGGTACAAGATTTCACTTCTTAATTGTAAAAATCTGCTAAATGACAATTACAATAAAATGTCAAATGAAGAGGTTGAGTATTGGTTCGGAGCTGAAAGCCCGTTAAAAAGTTGTTTGACATCAGGTAAGGGTTAAGCCTAACCCCAAAACATGCTACTGGGACACACACGTGCAACTGATTTCAGTCTCTCCACTGTAGACACTGTCCCAGAGCAGACAGGTTTACAATAACAGGGGGGTCAGATGGCTGAGCGGTTAAGGAATCGGGCTATTAATCAGAAGATTGCGGGTTCGATTCCTGGCTGTGCAAAATGACGTGTCCTTGGGAAAGGCACTTCACCCTACTTGCCTCAGGGGGAATGTCCCTGTACTTACTGTAAGTCACTCTGGATAAGACCGTCTACTAAATGACCACTTGTAACGTAACCCAGGTCATAGGTCACCAAAAACCTCGAAATGAACGAGGATTAACTTGCACTATTTTGATTTTTAATGAGCTGTGACTGTAAGATTGTTGTTGAGTGATTAGAGACTGAGTACTACTTCATTGTTTACTATGGCACCACGGGACTTCATGGAGCTTCTCCATGTCGCCCAAGGGTGCCTGACTAGCTGGGTGAGACTACAGCAAAGGTATGCAGCCAACACGAAACAACCATCAAACAGGATCAGCAAGACGCATATTTTCTACACACACCCACTTCCAACAAAGGACACCATATGTTATGATGTCACTGGAAGGATGTCACCAGGAATATCTGGGCAACCACAAGATATTCCACGGCTCGCTTGTATAACTATACATCTTGTTTGTTGGTGGCTGTGTAGGCCCTATGTTTCAACTCATCACAGCTGAAAAGATTACTCGATCAGTCCCACCTCATCCTCTCCATTTCACTGCACCCTAAGAACACAATGAGCTTCAGGCGTCGGGGAATTCAAAAGCCTTGCAGCCCTTGTTTGACAAGCATGTTGATAAAAAGAGCACTCCTTGTGACGCAAAACTAGGAGTGGACGTAAGTCGCATGTGGACTGTGACAACAAAGCAGTATTTAGAGTTTCCATTAGTCAAAAGTCATGCCGTTTCAGTCACATGACTTTCAAGCTGCTGAACAGAGATAGGTCACACTGCTTGTTATGCCTGATGAGAAACATGCCTCCAGTAAGATGTGACCATATAATGGTTTAACCAAAGAGGAGATGTCAATAAATCTGTATGACAGGGGTCAGGGGTCAGGCGTTGAGTAAGGAACATATGCGAGCATCCAAACTTTAAGATTGGATGGAATAGCAGTGAGGTGTTAGGTCTCAGTGCGTGGATAATACGTTTTCTGCGTCACATTTAGTTTTATTTCTGTCACTTTTGCAGAGTGGTCCTAACTTGAAATGAGCAATTTTTTTACCCTTTTTTCAGGAAAGAATAGATCACCTCTGCTGACAGTTTGACATTTTACAGAAATATAACTTAGTTGTTGCCATACAGTAGACAGTCAAAAAACACAAATTCAGAGTCAGACACACGCAAGACTAGCGTATGCTTGCATCAGTCATCTTTACTATCCACCGACAGGATGGATGACATTCATATTTTTATTATTTGGACAATTGCTGATAAACGGATATTTGAGGGTGATTTGGAGGAGAAACAAGTTTCAGAAAAGCTCAATATTGGCCTGGTGTTATATTTAAAGCCCACCAGCAGCTGACCTGATAGGGAACATCCTCAGCTCAAGGCAGCCAAAACCTGCTTACGGGAAAACCTCTCGATCAAATCTTAAGATAATAATAGACAGAGATATGCTACTGTCTTGTTTTCTTTAGCGTACCCTTGTCCATTTCTGCACTGTAAAGAGCTGTTTCCAATGCAAACCAGCGGAGGAGACGTAGCCTAGGCTACAACAATCTCAGTAATAGACCATGAGTCAACAACTATGACAGCCAAACGCATGTAGGGATAGTGTAGTACGATGCTGTTTAAAACCGGATGCAACCAGCCGCAGACCCTGCCATGATATTCACGGCCTACATAATGAATCGAACAAGAAAAACATACATTACGAACATAATGTGTTTTGTGGATTACAATGGGCCTAAATTACGTTGCAACAGTATGTTTGTGGATGTCATATTGGGCTAACATTGGGATGTAACACACATTAAATGTATCTAGTTTAACATAGCCTACATTGAATAATGTGGATTGTTCGGGAAAGACCATGTACAATAAAGAATTGGGTGCTAACTCTCGGCTCACAAAAATGAACATAACGAAACACTCACTGTGGCTATACTGTATACATCATGTTGGGACAAAATGCTCGTGGACACGAGTTGAGCCGTTTCATTCTGAACCCTTGCGAACTAAAACCGCATATTAATCGCATATTACCTTTGAGAATAAAGACGCGTGTATCTCCTAATATGGTCCTTGTTCGGTGACCTTGTCTGTGCAGTTGGACGATGGGTCGGTGTTGTGTTTTCGCTTACAGAGAAGCCGCTATGTGACGTCCTACAGGGCTGGAAGAGGGCGGTCTAACCTGCTACCGTTGCTATTCTGGACCACGGGTCGCCAAACGGAGGCAAAAGGCCGGACTGAGCATCATAGAAAGTTGCCGGTTGCACAAGCCACCGAATAGCATTCAACCTAGTGGTAAGAAAGAGGCGTTTAAAAATGTTCAGGCGTTTTCGATGAACGCTGTGAGCTTCGATGAAGCAGAGCGCGTTCTCCTTGTGCTGTGCAAAACACTTTACGAACAGCCCCGAAGTAGGTCATCGTGGGGATCAATCAAGTTAAGCCGTGTCATAAACTATACAGAAAGTCGCTGCAATTTAACAAAATGTGCCTTAAATAGACCTAATTGCAGATCTGGGCTACTAAACCGTGGTTAAATTAAAGTTCAGTGAATAGGATCATATTATTTCATTCAGGGAAAGCCCTAGATAGCTAGTGATTAATAGCCTCTCAACAGTAGTTTTCGAGTAACCAAAAGCACCTGCCATGCATGATGCGCATGCCCAATGCTCTATAACGACTCTCCAGTTGGTATTACAATTCACCCTCTTGCTCGGACAATTAGACCAAAAACATTAGAATGGACAAAAGTATGTTTTAATTTTTTTCTTTTTTCTTATTTATATTTTAATATGGTGAGTGTTCTTTGCATGAAAGCAGAGGATCGCACATGCCCCACCACCACCGACACGCTGACGTCATGTGTCATTCTGACAAAAAAGGATAGGCTAATCGCTAAGGCACATTTCAACCCCAGCAGAGCCTGTTTAAGGATAATATTGTATCTTATATATATTATCATTGACATTGCCCATAATAGACATTCTCTGGCCCCAGTTTCTGATTACTCATAAAGGAAGGGAATATAGGCTGTTTTCTGCCGTGCCTGACTAAAAGTCACAACCATCTTCAACAGCCAATGATGTGCCCCTGGTTGCCAGCATAATACGCTACTTGACAAGTAAAGACAGGCTATTTGAGAACCATGAATGAAACATAAAGGCCTACATTAACCACGAAAAGAGAATACATGTAATCGATTAATTCAAAAGTAATGCAATCAAAAGCTGATTCTATCTGTTTCATACCCAAACGGATAAAATAATAAACTATATTTCTGAGTCCGTAGGTTAGCCTTGACCACCTGGAATGAAAAACATCAACACATGGGAGTAGAATTTAAGCAAGGAGGACACTCCCTAAAAGCAAACAAAAACACCGCACCAGTGTTACTGTGAAGCATGTGTGTCGTTTTATAAGAACACTAAGAAAAATAAAGTGTGTAATCCTATGCTGAAATGGATCCAAGACAAAGAAATAGGCTACCTTAAAGTTTCAAGGTAAACAGAGCTTTTGATGTTATCCTATCTACTACCAGCATGAAATAGGCTATTTTATTCGATTTTATACTGTGGGGTTGACTCCAGGGAAGGATGAGGAAAGGGGAGAGGACTGAGTATTATTCTGAAAAGTCTGACAGACACCTTCACAGTCTCCTGTAGCTTGAGTATGACCACATGTTCGAATTTGAGCTAAGAGCAATTTATTCGAAAAATAGTTTTTTAAACGTCTGCGTTTCTTTTGGGTTAAATATGCTACATATGCAGCGGTAAAATATTCACTTGCCTGGGTGATAAATAACTCACTGGAAGAGGCAATAAGACTTTAAATAGTTGATTGTCTCACTCTCATGACTGTCACTCGATGGTGTTATGAGGGCTACGAATTATTTTTATATAGGCTATTATAATTGTGATAAACACGTGCCTGATTAATTCTTTGTTTTCACTGTTTCGCCCCGGGGTTTCTCACCTGCGAGCGCCTGTTATCCAGAGCTGACATCGGCTAAGTTCTAGTAGTCTATTAGAACTTGCAAGCTCTTGATTTTTCGGAAGATAAAGTACCACTGAGCTATACTCATTAAGCAGAACTGGCCCATTGATTTTAATGCATGGAGTAAGTTTAATCAACTGAACCCCAAGTAATTGTCACTGGACCCAGATGCTTGTCTACCGTCATGTTGTGGCTATGCAAACAGATGGCCACCAGGTGGCGATATGAATCATGAATCCCAATAGGATTTTCAGGGCAGAGAAATATGCGTATGTTTCCGTTTTGGGCAATACTCGTTCTGGGGTGCGTTTCCCGAAAGCATCGTAAGCCTAAATTGATCGTAGAGTCCATCGTACGATGGATCTTAGTTGTACGGGCCGTTTCCCGAAACCATCGTAGCTAAAGAGGCACTTGAAAATCGTCGTAGATCAACGAGAGCTCCAGACCAGTCGTAGATCGCTAAGTGCATCGTAGCACAGAGACTCAGTGGAGACACGCGTAGGCCGACCATGAAAACTACATTAAACTCATGCTGAAAGTTAATTCCGATGGAAAATAAGATTTTTTTGGTCCTCTTTTTACACCAGTTACGCTGGAACTGGGATATTTCTTAGTGAACCATACAAGTTTAACTGCCGAAAAAATATCAGAATCCGGTTTATCCTCAAGTAAATTTAGGTTACACAAAATAATTTGATTTAGTGGGTTTGGCGCATGCAATGAAGGTATTTAAAAAACAAATGTCAGTCTTATTCAAAATACTATAACATTGAAATATGGCTGTTGTAATGTGCAATAGAAACTAGAAATGCATTAACGTAACGCTTTTACGAGTACAATAACACAACAACAATTGAACATTGAAGATGTTTATTGAAGATGAATTATAGGGCTGGTATCACGCCAAGCCCGGTGGATGAAGAGGCTGGTGGCAGAGCCGAGCCTGATGTTAGGAGATGGTGGCGCCCAGGAAATGGAAAGACTCCACAGGGTTGAAGTCACACAGGGTGAAGGGGCTGGGAGGGAGTGAAAACTCGTACGAAAATCATAAAAGCCATTGAAGATAGCCTAAGTCCTGAACTGCAGACTTGTCCCCTCTGATATGGGGAATTGGATGTTGTCTGAGATGTGGCAAAGTAATGCAGTTGTGACAGCCTGCACAGATCTTGACACTGAGGCCTTGGCGAGCCCATGTCCATCTCCAATAACCTCCAGAAAACTGCCAATGGCATAGAACCTTAACACTGCCAGTGGTTGGGTTACAGGGGTCAGTGCAAAGGACCTCCTTGTTAGCCTCTGCAGGTCTGCTTTTATGTGGTTCAGGAGCATCATGATAGCATGATGTCATCTGACATATCTTACACTCATAATGAGTATAATTGATCAACCATCAATTAAAGTAGAGTTGATTATTCATGTCAAAAACAATGATTCCATGTTGAAGACATGGGGTATTCATTACTTATGTGTTTGTCATTTGTCACAATGTCATTTGTGGCCAATATGTGATAATTATGAGATTGCAAACATGGTCTTGGGAAGCTGTTGGCCTATGCAAGATTGTAGATATAGTCAGCACTAGAAAATAAGACAGTAAATATGTTGGATTGCGATGCTTGTATTTGTACATTGAATTGTTTAGGATGCTAGCTGGGACATGCCATGTGTGATACCATTCATATGCATGGTTTTTAACCTTGCATAACCCTCCATCAAGTTGCGTCAGAATAATCACATTTCAGTACAATGGACAGCGTCTTGTTAAGTGCAACTTAAGAGATACGTACGATGGTTCTCCTTACGAGCATGTTCGGGAAACGCACGTAAGAAATAACGATGGATCGTTATTTTCATCGTAGAGAACCCTCGTAACAGCTACGATCCATCGTTATCGGGAAACGCACACCTGGGTGCTAAGTGTGTTGGGAGATTACTTGCAAGTTATTGTTTTTTTTATTTTAGAACTTTTTCCAAAATTCAGTTTTTCGAACAACAATATCACGTGAAATCAGGCTAAAATTGGACAGCAATGCATCCTACCCGAATGTGCCTCATATATATCGTTTATCAAGATTACCCATCTTGCTTTGTCGAACGATTCTCATCTTGATCTCAACTGGGTCTGCATGCTGAATAGGAAAATATCATGACTGTCTTTAGTCTGTCTTTATTGTCAATGTCTCAATCTCCTCGCACTGTACCTCACCCTTTTCTCAACACACTTGTACCTCTAGAGGTCACTATTCACCTGGCAAACCCCACCTGGGAGCCCAAACCCTGCATAGACCTACTAGTGCACCCGCGAGCTACTTTGACTTGACAGGACACATGTGGCCAGTCAAAGGGTTTTATTTGTCAAATATACAGGGAAAGTATCATCTGGACAATATGAAAGTAACTAAGTCAACTAAAAATATAATATGTATCCTTGCATGCAAGTACAAAATAGGTATAAAAAAGGTTTGAAGTTTCCATCATTACCGACATAGTCTAGACATTTTTATTGCAGCGAGGTCACCTCAATCACCTCTCAAAGCAGGACAGCCCTAGTCGAGGAGTGTTTCTAGTTTCAAGCTTGTATTTAGACAGCATTTGAATCGGCGACTGATAAAACAACCATAGGAAGCCACTCTCTCAACACCTCCGTGTTTACGTTTTCTGTCAGCTTGTTTCCACAAAGCCAAGCTTTGCGGAGAAAAGGGTTAGATTGTTTTGGTGACCTTTTGAAGAACTGCAGCTGGGGTTATGGAGGTAATATGTGCAGGGGGGCTCTCTTCCTCGAATCCAAACTGCCCTCCCTGTGACATGGGAGGGTGGTGGAATGAGGGAAATCAATATCCATTCTTAATCTTCCTCACTCTGCATGCACCCACACACACACACAGACTAATACACACATGTGCACACCACACAACACTCTTCTCAACCCTGCTGGACACGCTTGGTTCTGCTCCACCTTTCTCTCAAGGTCTTTGTACCACTTACAAAGAGGACACTATAGACCTGCATGAGTGGGGCACTGAGACACCCCCAGGTGCAACAGAATCAACCACACAAGCCTTCAATGGCCATCCGACCAAACAAAGAAGGGAGGAGAGAGGGAAGGAGGAGGTGAAAGCAGAGGAAGGAAAGGTTGAGATGCATAATCAGTGATGTCGGGGTATGCCTCCTTCTCTGTGGTGCTGTTACCATGAAGTGAAAAACGACCCCACACACACACACATTCAATAACCCCCTGCCTGCTTTCCACAGGTGATAAACAATTAGAAGGATCTTTTGTGCCCAACCTCCAATTCACACCAACTCAATCCTCCCCTGAAACAGAAGTCTGTGAGTATGACATCCTGCTCCTGTTCAAACAGTGATGTGGCCGATAGCATGTACCTTGTTCTAGCCCCGTTCCCAGGAAACACATCCCATGTATCTCATTTCCTTTTGTGGATTAGAAAGGAGTTACCTACCAACTTTGACATTGTTTTCATCAATTGGCCTCAATAACAGGAGTGCTGCTGAACTGGGAGTTTCAAGCTTCTTTTGAAGATGAAAACAAACTCTTTGAAATACTAATATTATAATCTGGAAGAACTGAAAGTGCTTATCTAGAAAATGTCAAGATGGTATCAGACACCAAGAGCACCTTCCCTCAGCTTGAGTGGAATACATGGATGATGTTTCATGGTCTTGAAGAGAGGGAACTCAAGCATCTCTTGGTGTTGATGTAGGACCAGCTGTAAACTTTGAACTAAACGAATAAACAGTCTGGGAGCTGAACCCAGACCAGTAGTTTTACTCAGGGATTCAATTACAATTCTGCACATACTCAAGTACATGGGTGGACTTGATTTGCAACCAATGTCTCAGTCCCATTAGTCAACTGTGTGAATCAACACACACTTACTCAAATGATAATGATGCATTTAGCAGACACTTTCATCCAAAGCAAAATGTAGTACAGGGGGGATTTGAAACTGCAACCCCTTGATCTGCAATCAAATGCCCTAACCTCTGAGCTATATCTATCTCCATAGAAATGGTTACAATACAATACTCTGACCACCAAAAGACTGTCAGAACTAAACATCTCGGATCCTTGATCTTCTTCTGTACCGTCTAGATTTGGACACTGCTTTGGATAAAAACCTCTGCTAAATGGATAAAACCTCAAATGTATAGAGCACCTTACCATCAGGAGCTAATACATTTACATTTAGCAGACACTCTTATCCAGAGCGACTTACAGTAAGTACAGGGACATTCTCCCCGAGGCAAGTAGGGTGAAGTGCCTTGCCCAAGGACACAACGTCATTTTGCATGGCCGAAAATCGACCCCCCTAATACCCCACTAATACGTAATACCTTACCAGCAGGAGCTAATACCTAGCTCACGTAGGACATAAGATGGTCTTCTTATTTGTCAGTTGAATGTTTTCTCTTAGTAAACTCGCCTTGTGCTGTCGTGCTATACTGCAGTTATAGAGCTGATATTACAAAAGTACACTTTGTTCTGTGCTAAAAGTCCAGGAAAAGAATCCCTGCGTATGCAAATTTGTACCAAACAGGTTGCACCAAAACCCCAACGCTCCTGTCCTGTGTGACTCTCATCACCGGTGGGGGTTAATTCCAGCAAACTGTTTAAACAGCTGGTGGTTCTTTATCACGCAGGTTTTGGCTCTGCCACAGACTCTTCCTGGGGTGTGAGGTGGGGTGAAGGAGGGGGGTGAGTGAGTGTGTGGGGTCCTGGGGTGTAAGGGGGGGAAGGGAAGGGGGTGGAGGAGTGTGGGAGGATTCTGGGATGGGAGGAAGCCAGCAGGGGGCAGTTCTGCGCCGACTGTTGACTGAAGACGTCTCTATTTTTATAGAGATAAGAGTTCCCAAGCAATTGTTAATAATGGCAGTGATGTGTTGAATGAGGATCGACAAGGTGATTGATCGAAAAGCCTTTTTAACAAAGTTAGATGGAGGGGGGGGGTACACAAAATGTACAGATAGCGTCAAGTATAAAGTAAAACTCAAACAGGTCTATGTGGAATTTCTCTGATATTTATTTTGTCAACATTGGTCGGGATTTACTGTACCAATAGCACTTATTAACGTCAAATATTTGATTTCCTCTGCCTTATTTTATTGGAGTAATTACAGGTCATCTGAGACAATCCCTGGTTTCGGGTTCAGTGGTTACATGAAATATATGGTCTTGCCAAAGCCTGAAGAGCTTTCCATGCTTACCTCAAATGGATACCTTGGAACACATTAGCGTTCTCTACTGACTGCACACTCAAATGTGAGCTGTTTATCACCCACCCAATGGGACAGTGGATCCCTGAGAGAGCTATCAAATGAGACATGACACCGGGCCTGGGATTGGCTTACGATTGCCTATCCAACATCTCGGACGTTTTAATAAAAGAATGACAATAGAAAAAACCTTTCCCCAAAGCGTCGAATCGTGCTGTGGCAATGATACGCCGCTGCCCTGTCTGTGAGGCTGGAGGATTTGGTAGGATCTAGGGCTCCACCACCACCAAACTTGAGCAAGCGCTGGTAAGAAATCTGCAAGAGCTAAACAGGGACACATCCGCCTCCTTCAACGGCGACTCCACGCGGCTCCGTCGTAAAACGCCTTCTGTTCTTCTCGTCCCCGCGACACCGGCGATGCGTCACCGTTTTCCCTGGGCTCACGATGCTTGCCGAGCTCTTTTTTTTATGAAGGCTGGATTAGGTTCAGTCGTTCAGTGTTCACGTCTTTGGCAGAGGTTCTGTCGCGTCTTAACTTTAGTCGTTTTTTGGGGGGGGGGCCCAGCAGTTTCACATAAGGGATAACTCAGAGCATATGGTGAACTGATGTATCTGTTTCTCACATTATCTCTTTTGTGAACAATATAATTGTATCTAAGGAGGAACTTGGAAGCTGCTATGATTGGCTGCTTAGGCCGAGGTTACTTTGTAACACACACACATATATATATATATATGTATATATATACATACATGCATGCACACTTTAACATACACACGCTTACACAGACACTCACAACACAATCATATAGGAACACATTGACCCGTGTTGTGCCACAAATGAATTGACTAGTTTGAAAACCAGAACCCAACACTGGGTTGTGATTGAAGTGTGTTGGCTGGTTAGGAAGAGTTCAATAGAAGCAGTCCTCAGGCGCCTGGGTGGATCCTGACCCTTCTACTGGTCAATAATACAGACACCCCAAGCCACCAATCCTGTTATCGATTGTCTGGAATTGGGGCAGTTTCTCGCCATCCAAACGAGTAAAGTTCGACTCGGGAAATGACCCTTGTGTCTGTGTGTGTGCTTGTGTGTGTGTGTGTGTGTCCTGTCACCTTGGACAATGATCCAAGCCCTGCCAATGTGCGCACCCCCCCCGCAACTTGTGAAAAACGAGCAGCAGTTTACTGAAAAGCTCCTGGAGGTGGAACCATAATTACAATTTTCTCTTGAGAAAGCGACCCCAGGCTCTGACCTCCAATCTGGCCGTGAATAAGCCAGCGCAGCTCTCGTTAGGACGGACGGTAACCCCAACCCTGTCAGGCAGGCCTGGATGTACGATAATGAACTGGTCCTCGTCCGCACATACATAAATGGGTGTTAGGACTGTTTGGTGGTATGATTATGGGGTGAGCCAGGGCTTGTTGACAAATTGCTGGGCGATCAGGTAGCCACCGCAATGCTCCATCCTCATACCGGCGTCTCATTAATTATAAGAGGCAGGAATCCTTAGCGGTGAAACAAGCCTCGGAACACTGCCTTCTTTATACGTCGTCCCAGGCAACACACTGTCTGTTTGCTTTAGGGATCTGGGATCGTAATTGGTAAAGGGCCACACAGCTCATGCTCCAACGCTGACCACTTTTGCACCCACTCCAGCACCAGTCAGCAACAGCCTCACGCAAACAACAAGGTCTTGTGTGTGTGGGTGTCTGTGTGTGTGTGTGTGGGTGAGTGGGTGGGTGGGTGGGTGGATGTGACCTTGACAACAGCCACTCTGTTCGTTCGACACTTGCCCCGTGGCGAGAGTGTGCGGGGTGAGGAGTCTGGGAAAGCTAGTTTGTTTGTGCGTCCCGGTTGTCAAGACGCCTCATAAACTTGGAATGTGTCTCATGGCCCCCCGTTCTCTCCCCTCTTCCACCCTTCTTTCCCTCCCGTCTTCCCTCCTTCTTTCTCTCCCTTCTCCTCTCCCCTCTTCCCTCCTTCTTTCTCTCCCTTCTTCTCTCCCCCACTCCCTTCCCCACCCCTTTCCTTTCCCCTTCTCAAATGATGTGTATAGGCTCTCTGTGTCAATCAATTCAGGAGACAGAGAAAGTCATTTAAAACTGCAGTCATTTATAGCATATTGTTAATTCACTGAAAAAAGATGTTGGCACTGTTAGTATCACACCTGGAAGATGGCGATTTTTCCACAGGTACCCCTTGTCTCCGATCGCACCACCCTCGAAGCCTGTCAGGGTGCAGCTGGCTGTGTGAAGAAACGATCTGTTTCTTTCTGCCTCTCACTTGAGAAAACTCATTTGTATAAACAGTGTCTGCCTGCCATTTCTAGCAACAGCCCCCTCCCAGATGTGCGCGCACACACACGCAGACTCTCTCAATCATGCACACACACACACACAATCACACAGACTCTCTCCTTCACACAGACACATACACTCACCTACTCACACTCGCTCACACACTCACACTCGTGTCTACCTCCCTCATGTTTGTCCTGGCACAGGGTAATACCTGGAGTTTGGCCTGTCGGAGAGACTGTTGCTATTCTGAGTATAAAGACTGGCACACCGCCACTCTGAGCATTAGCTGGCGAGAGCAGCCCACAGCCATCATCCTCGTGGTCTACACACACACACACACACACACGCACGTCCTCGCTGCCTGAGCCTTCACCCTAGCTCTCTGGGCTTCTTCTGACATTCCTGACACTTGTCTTATTAAAGTGTACTCCACAGACCTGTAGCTACCTCGGAGCCCGTACGCTGTGTGTGCGGTGTCGGCAGAGATGTTTCGTGGCCAGCGGAACATTCATCATCCAGGCGCCGTTGTGACCAAACAAATCAGCGGCAGCAAGGAAATATGATTTCACCGTGTTTGGAATGTAAAAGCGCTGAGACGTGCTTTTACTGGGGAGTCGTGTGTGTGTGTGTGGGGGGGGGATGTGTGTGTGTAAGTGGTAAGTGTGTGTGTGCATGCAGGAGGAGAAAACGTGTAATTTTGTACGTATGTGCGTCTCAAAGTTCAGATGACAGAATGTTTATGAAATAATCAAGAGCTTTCCCAGCCAGGCAGAATGTTTTGACATGTGTCCCGGTAGTCAGTCACTCTTTCTTTCTTCTTTCTTCCAACAATTCTTTCTCTCTTCATTTCTTCCATGCCTTCTTTCAGACTTTTTTCTTTCATTCTTTCTTCCTCCCTTCCTGACTTTTTTTCTTTTGTAATTTATTTCGCTCCTTCTCTTCACCAGTCATGCTCCTTGACTTGCAGGTGATATATAAGACTGGGGGAAGACAAGCTAGAAGCGGTCTCCATGCAGTTGTTTTCCTAAAGGAGCCAGGGTGGGTGAGCGGGTGTCAAGACAGTGTTGTTGCTGTCTGGTGAGACCACTGCAGAGGGCCAGCATAAGGAAACAATCAAGTGATCAGGGAATGGACTTCCTCGAGCCCTCAGGGCATTCCACACACCAACCAGGCACAGCAGGCCTTCATACTGTCTCTACCCCCACCACCCTCCCCTGGGTCTCTCCTAAATCCAGAAAAAGCCCACAGGGACCTAATCAATCACTATGGCCATGCAAAGACTCACGCATGCCATTCCTTCTCCAGCTCCAAACTCGATCTTATTTCCACAGAGTGGGATGATGCTTCCAGACTGCAATTACCAGTCAGACGCTCTAGAACATCTGTGGTTGTCTGTGGATTCCTTTGCTTGAAAGAGCTCAACCCAAAAGTGTTGGAGCTGGTTAGTTAGATATGCTGCTTTTTGTTTTTTTTCCCCATCCTCATTTTGAAATTCCATTTAAAGTATTCAGTGGTGATTAAATACATCTGTTTGTTGTTATGTGTGTGATATTCAGATTTCTTTCTTTTTTTCTTTCAATTTGGCCAGTTTTTATTCATTCTAGTCTCAAAGTAAGTTTCTCAGTCGTAGCTCATGTTTGTGCGTCCGTCTGGGCTGGAGAATTAAAGGGTGTTTTTCAGGAGGCCCAAATTCTATCTAGCACAATCCAATATCTAAAGGTTATCGATGGTTTCCAATTAGAGTCTAACCAGAATCTGTCTGGCTTCCTCAATTACTATTGAACAGAATAACAATACTGAATTGTCTGCTGCTCACATTCTAAACTTTCTTTGTTTCGTAGTGGTACAGCTGACACCAGAGTTTGACTTTCCCAGTTTCACTGACGGCATCTTACACACAGATTCTCACCGTTATACTTTGGTGTTGTAGTTTCACTTGCAGTGTAGTGTATTTATTTTATTTAGCAGATGATTTAAATTGTTTCAAACTGAGATTCACGTCAGATTTAAACTGATGTAGCTAAATATGGTGCATACAGAAAGTACAGTCGAAGATCAATGATCAGAAGCTCAGTGTGCTACAGTATTTCGGAACAGTCTGTATTTACTGGTATCCATTAAAACAATTTACAGTGTAATTAAAATACAATGTTCACACATGCTCTACATCATATAACCACTATTATGAAATGATACAGTGTATCATTGTGCCTCGCAGGGCCGACTTAGACCTGAAACTAAATGAACAAGCCCAGGGCTCTAATAGCTGATAGAGAGCCGTTTCGGGGAAGCAGCTAGCAGGAACATTCACTTCAGAATGGAGCATGTGTAACACATGCAGCTCTCTAGGTGCCCCTTCAGGAAATGGCTCTCTCGTTTACTCTAGAAGGCAATCTCATTTTCAGATGACCAAGTGTTCCATTTCACATAGAAATGATTTGGCTAATTGGGTTGACTCCAGCCTAAGGGACAAGTCCCACACGTTTGAGACTTCAATGATGGTGCGGTCAAGCACTGAAGAGACTGCTTACAGATGGCAATACAGATATACGAAATTCATGACCAGACATTCTCAAGGAGATCAAAACATTTGAGCAATAAACAGTTTTTGTGCTGAGAGTGAAATGACTGGGAACAGACATGTAAACTGTTTGTGCTCGAGGATATGTCTTTTTATTGGGAGAGCAGTGGGATCAAAGATCAATAATCCTACACAGTTCAAAAAGTGCACAGACAATATAACTTCCTCTGTGGTTTTAGGCATCAGAACATGAACGGAACGGAACCTAATAGATTAGGTCTGTCCTCGATGGTCGTGTTTAAGTTCAGATCAAAGTTGCAGGATCAAATCCCCCATTTGTGTCACTTTGGATTAAAAATAAATAATCAATTGCGACATTAAATATGAATTATAATTGTGTTCATTCAGCTGACACTTCCATGCAATTGATGAAAGAGAGATAACACTAACTATGGTCATGTACGTATACCGTAGATATGTTTTTTTTCTGTAAGGCCAGCACACCCCTTGCATTGCAATATAGGCCACCTGGTTCAGGGAGCTAGGGAGAGTATAGGACAGGCCAGCGCAGGGGAGGAAATGCCCTGAGAGCTCTTTCACACTGTGTCCAAGGCAACATTAACATCACAAAGGCTCCTGACAGACCAATGATGAGTCTTTCACATGCTGATCAACTTAGTGGGGGGAAAGTGGCCTTTCTGTTGCTAATGCCAGGAGTCTATCAGATACAGAGGGTCATTGTGATGCTAATAACAGCTTACAAGCAGCAAAGATGGTTCAATAAAATGTTTTATGGTCACTCCAAATCTCAATATGTCAGCATGACAGCAGTGTCATTATTTACCCCTATAGATAATACTGAAAATACTAACTCATGTGCATTGACTATCTGTAGCACCTTCAACTCAAATGTTCCCTTCTTTTTTTTTACATTTACATTACATTTAAGGGTAGCTTAAAGCCACCAGTGTTATCGCATTGTTATTGTGTTAGATAGTGTAATTTTAAGATCTGCTCATTAGATGTAAACCTAGTTAGACGTAGGCTATTTGAAGGATAGGTAGGGAGATGTCTGTAAGCTTTTTATACATTCGGACTTCTTCCTAGTTCATTTTGGACTACGTTTCCCAAGTGCCTCTTTGGTTACTCTTGCTTCACCCATGAGAACTGCCTCCGCATACCTTGGGTATGTTGCGCATCACTTGCAGCAACCAATAGAAAGAGGCGCGCTAGGGTGCAATGAAAGTAGTTGTCGCTGCAACTGCAAAGCGAAAAGACCAGGCAGAAAGTTTTGCGGAGGTATGGACAACTTTGAACTCAACGTAATACTTTTACATTTACGGAATTTTCAAGTTACAAGCCGAGCAAATTATTGGATGTAAACAACGACTTTGCTTCCACGGTTAACATTTTTGTTGGATTTGATTGGACATTGTTTTACTGGTTCGGATTTCGTAGCGCTTTTCTGTGAAACTTCGGGACGACTTAAGTCTGGTGGGAAAAAAAAGAAAGAAAAATGTCCGCATCTATGCTGCCTCGTAGTATTGCGAGGTATGCGGTAGGTTTTCTTCTGTTTTTCCAAATTGAACTTTTGCTTGGACATGATGGAAACTTAAAATCATGCCCCAGACCATGCACATGCTTTGGGGAGCTATTGGACTGCAGTCGTCTAAATAAAGGAGCGTTTCCCCAACATATTCCCGAATGGACCGTTCAACTGTAAGTGGTTTTATATCCCCGTTTCCCCCCTCATCTTGACTGTCAACAGAAATAAATAGCTATCTTAATGACCCTTCACACCTAACATACCGAGTTGATATCTGTAGCTGCACGCTATGAACGCTATTAGATTAATGAAGAGATGCGTGCTTGTTTACACTTCATCATGGAAGGTTGTAATCTTCTGAGTTAACAAGTCATATAAACGTATTAATTACCATATGATTGTTTTTCAATTACACTTAGTTCACAAAGAAAGTATGTGGTTTGTTTAGAAAGTAAGTACTTTGTAATGCCTAGGTACGGGCCTTTTCACTTCTACGGCCCCAGCCAGGGCATTGATAGTTTGAGTAGCATGTTAACTGGGTTAAACTGTTTGTTTACCATTGTTGGTTTATTCACACATTGGAATTTGTTATGACCTTTTGTTAATACAACATATTACATAGTTGTATATATAGTGTGATTGTTATCACTGACTTGCATTAGGATATGTTGCATTTATTTTCCTTCATGCATATATGACATGATCACATTCGTTTACAACTTTGTGTTTGTTATAATTGTCACATAGCACTGCCTGTGTTGGGAATACATAGGGTATTCCAGTAGATGTGGAGAATAGCCACGGTTTTATGAACACAGGTAGTTTGAGGATAAAACGAAAGAGGCTTGTGTGTTTTGCAAATCAATTGTCCCATTGTCAGTCCGTGAATCATTACCGTGCACCCCACTGAATGGAGTTCTGCCTTTTATTAGGCTGATTTTAGTCATTCATTAGGCCACTGCAATCTGAAGTCAAAAGGGGATCATTCAACGCTTTGAACATCATCATTCGATTTATACTTCTGTGTACCTCTTCAAGCCTCAGTGCGTGTTCGAGGCTCCAAGGCTTTTATTAGAACAGTAAAATCATAGGCCTAACTTTAAATGAAGTAAGGTACCCAAGTCAATTTCCTAAGGCAACAACTCAAATAGTTGTGCAGCGTAACATCAACAAACAGATGTTTCGCAGATCTCACAGACTTAGTAGACTTGAAACGTAATGTTTCTGTCTCGCTTGACTCGCTCAGCCCCAACTCATACCACAAGGCCTGCACATTTTCTACCACCACATCTCTCCTCGAATGTGTGCAACTCTTGGAAATGTCGTGTTGCCAGTAAAAACAGGCACAGCCAGGGCCTTCTAGCAGCACAGGCCTTCCTCAGAGGAGAGGGGGAGAAGTTCCACATGGGGGGAAACATTCTTTGCACTCAGGCATGCTAATTTACGAGTGTCTCTCCCGCACGTCGTAGGCCCAGTAAACCGCTCGGCCCTTTGTTTCCCGGCACCCCATTATTTCTGCTGAATTAGCAACTCCGGACCCAGCGATGGTTCTGATTAAGGAGCCCCTATTGGATTAGTTCGTACAAACTCTCAGAAAGTGAGGGAAGGAGGGGTGGGGGAGGGAGGGAAAGAGGCAGAGACCACGGAGGAGGCAGGGAGTTAAGAAGAAAAGAGAAAGAGAGGTATTTGGTTGGAGCTTCACACTTCGCTGAGCGAATGGAGGGGGGGGTTGATGCAAGAACCCCTCTTCCCTCAGTACAGTTAAATAGTCTTGGTTCCTTGCTAAGGGTTGCAACAGGGTGGCATTGGATTAGACTGTTTCCACAGGGCTCCTTCAGACACCTACATCACACCCATTACTCTCACTGACTCTGTCTAGTGTAATCTGCTGAGATACTACCCTCAGTTTTGAACTCCCAGTTAATATGAGATACCTGGTCCATACCTGGTTCATCTCCAGAGGAATATGGAATGTATCAGCTGGTTGGTAGGATGTTTTTGGGGTATTGTTAAACCTAGCCATGACCATGTATTAAATCACAGTAGTGAGTACTGGCACCACAGAGCTTATAGACAGCACCAAGGGTTAGCACAACCTTGCCTAAGCTGTTTTATCACTCCTAGCTAAGATAGT
The DNA here is from genome assembly GCF_021917145.1 of Hypomesus transpacificus. Lineage (NCBI taxonomy): Eukaryota > Metazoa > Chordata > Actinopteri > Osmeriformes > Osmeridae > Hypomesus > Hypomesus transpacificus. The sequence goes on from NC_061066.1 coordinate 2,721,898, forward strand.
AGATAGCTAGTTTTCATCCACTTTTCCAACACGGATAAACATGTAGTCTAGTTTTCTCTCTCTCTCTCACACACAGACACACTCACACACACACACACACACACACACACACACACATATACACATACACACTGCACAAGTGTTATCTGAGTCACTCTGCAGCAGTGTGTCTAAGGAGAGTGGAAGTGTTGGAGCCACTCTATCCTTATCTAGCCAACACCTCTCCCAATACTGCCATCACGGACTGCAAAAAAAACAAACCGCTGCATTATGGGTAACAGAGACAACAACTTCATTGTATCTTGTTTAGGAAAACAGGAAAGTACAGGAAAACACGCCGTCAAAGATTTGACAGAATATTTCTAGACATTATCTAGTACAAGTAAACAAAACCAAAGCCCAGAAAATACAACAGGAGTTTTTTTTCTCCTTTGGTTGAATCAAAGGCAAAAGCCCTCTCACTTTTCTCGGCATTGTGAATAGATTACCAGTTGTTAGGTTTTTCCCCTCCTCTCCCAGTTTTCCTTGATGGATTCCAGATGGGGGAGGGGGGGGAGAGAGGGGGGGGGGAGGGTCTGGCACCACATCGTAGATGAAGCGCGTCAGCGTCAGTAACTGCACAGCTTCATAGCGTTCAGGCAGGCTCTTCTCCCCAGGCTCTGTTAGGCCTCAACCCCCTGGGAAGAGAAAACACAACCCTGCTCTTCCAGAGCTCGTCTTACTGTCTGGTTTGGCTCCCTGTTTCACTCCAGACGTGTGAGCTTGACTCTGGCATTGAGCTTCTCTCTGTCTCTCTCTGTGGTACGAAGAGGGAGAGTAACTAGGCTTGATAGGCACCCAGTCTGTTGGACATTGTAGCCATGAACTACAGTGCCCTCCAAAAGTATTGGAACAGTGAGGCCAATTCCTTTATTTTTGCTGTAGACTGAAAACATTTGGGCTTGACATCAAACGATGAATGTGAAACCAGAGATCAACGTTTCAGCTTTTATTTCCAGGTATTTACATCAGGATCTGATGCACAAATTAGAAAATATCACCTTTTTGTTCGAACCCACCCATTTGTCACGTGAGCAAAAGTATTGGAACATATGACTGACAGGTGTGTTTTGTTGCCCAGGTGTGTCCTATTACATACATTATTCAATCAATAAATACCACTGAATGTCTACACTCAGGTTCAGATTGGGTAAGATAGGTTTTGTCTATGCAGACTGTATTCAGAGGTGAAAACAACATGAAAACCGGAGCGCTGTCTTTGGGTGAAAAACAAGCAATTGTGAGTCTTAGAGAAGATGGAAAATCAATCAGAGCCATTGCAGAAACATTGGCCATAGCCAGTACAACCATTTGGAATGTCCTGAAGAAGAAGAAAACTACTGGTGTACTAAGTAACAGACGTCGAACAGGTAGACCAAGGAAAACATCAGCAGTTGATGACAGAAACATTGTGAGAGCTGTAAAGAAAGACCCTAAAACAACTGTTAGTGAGATCAGCAACAACCTCCAGATGGCAGGAGTGAAGGTATCACTATCTACTGTTCGCAGAAGACTTCATGAACAAAAGTACAAGGGCTACACCAGAAGATGCAAACCACTCATTAGCAAGAAGAATAGGAAGGCCAGGCTGGAATTTGCCAAAAAGTACAGAGATGAACCTCAAAAATTCTGGGACAAAGTTTTATGGACTGATGAGACAAAGATTAACTTTTACCAAAGTGATGGAAAGGCTAAAGTTTGGAGAAAGAAAGGAACTGCTCATGATCCCAAACACACAAGCTCATCTGTGAAACACGGTGGAGGTAATGTCATGGCTTGGGCTTGCATGGCTTCTTCTAGGACGGGCTCATTAATCTTCATTGAGGATGTAACACATGATGGCAGCAGCAAAATGAACTCGGAAGTCTACAGAAACATTTTGTCTGCCAATTTAAGGAAAGATGCAACCAAACTGATTGGCAGAGCCTTCATCATGCAGCAAGATAACGACCCAAAACACACTGCCAAAACAACAAAGGAGTTCATCAGGGGCAAGAAATGGAAGGTATTAGACTGGCCAAGTCAATCTCCAGACTTAAACCCTATAGAGCATGCATTTTACCTGCTTAAGAGGAGACTGAAGGGAGGAACCCCACAAAACAAACAACAACTGAAAGAGGCTGCAGTGAAAGCCTGGGAAAGCATCAAAAAGGAAGAATGCAAAAGTTTGGTGACGTCAATGGGTCACAGACTTGCTGCAGTTATTGAAAGCAAAGGATTTGCAACTAAATATTAAGTCTTATTCACTTAAATATGTTTTAAGTATATCTGTTCCAATACTTTTGCTCACATGACAAATGGGTGGATTCAAACAAAATGTGATATTTTCTTAGTTGTGCATCAGATCCTGATGTAAATACCTGGAAATAAAAGCTGAAACGTTGATCTCTGGTCTCACGTTCATTATTTGATGTCAAGCCCAAATGTTTTCAGTCTACAGCAAAAATAAAGGAATTCGCCTCACTGTTCCAATACTTTTGGAGGGCACTGTACACTTACTGGACATGCCAAGGAGTAATGTTAACCACTTTGTACACTTATGGAGATTGTAGGCTGTTTAAATGGAATCAATCAGTTGTCTATTTTGTGTCAATGCTGGCATAGCAGTTTATTATCCCCCCAGGGATCAATCAAGTTCTACTCTATTCTACTCTTTTCTGTTCTGTTCTACTTTGTTTTGCTCTGCTTTACTCTCTAACAAGCCCTAAGCTGGTTTGGGTAGCTTGAACATCCACTAGTTTGTTTTGGAAATGTTTCAGCTGCTTTTCAGACATGACTCTGAATGATTTCAGTGTGTGGTTCATGTAGGCTCTTGGTGAAACCTCCCCTTTCTAGTTTTTGTAAACAGAGTTACTGTAATATCATGAGTGTTATATTGTAACTATTGTAAATTCTCAACCATGCACTGCATTTTCTTTTCCTACAACACATGTGCCTTTATCTTCACAGAGACCTGAGCCACAACAAACTGCAGACGATTGACAGCTCTTTGTTTTCCAACTTGCGGCACCTGACTGAGATGTAAGTATGGACCTGAGTTTTCCATTCTAGAATAAACAAGGGTTTGTTTTTTCCCCAGCCTCCATCATCCCCCCCCCTCCCCCCCAGTATGCAACTTGTCACAAACAAACCACCATGATTGTGTTTACAGAAAGCTAAACAACAACGAGTTGGAGACCATACCTGATTTTGGCCCTCATGCTTTGAACATCACAACCCTCACTTTGTAAGTATGAATTCATTTTATTGCTCTTTTCTTTTCCTACACACCCACAACCCCCATAAAGAGAAGCCTGGAAATCTTTGTGTTTGGGCCTGGATTCAAGGCCAGTCCTCCACTGAAGTTGTCATTCCTGGTTAAAACTGTTGAGTTGTGACGCAGGTCCTTCTTCTCTGTGGAAACCTGTTGGCTAAAATGGATTCCAAACAGGGTTGTGTTGTCTACACCAAGACAACCAGCCCCATGTCCGTCACGTTGGATGGTCAATATCACTGTTTCTGTTGGTATTTAATAGACGGCAAGCTATGTGCCCTGCTTCACTGCAGATTAAGAGGTTGCAGGTTCAAATACACCCCCTGTACGTTGCTTAGGATAAAAGTGTCTGCTAATTAACATATTCCTTTGACTTTTGTCAGTATGCTGATTCAGAGATGGAATATGTTTGTAGTTTTAGTTTGGTGTTTGTAACCTAGAGGTTGGTGTTTGTAGCCCAGTTGGATTTGTGTGTAGCGCATGCATTTCTAATAACCAAAGATGATGATGTGAGGGGAGAGTGTCATAAAGTTGATTAAATTGATGATGGATGGCTTCAGAAAGCGCCCCATCTCCAAAACACAGACATTAAATTCAGACTTTGAACATAAATATTGGCTCTGCTCTAAACGGTTGCGCAACGTATCGCTTTCATGTCTCTTGAAAGAAGAAGGAAAAAGGATCAGTCAACGTTTTAGTTTTTTATTTGTTCGCCTCCCGAGGCTAAACGTGCGTCTGGCAGAATCGATGGATGTTAAGCTCCCGAGGAAGAATGTGTATTCCGTGTGAGAGGAAGAGGCTGTGTCAAGCCTGGACTTGAGGCCCAGGAGCAGAGCCCCAGTGGGAGACTCCTCCTGCAGACACGAGGCTCACCAGGCAGAGGCAGCCCATTAGTTTTCACACGTTTGGACTCTTCTGAGAGGCTGGAAGTGTGTGTGTGTATGTGTGTGTGTGTGTGTGGGGGGGGGGATAACCGATGGACGGTCATCCCCTATGCCAAGAGACTTTCTATATGATACTTTATATATTGGAGACTATTATGTTCCTGTTCTTGATCACCATGAAGGATGTCTTTGATTTTCAATGTGTCTCTCGGAATCAATGTTGAGTTTAACAAGCTATTTAACAATGGTACTCAGATGGTCACAAGTAGATCTGGTTCAGGTCTCTTTCATGTTTGAAATCTGAATTTATTAGATGTTGTCTTTCGGCGGCATTGTTTTCATGTCGAGTCTTGTAGGTGCAGAAGCCTGCCTATTGGGTTGAAAGCATATCTGTGGATTGAAACATTTGTAGATGATCTGATTTGATAGCTTGGAAAGGTAGGTGGCCAAAGCCATTCAGTCAACCCGTTTATGAGAGTGTGTGTTTGTGTGTGTGTGTGTGTGTGTGTGTGTACTGCCCAGCAACCGAATCAGAGTCTTGCCAGTTACATTCCACTTTGTCTACCCAGCAAGTCCAAGAAAAGGGGAATTTAAACATCCAATCACTTTTTCCACTTCTCTTTTTGTTGCTTGCAGTAAGCTTGGATAATGTGTGTGTCTCTTTCTCTTTGTGGCTCTGTCTGTCTCTGTGTGTGTGTGTGTGTGTGTGTCTGTGCGTGTGTGTGTGTGGGAGGGAGGAATTCGGTTGGATAAAAAGCAGAGTTTTCAAAAGCCATCAGATGACTCCTCTTTCAGCTTGAAACGAGAACTAGAGAACCAGATCTGCGTTCCTCCATGAGGTGCTTTGGGACCCCCATTACTGATCATACTGTCCTAGGGGCTGACACACGCACGGACACCCACATGCAGATCACTAGGATCCCACTGCCTGAGCACCACATTGGCGTCACTTGAATTCAGTTTGATTCTCCAAGTGGGCCTGTGTAAGGAACGCTTACCATGGGTCGAGGGGATTGAAGTGTTTGGTTTGGTGAAAGCTTCTGAAATGTCGCTGTTCTGAATCTCAGGGTTTAGAAAAGGCGTGGGGTCAGAATGAACCGTGACAAGAGCGCGTGCTGATGTCCAAGTGAAGAAAAGAAGTTTTACTGTTGTGATGTAGGAGTTCACTCCGTTTCGTTCCAACCTTTTTGGCTTCTTTTCGAAAGATTACAAAGAGATTCCATCCAGCCTTCCAAATTCCTAATCAGTTCTGGAATCTCCAGGTCATTTGTTGGATCAAGCAAACACAATGAGGGGGATCTCACAGCTTGAAGGGTTAAACCTCTCTCCATAAATTCCTGGGAAATTGTTCAATTAATTAAGATGATCACGACTCAATTACTAGCAGCTGCCGAGTTTTTCGCCATTTGTTTTTCCTCTGGGCTGAGGGGTCAGGGAAGTGCACCAGAGCTGCCGCCCTGTCTGCCTGGCTGTTTGAATAAGTGGCATTTGATACCCTGGGGGCTTTTTTTCCCCTTCTGATTCTCCTCCCAGACTAGAAGCGAAGGGAGCAAGAGAGGGATAGAGTGAGAGAGGGATAGAGAGAGAGGGATAGAGAGAGAGAGGGATAGAGAGAGAGAGGGATAGAGAGAGAGAGGGATAGAGAGAGAGTGAGACAGGAGGAGGGAGGGAGGTAGGGAGGAAGGGAAAAAAGTTTAGGACTATGTGCAAATGGAAGGAAAATTTGGCACCAGACTGTGCCACCTGGAGTATACAGAGGGGTGTTTTAGGAGCAGTCCATTGTTGGTTGTTTGAAAAAAAAAATACAGCTGTGTCTGTTTTTAAGATGGGTTTCTTGGAAATGTATCTTCATCTGAAATGTGTTTGTAATAGTTTGATGCACTCAAATGCACTCATTCCAGGAGCCTGTTAAACTGGGGAATATTACTGCACATTAACAAATTCAGACATTTCAGATCCTTGAAGTGAATATGAAATAAATAAATAAAAATCACTGTGCAGAAGACGTATCCAATTCCCTACAGCTATAGCCTAATAAAGAGAACAAATATATATTGTATTTATTTTCTATTAACAGTTTATTTTGTGTGTTATAATCCTACATATTTAATGTATGCACCCAAAGCATGTCCTAAACAAGACGTGACAGTCAAGTTCTGGCTCTATTAAAGTAATGGTTTGTAATAACCTTACTTGCGGAAAAAATTGGCTGAACAAATTTTGAAGTGGTGTTTAGCGGAGACCGGACAATGGCCCACTTGTCTGTCTGCAGGGCCAGCCATGAGAGAAAGGGAGAGGAAGAGCCACACATAGGTGCTCTAAGCTGTCTGGGATATCTCATCCCAAACAAAAAAAGATCATAATAAAAATAAAAATAGATGTGCAGGTACAGACATCCTTACAAATATTCAAGTTGTCAATAAGTATGTAAAAATACGAAATCAGTCAATCTTTAGTACACTTCCAATTGTGTAGGAAAATTATGGATATTATGAAAATGTAGTAAGCTCTCACTTAATACATAGAATTAGAATTAAGTACCGGTATACTCTTTTTCCACTGGGAATGGCTTGCCTTTCAGAAGCACTCATTACCTCCACAGATGTTGGAGAGAGGACAAACGTTCCTGGTTGACTGACAGGAGCAGGCAGGACCAAGCTCTCCTGCTTCTACAGTCTGATCGTGGTCAGTCCCATCACCAGACAGTGGAAGCACACTAGCAGGGTTAGACACATCCACAACCAGGATCCCAACTGTTTTCAGTGCAAACTTTGACCACGTTTGGGAGATTGTTTTAGCTGTGTCATTGATGCCTACCTTTTCAAGGTCCCCTGTCTTGTCTGTGAACTGGGGTATCTCTGTGGAGGTCTTGTTGATCCAGATGGTCTGGGCCACATCAGTAGCGTAGCCTGGGGGGGCCCGGGGGGGGCCCTGGGGGGGGGGGCCCTGGGGGGGCACCGGCAACCCCGCTAAGAAGCTTGAGTCGCCCACTGGCCCCCCACTCGTCGATAAACATGAAACAATTTTTTTATATACATGTGCCACCCCAAAAATATATACTGGACCCATCTAGCCACCCCATGAAAATGTTTCTGACAATCTCACTGGTCCACAGCCCTCCGTACTGGAGTCCTCAGAGGGGCTGGAGGAAGAGTTGACGTGTGGTCTGTAGATGTTCCCTGGGAGGGATATCGCTCTGAACTTGCTGACTCGAGGCAGTGAGAGGCCTGCAGTCACTCAGGTCTCTGTAAGGAGAGTCCTTTCAGCAGACGCTTTCCAAAGCAACGTACAAATCGTGCTTACGGAAAGTACAGCGGAAGATCAAGGATCAGAATTGTGAAGTTCTAACTGTGTTTCGGTGGTCAGAGTCAAGGGACAGTGTGTATTTACCAGCCACATTTCAAAGTAAACAGTGGCTTGCTCAAACAACAGTCCTCTTTTCTCCAACAAACAAAACAGACCTCGGATTTCACTCGTCCAATCCACGAGTCGTTTCACTTCTATGTACGCACGTTCAGTCAGACATCTCACGTAAGAGCTGGTGTTTGGATGTGAAGATCTCCGAGATGGTGCTCGCGCTTTTCTCTTGATTCTCTGTAGCACTGAAGACAGGAAAACCAAGATGGTCGACTGCTGTTTCCAGTCAGCTGTATCCATACCTGTGCTCTTTGTTGGTGATTTGGTGTTTTCCAAAGGTTTGAAACCAGGTTTTGGTACGCTGGTTTGTGTGTGGGACTAGGGGCCATAGCTGGCTAGATGTTTGGTGTTTAGGGGGTGTGGGGACACCGAGATATACCCCTACCATAACCTGCTATTCTTTACCTGTCCCGGAGCCAGCCCGCCTGCTTTTAGGAAGGAACGCAGGGCTGGAACATGGTGCTGACAGTAGCCTTCAACCCCCCCCCTACTTTCTCTCTTCCTCCCCACCTAAAAACATTTTTCTGGGGCTCCACACTCCCCACCCACCCCAGAAAACTGGAAAGACAGGTTCTCTTTCCCTCTCTCTCTGCCCATCTCTCTCTCTCCCCCTCTCTCAACTCTCCTTCTCTCAGCGGCCAGTCAGGGGAACATGGAAACTGAGACCCAGGTGGTGTGCACTGCTTTTGTTTGGTTCCTCAGAGGCCGTGGTGCGTGGAAAGCTCTTTGCAAATCTCCGCACAAAAGACGGGCTTGTAGCCCTTTTACACGGGGGGTGGCGTGTGGACAGCACAGCCTCTCTCTCCCTTCCCCTCTCCCTCTCTCTGGGGGCTTCACATAAACACGTTTCTACTCTGAAGAGACCATTTTGTTTTTAGGAAAGTTTGTAGTTTGAATATGCCGAAAGTAAGTTGGTGGGATCCCCTCCTCCCACACCTACACACTCTCCTGTGTTCAGCACTGGCATGGCACAGAACCCTCAGTCCCGGCCCTGCCAGGGGCTAGGCAGGGAGGCATGCTGTGGCAGGTTCTCCTTCTCTCTCTCTCTCTCTCTCTCTCTCTCTCTCTCTCTCTCTCTCTCTCTCTCTCTCTCTCTCTCTCTCTCTCTCTCTCTCTCTCTCGCTTTCTCTCTCTCTCTCTCGCTCTCCCGATCTCCCTCTTTCTCTCTCCGTCTCTCTCCCTCTCTTCCTCTCCTCTGTATGTTTGAACAGTACGGCTGCCAAAGGGTGTAGTGTTCCCCATAACCAGACCTCCCTGTCTGCAGACCAGTCTCTCTCTTTTTCTCTCTCACACACTCTCTCTTTCCCACACACTCACTCTCTCACACACACACTCTGCCTTTTACACACATATCAGACCTTTGTGAACCTGAATCTTAATGTGCAATACTTCAGTGGAGGTCAGTGTGTAGCAGGAGGAGGATGCTGGCTGGATAATGGCTGCCCTCTCTCAGCCTAGGTGTTGGTGGGCTTGTGGCCTGTCACCAGAACACTGAACACTGAAACCAGCCCTGTAGTCTGGGGCATAGAGGGACTTCCACCACACACACACACCCTCTCTCCAGTCTCTCTCTCTCTCTCCAGTCTCTCTCTCTCTCTCTCTCTCTCTCTCTCTCTCTCTCTCTCCCTCTCTCTCCTCTCTCTCTCTCTCTCTCTCTCTCTCTCTCTCTCTCTCTCTCTCTCTCTCTCTCTCTCTCTCTCTCTCTCTCTCAGTCTCTCCCTCTCTCTCTCTCTCTCTCTCTCTCTCTCTCTCTCTCTCTCTCTCTCTACACGCTCAGTTCCATACACAAAGAGGGCACTGTACAGGTCCTGTTTATAACTAAGCAGTCCCCTGCTCTGCAATTTAGAAGGCGTGCAGGTTCAGGAAATTGCTGGCCTTTGCAGAGGCATGCTTTCACTGGGGGGAATGGTATTCATCAGACAAATAATTGGCAGGTTATTTTTTTAAATACCTTGTTAGTAATTACCTTATAAACAAAATAACACAGCACTAAACCAAACGTCTGTTTTGACCTGTTGCAATGAGCAATGACATTGCTTAGCCAATTCAGTACCCCTTCCCCTGACACACACAGGCACACACTCACCCCCTCACCCAGATCCTCTCCAGACAACCAGGGAATGATCTTCTAGGTTCCACACTGGAGGGGTACTTATTGTTCTCAAAATAATTATAATTATAGAACAAAAAAACAAGCCCGGTATTGCAGGGTGGAGAGTGTTCCATCTTGGGTGAGATGTGCCATTCTTTAAAACATTGCAAGCTAATTGGCTGGTTAGAGTGTTTGTGTGTCTAGAAACGTAAAACTGGTGACCTGCGTTAGTAAAATACACAGTATTTTTTTTCTTCTTCTGTTGTTCATTGGAGCTCTGGTGTCTGTGTTTTCAGAGCAAACAACCGCATCAGGAAGATCTCCCAGGAGCAGCTGAGCGCCTTGCAGGGGCTGCTCACACTGGACCTCAGCAACAACAATATAGTGGAGATCAAGGTTGACTCCTTCCCTGTTCTGCAGCTCAGAAACCTGTGAGTTCCACCAGTCCCCCTGTAGACATGACCAGCCTCCACTAAAACACCACACTTAGTTTTTTTAGCGGATTTTCAAGGAATTTTTGGCAAAGCGGATAATGTATGATCATGTATTTCAGTAGACCAAAACAAAACAGAATGTACTGCGACATTGTCCGTTTACCTACTCCTGAACTATAATCTGCCCCCTCTCTCTCCCTTTTTTCCCCCTTCTCTCTTCCTCTCTCTCAACTCCCTCCCTCCCTCTCTCTCTCTCTCTCTCTCTCTCTCTCTCTCTCTCTCTCTCTCTCTCTCTCTAGCTTCCTCAACAACAACCGTATCTCGAGCCTGGAGACGGGCTGCTTCCTCAACCTCTCCAGCAGCCTGCAGAACCTGCGGCTCACACGCAACCGCCTCTCCACCATCCCGCCCAAGATCTTCCAGCTGCCCCACCTCCAGCACCTGTAAGTCCCCGGAGACCGTGGCCCCCTCGAACCCTCCCGTGACCGTGCGGTTGTGTGTGGTTACCGTGGTTCTGACCGGCGCGGCGTGTGTTCTAACCTCCCACAGGGAGCTGAGCAGGAACCGGGTGCGCCGCGTGGAGGGCCTGGCGTTCCACGGTCTGCACGCGCTCAGATCGCTGAGGATGCAGAGAAACGGCATCAGCCGGCTGATGGACGGAGCCTTCTGGGGACTCAGCAACATGGAGGTTTTGTGAGTACTGTTACTGTGAAGCCACCGTGTGTGTGTGTGTGCTATGTGTGTGTGTATGTGAGCTCATACAGTACTGTGGAAAAGTCTATAACAAATTATATATATAAGTCAAGCTCAAATGCTTCAAGAACTAATTAAATAAAAAGATTGAACTCGCATTTTTCATTGCTTCATGTTTTAGCGAATTTTGTCCATAAGACTGACAATTCTTTTTCTGTTTGTGTGCTTGCTTTTGCACGTGTGTGTTTTTTGCATACTTGTTTTGTGTGCGTGCGTGTGTGTGTGTGTGTGTGAGAGCAGGCAGCTGGACTATAACAACCTAACGGAGGTGAGCAAGGGCTGGCTGTACGGCCTGCTGACTCTGCAGCAGCTTCACCTGGGACACAACACCATCAGCAGGATCCGGCCCGACGCCTGGGAGTTCTGCCAGAAGCTCAGCGAGCTGTGAGTGAGACCCCTTTCTTCTCCTCTCCTCCCCCCCCTACCTCCCTCCCTTGCTCTCCTCCGCTCCCTCTCTCTCCTTCACTCCCTCCTTCCCTCCCTCCCTCCCACCACCACCCCCCTCTCTTTCACCCACTTCAACGCCCCCCTCCTTCTATCTTACCTTTCCTGCCTCCTTCCCCTGTCCTGCCTCTCTCTGGTTATTGTCTTCCCTTTCCATCCCCCCTCTCTCCCACCCTCCCTCTGTGTGCCCACTGGCTCTGTGAACTCCCAACAACCTCTTCACAGTCGTCCTCCCCCTCTCTCTCCCCCTCTCTCTCACACTCCTCTCTGCCCTTCCTCACCCTCCTAACCCTTCACCCCACACCCCTCCATCCCACACCACACACACACACACACTGCTCTCTCTCTCCTCTGCCCCTCATGCCAGTGCCAGCACAGGGGCAGCAAGCCTGCCAAAATATTACGCCCCATTTCACCCTCTGTCATGCCCCCCCCCCCCCCCCCCCCCTATTCTTCCTCGCCTACGGGGGGAGTTGAGAGCGGTAGGAGAATTAGGGTGAGAGGAGAGGGAGGGGGGGTAAGTGGAGGGGAGAGGGGGAGGGGAGAGCAGAGGGGTGACAAGGGTGAGGGCAGAGGAGAGGGGGCCCGTGTTCACAACCAGAGTGTCTCTAGCGACAAGTGAAGTGGCGGCAGTGACACTTTGTTCTTTTGTAGTTGCCAGTGTTTACTGTGTCGCCAGTAACCTCAGCCAGCCGTGGTGGTGAAGCGGGCGGGGCCTGTCCTGAAAGAGTGCAACGCTGTTGTTGTCCCTTATCAAGTGAAGCTGAGTTTAAATTTAACTGGCAGTTGGGCCTTTAATTTCTCTCTTTGCCCTCTTTTTTGGTGAATGTTTTGCTTTTATCTTTTGTTTGCTGTTTTAAACCAAAATGGATTATTTGGATTCCAGTCCAGAGTATATACTTTTTATAACTGTCTGTACTGAGAGGAGCCTAGCAAGCGAACATTTATGTAATAATTAAATTCAGGTTTTACTGTTCCCCCAAAGGAATGATAGCAGAATAAAGGTTTTAGTTACCAGATGGCCCAAATAATAGGATTCTGGACGATACTTAGTGGTGGGAAAAAACAACACTAATTACAGCTTTTTGCTTGTTTGTGCTGTGAGATAGTCATGTCCTTTCTCTCTCTCACACACTCTCTCTTTCCCTCTTTCCCTCTTCTCTCTCCCAGGGACTCTCATCCAATCACCTGTCCTCGTTTGGAGGAACCAGCTTCGTGGGCCTCAGCCTATTGGACGAGCTCGCCTTGGAAACAACAGAGTCAGCTTCATCGCAGACGGGGCCTTCAGAGGGCTCTCCCATTTAAACACACTGTGAGTCCCCGCACACGATGCTCTCCCATCGCCACAACACTGCCTGGTCAACCTCCAGCAGATCGACTTCAGCCCACTTCTATTCACACTTTCATCCTGTGTGCTCAATTCATTCATTCATTGAGCAGCATCCCAAAAAGTGCATATATAATTAAGTGCAGCAGACGATCAGAAACCAGTAAGTGCAAAAGTCCAGTTCTTCTGAAATGAACTTGGGAGATGCTGAGACGTGTGAAGGACAACATGCTCAGTCTCCTGCGTCGTGGTTCCCGTCTGTGTCCGCGTGTGGTCGTAGCCCAACGTAGCGCCTCCCAGACTCAGTCTGCTGTGGGGTTCCTCTGCTGACCTGGCGCCCTGTGTGGAAACACGGTCTGGTTTGTCTTCTGGATGTGAACTACATGAACGGGCTGTGGTCGAGTCCCCGCTCTTAAATCCCTTTAGGGACACTGCTCGCCTTCTCTCCATCCCCTTCCCCCTCTCTCTGTCCCCCTCCTCCATCCCCCCCTCTCACGACCCTCTCCCTCTCTTCTGTCCTTTCTCTCTTTGTCTTGGTTCTCCCCGATCTCCTTTCTCCCCTTCCTCTTTCACCTCTACTCCCCCCCCCCCCCGTCTCTTCCCTTCTTCCTCCCTCCTCCCTCTCCCCGTTCAAGACTCCCAGGCCTTTTAAGTGGAACCAAATGTTAACCTCTGGAGGGGGCAGGTGAGGAGGGGGGGGGGGGGGGTATGACCGAGGGAAGGGGTTTACCTTCTCTCTGCCAGGCCCTCCCCTTCCCCTCTCAACCCAAATCAGTTGTAACCAGGCATGCCATGAAGAAAACTAGCTGTTTGGAAGCATTTAGAGGAGCGTAGAGGGGGGATGGGTGAAGGGGGCCAGACTAAATACCTCTGGAGACCCGTCATGTGAGCTACTGGGTCAGACCTGGAGTATAGGCCAGGTATGATAGGTGACTTGTATCCACTCCTATAGAGTAACTCATGAAAACACATGTTACTACGTATTACTACAAACCCTAA